>NW_022436979.1:17018935-17121445 GCF_009761245.1 Sapajus apella | reverse complement strand
AAAAAAAAAAAAAGTTTCAGGATGAGACAACCTTCCCAAAGTATGAAACAAAACTCTGAAGCCATAAAGAAAATGCTACGTTTGATGACATAAAAGTAAAAAATATGTGCATGGAAAAAAATGGCATAAATAAAACTAAGAAAAAGCACTCAGTCTACTTATACATCAAACAAAACCTCTTAGATGTGACAGTGTCAGAAAAGGAAATGTAAATTACTGTTAAACAAAGAACACAGCCTGGTAATAAGAGAAATGAAAACTGCAGGGAGATTCTGTTTTTCTCCTGTGAGACTGGCGAAGACTGAATCGCTTGGTGACATATCAAAGGTGTGAGGAAATCGGTCATCTCTCACAAGTTGTGTTGAGTGTAAATTGATGCAACCTTGACAAAGGACAATTCAGCAATATCCATCAAAATCACAAAAGGCCTTTGATCCAGAAATTCCACTTCTAGAAACTGTTTCCATGTCTCTGCTTGTCTGTGTGAAATGATCCATGTACAGGGATAAAGTCTTCTATCATTACTTGCCCATAATCATCAGGTATGTCCTGGGTCAAAGGCACCAGATTACATAGGCAATCAAAAAAAGCATTTGCATCAGAGTAAGGGGGATGTGTGAGAATGGACAAGCTGCCACATTATTTGTGTAGATTTAAGAAAATGATGTCTTTAGGCCGGGCACGGTGGCTCACACCTGCAATCTCTGCACTTAGGAGGCCAACGCAGGCGGATCACCTGAGGTCAGGCGTTCGAGACCAGCCTGGCCAACATGGTGAATCCCCGTATCTACTAAGAATACAAAAATTAGCCGGGCATGGTGGCAGACGCCTATAATCCCAGCTACTCAGGAGGCTGAGGCAGGAGAATTGCTTGAACCCAGGAGATGGAGGTTGCAGTGAGCCGAGATCGCACCAATGCACTCCAGCCTGGGCAAAAGAGCAAGCCCTGGTTTCAAAAAAAAGAAAGAAAAAAGAAAATGATGTCTTTTCACTATAATATGAAGAACTGTTGAGAGAGTCAGTCCACCCCAGGCGCTGGGACCCTGTGTGTCTTTGCAGACTGTGCCAAGCCACAGGCCCCCAATACCCTCTGACCATTAGCCATTTGTGTAGCTAGTCATAGACGCAAGCTTAGAGCATGACTGCCATGCCACCACTCGCCCCACGTGGAGGAGACTGGCTTGTCACCACTTGCTGTCAAAAACAGAGCCTGGCCTGTGCTATGGGACTTGGGGTCAGGAGACCTAGCTCTGCAGTGCTGAGCTGCTGTCCTTTGCTGTGCTGAGAGTGATGAGTCGTCTCGCTCAGATCCACCAAGGCTCATGGACTGCCGGCACCCGCGCGCTGTGGCAAGCCCATCTGCTCACTTGCTTGGTCGTCTCCTTTGAAGTCTTGTTGCTTCTGGCCATCCTCTGTGATGTACTAAAGTACTGTCATTCCTTGATGGGAAGGGTAGTGCCCTAAATTACAAGGTTGTTGCAGGAATTTGAGAAAATGTCTGTAAAGAGCATCATACTATAAGAGTAGACAATAAAAGTGGTAGTTATTATTTTTAAAATAAATACCTTTGTCACCTTGCTCTAATCAGATGTCCTTGGATATTAATATCAAATGTTTCCAGTTTATAAAATCTTGGCTGTTATTCTACTACATAAATGATTAAAATAGAGCAAACTTCATTTTCTTTTTCTTTTTCTTTTCTTTCTGGAGCCAATTCTGTAAAAACAAAAATACATTTTCTAAACCTGCGTTTTTCAGGCTCGTTCATAACCTGTTAGCGGATAAAAATTCAATCTAGGGCAGGGCGCAGTGGCTCACACCTGTAATTCTAGTACTTTGGGAGGCCAAGGGAGGCGGATCACCTGAGGTCAGAGGTTTGAGACCAGCCTGGCCAACATGGTGAAAACCATCCCTACTAAAAATACAAAAATTAGGTAGGCAGGGTGGCAGATGCCCGTAATCACAGCTACTCGGGAGGCTGAGGTGGGAGAATCGCTTGAACCAGGAGACAGAGGTTGCAGTGAGCCGAGATCACACTATTGAACTCCAGCCTCGGCGACCTAAATAAATAAATAAATAAATAGATGTAGTAGATTTTTGGCAATCAATGTAGTAGATTTTTAGCAACATTTTTTTTTTTTTTTGAGACCAAGTCTCACTCACTCAGTCACTCAGGCTGCAGGGCAATGGGGTGATCTCAGCTCATTGCAACCTCTGCCTCCCAGATTCAAGCGATTCTCCTGCCTCACCCTCCCGAGTAGCTGGGATTATAGGTGCGCACCACCACGCCCGGCTAATTTTTGTATTATTAGTAGAGACAGGGTTTCACCATGTTGATCAGGCTGGTCTCAAACTCCTGACCTCATGATCCGCCTGCCTTGGCCTCCCAAAGTGCTGGGATGCCAGGCTTGAGCAACCGCGCCCGGCCAATAGTAACATCTTTTTTAATGAACAGAGCAGAGTTGAATAGAATATATTGATCACAATGTAATATGTGTTCTAACTGAGAGTAGAGACTGTTTGTGAAACATTTTTGGCTTGCTTTAGAATGAGTATGTATGCTTAAGTACTAGGTTGTGACATAAAATCTGCTGTGAGTTCTATTTTATAAATTGAAAACCACTTTTCTAAATCTTAAGTTGCTGCTTGACTTTAATGTTTGTGAGGGTTTCACTGGAATCAAATCAGATGACCTTGAATGTAACCAAACAGTGCTTAGCTTGGGCCAAAGGTGGCAGGGAGTCAGTCGGCGAATTCTAACAATCCACTAGCTGGAGTGTCCAAAGCGTTTTATCTCTGGCACCAACCCATTTAACAGGGCAAGTGTCTGAGACTGAAAAAAAAAACAGAACAACACACACACACACAAAAAAAAAACCTGACCACTTTCCACTGTCACCAAATAACCTCTTTAAAATGTTATTTATTCCACCTATAAAATGGAGCAAACTATAATACAGAGCTAAATCCTGCCATTTCACTTAAGCCTCCCCTTCCTTCCTTCCTTCTTTCCCCCCTTCCTCCCTTCTCTTCCTTCCTTCCTTCTTTCCCCCCTTCCTCCCTTTTCTTCCTTCCTTCCTTCCTTCCTTCTTTCCTCCCTTCCTCTCTTCTCTTCCTTCCTTCCTCCCTCCCTCCCTCCCTTCCTCCCTTCTCTTCCTTCCTTCCTTCCTTCCTTCCTTCCTTTCTCTTTCTCTTACTCTCTTTTTCACCCTTCCTTCCTCTTTCTTCTTCTTCTTTCTTTCTTTCTCTCTCCTTCTTTCTTTCTTCCTTCCTTTCTCTTTCTGTCTCTCTCTCTTTCTTCCTCCCTCCCTCCCTTCCTTCCTTCCTTTCTTTTTCTTTATCTCTCTCTCTCTTTCTTCCTCCCTCCCTCCCTTCCTTCCTTCCTTTCTTTTTTCAGACTGAGGCTTGCTCTGTTACCCAGGCTGGAGTACAACAGCTCAGTCTCCACTCACTGCAACCTCTGCCTCTAGGGTTCAAGCGATTCTCATACCTCAGCGCCCACCACCATGCCTGGCTCGTTTTTGTATTTTTAGTTAGAGACAGTGTTTCACCATGTTGACCAGACTGGTCTTGAACTCCTGACCTCAAGTGAGCCACCCACCTCAGCCTCCCAAAGTGCTGGGATTACAGGCGTGAGCCACTGCCCCCGGCAAGCCTCCTGTTTCTTAATGAGCTGCAGAATTTGTTGTACACTGTTTCCCACTTGAGCTGTACCTATCTTTCCAAACATGTAATGCTTGAAATCAGGACGCCTACTTTACTTCTGCATTGAGTCAGTGATTAAAACAAAAATATATTCAATTTCTGACCTTATGTTATAATTCTTTTTTTCCTTGTTTTTATTTGCAACCTTATTAACTGACATGTTGTGATATTTATTTATTTATTTTGTGACAGAAAGAGACTCTGTCACCCAGACTGGAGTGCAGTGGCACGATCGTGGCTCACTACAACCTCTGCCGCTCAGGTTCAACAATTCTTGTGTTTCAGCCACCTAAGCAGCTGGAATTACAGGTATGTGCCACCATGCCCGGCTAATTTTTGTATTTTTATTACAGACAGGGTTTCACCACATTGGCCAGGCTGGTCTCAAACTCCTGACTTCGTGATCCGCCCACCTCAGCTTCCTAAAGTGCTAGGATTATAGGCATGAGCCACTGCACCCAGCTGAAACTGATCTTCGTTAACTGGCTCAACAGAATTTGGTTTCTTGGATTTATAGCTTAGATCAGGAATAGGCAGACCTGTGGACACTTCAGTTAAAAATTTTGGTGAAGAGTCATTAACTCAAAACTTGCAGCACTACCATAGATAGCCTCAGTAAAACTGTAAAGAATGGCAATTCTGTTTCCCACCTGTCTTCCCTGTCCCAGCATCCGTGTTCCACAGACACTCAGAGCCCATGTGCTACAGTAAAACCCAGAGTTCCCACTTCAGGTCCCATCCCCTTACCTGCCTCTCTCAACCGTATCCTAAGTGCATGTCCCCTTTCCCCGTGAAACTCACAGTAATGCCTCTGATGAAGTGCCGCACTATGTTTGGAGGAAAACTATTTGCTTTAAGTAACTCATCCGCCCGGCATCACTGTTACCTCCTAGCTGCAGGAGTACCCATATTCTATTCCCTGGTGCTCAGAATCAAACGCCTCTGCTCTTACCTGAGTCCCACATCTTCACTTGGGTTCTAAATTCCATGGCCTCGAACATTCTCAAAGTCTTCCGCAAGTCTACTCTTTTTCTCTTGCATCGCCACTTCCTATTCATTTATTTTTGAAACACAGTATTGCTCTGTTACCCAGGCTAGAGTGCAGTGGCGCGATCTCGGCTCTCTGCAACTTCCGCCTCCCGGGTTCAAGTGATTCTCCTGCCCTCAGCTTCCTGAGTAGCTGGCATTACAGGCACCTGCCACTGCTTCCAGCTAATTCTTATATTTTCAGTAGAGACGGGGTTTCACCATCTTGGCCAGGCTGGTCTCGAACTCCTGACTACCCGCCTCGGCCTCCCAAAGTGCTGGGATTACAGGAGTGAGCCACCACGCCCAGCCCTGCATCACCACTTTCTAGCTACTGGACCATTCCCCTCAGCAAACAAGCATGCTCTTGCATCTCTCAAATAACAAAAACGGAAGTCCTTGGTTGGTCTCCCACCTGTCTCCAGCTCACTACCCATCTTTCTGCTGATTTGCACAGTGAAGCTCCCCTTTGGATCCATTCATTCTGGATTGCCCCTGACTCGCCCAAGCTGCTGCGTCTTTCCATTACACATAGCAGCTGGCATTTTCGTGCCTCTGAAGATCGGTCATTTCACTTCACTGGGGACTCACTACAATGCAGACAAGCAAGCATGTTCCCTTGAGTCAAAAGAGACACACCAGCTCACACAGCACGACCTCTACCAGATGGGAGTCACAGTGTCCTGGGAAGGCCACAACACTGTCTTCGCTGCTTCCTGACATCCACTGGAGGCCAAGGGCTGGCAAAGCCCCACAGGGTCCATATCAGGTCTGGCTTCCTTCAAGTAAGTTCACTTCTGTGTGTGTGTTTCTTGGGAGATCCCAACAACCTCGTATTCAGCGTTCAGAACAGATGGCCTTCATTTTAGCAGGTGTTTCTGGCTGACAGTTTATAGAAGATGGGCATCACAAATAGCATCAGCCTCTATGGAAAGCGGGAGAAAGACAGCCGGGAAAGTCTGAAGGAGCCCAGAGAAGCTTGTTCTTCCTCGCTGTGTGCAGTGTTCTCCCTTGGCCCTCAAACTGAAGTACTCATCCGCTCCTCTGGTCCTTCCCCTTCCTCAAGATATGGCTCAGGAGCAATGCTCTCTTAGAAGCCTATGGTCCCTGAAATCTAAACGCAAACACACCAGATATCCTCCCTCCAAGCCACCAGAACCCTAAAGACATGCATGAAAAATCTGAGATCGCAAACAAAGGGAAGTGCAAAAACACAGCATTCGTGCGCTGTTGGAAGGTTTGGGCCGGGCGCAGTGGCTCACGCCTGTAATCCCAGCACTTTGGGAGGCCAAGGCGGGCGGATCATCTGAGGTCAGGAGTTCTAGACTAGCTTGACCAACATGGCGAAACCCTGTCTCTACTAAAAATACAAAATTAGCTAGGCATGTAACACCAGCTGGGGAGGCTAAGGCAGGAGAATCGCTTGAACCCAGGAGGAAGAGGTTGCAGTGAGCCAGGATCACGCCATCACACTCCAGCCTGGGTGACAGAGCAAAACTCCATCTCAAAACAAAGAAAAATACGAGGCAGGTTTGGTCTGAACCTGTTAAGAGCCAGTGCTATGGTAGTATGCAGGGAGATTTGGCAGGACTCCAAGGAAAGCTCTCGCTTTCTGGCTTAAGCCAAGAGGCTGTCAGCTTTGAACCTGCTACAGTCTCACCTTGCAATCAGTGCAGAGTCAGATACTAGCAGGGACTGAATGCTAAAAACCCGACAGGGAGCTGGGCACAATGGCTCAACCTATAGTCCCAGGCATTTGGGAGGCTGAAGCAGGAGGGTCACTTGAGCCCAGGTGTTTGAGGCTGCAGTGAGGTATAATCACACCACTGCCCTCCAGCCTGGGTGACAAAGCGAGATCCTGTCGCAAACAGACAGACAAAAACCACAAAGCCGGCAGGGGCTGGGCTGTCGCAAAACATAAGCAGGTTCAGTTTAGAGAAGAAAACAACTCAAAGCACTAAGGAATGACGACTAGTTAGCCTCCAAGTCAGTGACAGTCGGGGCTGATGGGGAGTGCGGTGATTTGTGGAGTTCAAAGTCAGCAGCTGCTGTGTGACTCCAGCCTGTTGTTGCCATGGAAAAGTATTACTAGACCTTTTAAAGAGCAGCCAAAAGTTGTGTTTTTATTTTTATTTGTTTATTTATTTATTTATTTTGGAGACAGAGTTTCGCTCTTGTCACCCAGGCTGGAGTGCAGTGGTGCGATCTTGGCACACTGCAACGGCTGCTTCCCAGGTTCAAGTGATTCTCCTGCCTCAGCCTCCTGAGTAGCTGAGATTACAGGCGTGCTGCATCACACCTGGCTAGTTTTTGTATTATTAGTAGAGACCGGGTTTCGCTATGTTGGCCAGGCTGGTCTCAAACTCCTGACCTATCTGCCTCGGTCTCCCAAAGTGCTGGGATTACACGTGTGAGCCACTGCACCTGGCATAAAAGTCGTGTTTTTATGTAGCCTTTCCTGAATTCTACACATTGGTGCTTAACATTTGTAAAAAACAGGCCTAAAAAAAACACGATGGGCTGAAATTCGGCTCCCGGACCAAGAGTCTGTGATGCCAGCAAAGCAGGGTCATCTTGTGTGTTTGTACTTGCTCAAGGGCACACGTGAATCACTGAGCTGTGTGCCCAGGCTTGAGACACTCTCAGCGTGGATGAAGAAAACCTTTTTCCTGGTTGGTCTGCCAAAACGATGGGTCTCCTTTTCCCAGTTTGCACAAAGGTGCCATGTGTACCAGCAGTTATCCCGCAGTCAAGATAAACCACCCAATAGTAAGGCTACTGAGGGGTTTCTCAGGACACAGGACTTTCAGCGATCAAATGAGAAAATTACCAACAAGTTGACCACCCTAAACCTGACTGTGCCCAGCCTCTGTTCATGATGTTAATTTCTTTTTTTGTTTGTTTGTTTTTTGAGACGGATTTTCACTCTTGTTGCCCAGGCTGAAGTGCAATGGCGCAATCTTGGCTCACCGCAAACTCCACCTCCCGGGTTCAAGTGATTCTCCTGCTTCAGCCTCCCGAGTAGCTGGGATTACGGGCATGCACCACCACGTACGGCTAATTTTTTGTGTTTTTAGTAGAGATGGGGTTTCACCATGTTAGTCAGGCTGGTCTAGAACTCCTGACCTTGTGATCCGCCCACCTCGGCCTCCCAAAGTGCTGGGATTACAGGTGTGATCCACTGCGTCCAGCCCATGATGTTAATTTCTTTGGTTCTTTGGTTAATTTATTTGATGGATCTGTGCAAGCTGTTCGGTTAAAAGCTAAGTCGCAGTACGTTTGCTTGTAATCACAACTTACAGTAGCTTTTATGAAGGCAAACACAGGGTTTTATGAGCTAGATTCTTGGGAAGAACCCACATTTCTTTGGCTGTAGCCAGGTGGTAGGTATAATGCATGCTGAGAAAATGGAGCCAGGTGCCTATAAGTCAGCCTCTGCATCCCTTATCCCTGCTCCAGGCAGGCGGCCTCCTGCCTAGGCCCCTGGGACTCCAGCTGGGCCCAGCCAGTCTGGTATGGCGTGTAAGACATCCGGGTCAGCTAGTAAATACTCCTTTGTTTTTTCAGATGGTGTTCTGCTCTGCCGCCCAGGCTGGAGGGCAGTGGTACAATCTTGGCTCACTACAACCACCGCCTCCTGGGTTCAAGCGATTCTCCTTCCTCAGCCTCCCGAGTTGCTGAGATTACAGGCACACGCCAACACGCCCAGCTCATTTTTGTATTTTTAGTAGAGACAGGGTTTCACCATGTTGGTCAAGCTGGTCTCCGACTCTTGACCTCAGGTGGCCCACCCGCCTCGGCCTCCCAAAGTGCTAGGATTATAGGTGTGAGCCACGGCGCCCGGCCCACTCCTGCTGTTCTGATTATCTTGGTGGACACTAGTGTTTGGCCTAAAGAGCACATTTCTCTACTCAGCCTCTCCCCTGCAGACAGTTTTTAAGCTTGTTGTTCATATATATATATATATATATATATATGGTCAGCCCTCTGCATTCATGGGTTCTGCATTGCTGGATTCAACCAACTGTGGATCAAAAATACTCCAAAAAAAATTGCATCTGTACTGAACATGTACAGAGATTTTTTTTTGGAGGGGGGGTCAATATTCTCTAAACAATAGAATATAACAACTGTTTACATAGCAATACTGTACATTGTATTTGGTATTAGGAACCTAGGGAGGATTTAAAGTATACAAGATGCTGTGTATGTAAAGCCATTTTATGTCAGGAACTTGAGCATCCTCAGATTCTGGTATCTGAAGGGGTCCTGGAACCGACCTGTGGATACCAAGGGATTCCTAGATCTAAATTGGTCTTTTTCCCTACACAACAGTAACAGAGGGAAACAGCCAGCTCTCCTACTCCTTCAACATCTGTTGGCTTATCTGCGACTCCCTAACAATGTTTTTCTAACCTGGAAGTCCTCCCTTTCCGGACCCAGTTCTTCTCTGAAATCGTACATGAGAGCATCATCAACAAATGTAAGAGGGGCTGGGCGTGGTGGTGGCTCACACTGTAATCCTAGCACTTTAGGACGCCAAGGTGGGTGCAGCACTTGAGGCCAGGAGTTTGAGACCAGCCTGGCCAACATGGCAAAACCCGTCTCTCCTAAAAATACAAAAGTTAGCCGGGCATGGTGATGCATACCTGTAATCTCAGTGACTCAGGAGGCTGAGGTCGGAGAATCACTGGAACCTGGAGGCAGAGGTTGCAGTGAGCTGTGATCACACCACTGCACTCCAGCCTGGGTGATGGAGCGAGACTCTGTAAAAATAAATAAATCAATAAATAAAACCAAAAAAATTAATGTCATGGGTTTCAATTATTTATATGAAAATTTCAGGAAAAATACCCTTTATTTTGCTAAAATTCTTATTTTATATATTTCCCCATGCTAATTTTAGAACTGTTACCATAGGCTGGGCGTGGTGGTGCACATCTATAATCCCAGCACTTTGGAAGCGGGCGGATCGCTTGAACCCAGGAGTTCAAGACCAGCCTGGCCAATATGGCAAAACCCCGTCTCTGCTAAAATACAAAAAATAGCAGGTGTGGTGTTGCGTGCCTGTAATCCCAGCTACTCAGGAGGCTGAGGTGGGAGGATCACTGGAGCCCGAAGAAGCTGAGGCTGCAGTCAGCCCAGATCACACTACTGCACTCCAGCCTGGGCAACAGAGCAAGGTGCTGCCTAAAAAAAAAAAAATGTAACAATATCATGTGGACGTGTATTTATTTTCAAGGCTCTAACTTTTGTTCCAGTCAACTCTGTGCTGAGGTCTTTGTGCAAACATCAAGTGAGCGCCCTCCCTCTGTGATTCTCACCTTTGAATGGCAGCCCAGTTCCAGTCTATTAACAATGCTGGCTGCGTGGGGTTTCACCCTTGGCTCTCCCGCTTTCTTTTTCTTTCTTTCTTTTTCTTTTTCTTTTTCTTTTTTTTTTTTTGAGATCGAGTCTCACTCTGTCGCTCAGGCTGGAATGCAGTGGCTCAATCTCGGCTCACTGCAACCTCCGCCTCCTGGGTTCAAGCGGTTCTCTTGCCTCAGCCTCCCAAGCAGCTGGGACTGCAGGCACCCACCACCACGCCCGGCTTGTATTTTCAGTAGAGACAGGGTTTCATCATATTGGCCAGGCTGGTCTCGACCTCCTGACCTTGTGATCCCCCTGCCTTGGGCTCCCAAAGTGCTGGGATTACAGGCGTGAGGCACCGCACCCGGCCAGCTCCACCACTTTCTTTTTTTTTTTTTTTTTTTTTTATATATAGTGAGACATTTGAAATTTACTTTTATTTTGAAATATATAATGCTATATATTTCTACTACAATGACTACTATTGATTGTAGTCATTCTGCTGTGACATAGATTTCAAAACTTATTCTTCTTGTCTACCTGAAATTTTGTACCCTTTAATCAACAACTCGCCATTCCCTTCCTCTCCCCTACTCCATGCCTCTGGTAACCATCATTTTACTCTCTATTTTTATGATTTAAACTTTATTAGATTCCACATATAAGTGAGGTCATGTAAGAACCCTTTCTCTTTTATTTCTTCTGCTTCAGTCTGTCTTAGAACATCTTTCTTTTTTTTTTTTCCATTTATTTATTTTATTGCATTTTAGGTTTTGGGGTACATGTGAAGAACATGCAAAATTGTTGCATAGGAACACACGTGGCAGTGTGATTTGCTGCCTTCCTCCCCATCACCTACGTCTGGCATTTCTCCCCTTGCTATCTCTCCCCAGCTTCCCACCCCCCCACCCTCCCTCCCCTATTTCCCCCCAACTGACCCCAGCGTGTAGTGCTCCCCTCCCTGTGTCCATGTGCTCTCATCGTTCAACACCCTTGTGTGCTTCTTAACCTCTCTGTGCTTTAGTTTGCCCTTCCTAATGTGGCAACAGGAGCATGAGTCGCCACCTGGTGGGGTTTCGTGTGCAGTAAATCCTCACTTAATCGGTTCTTGGAAACTGACTTTAAGCAAAACAACATAAAAACCAAACACATTTTCTTACACACTGATACAAACCAGAGTTAAGCTATAATTTCTGGTCACAAAATTATCACCAAACTTCTAAATGAAGACCAAAATACTCCTCATAGTAAACATTGAGTAAATGTGAGCTGTTCACACATTTAAGAAGGATTAATCAAAACAAGTCAGATGAAGACTTACCTGTTTATTCCAGCTCAGGGATGCCAGTGGCCACACAGTCCTTCACAGCAGCTCAGGGCACCAGGTGGGACCCGCCCTGGGTAGGACACCCTCTATCCTAGGGCGACTCACACCCACATTCACTCGCACTGGTCCACACTCACACCCTCAGACACACACTCACACTCTCCCACACCCTCACTCTCCTTCATCCCCCTCACTCACCACACTCATCCTCACCCATGCTCACATCCACTCACCCTCACACCCACACCCACACACCCACACTCATCCTCACTCATCCACGCTCACCCACACTCGTCCTCACCCATGCTCACACCCACACTCACCCTCACACCCACACTCACCCTCACACTCACACACCCTCACACCCACACTCTCCCACACCCACACCCTCCATCCCTCCACTCACCACACTCATCCTCACCCATGCTCACACCCACATCACACCCACACTCATCCTCACTCATCCACACTCAGCACACTCATCCCCACACATGCTCACACCACACCACACTCACCCTCACTCATCCATACTCATCCATACTCACACTCACACCCACACTCACCCACACTCACCCACACTCATCCTCACCCATGCTCACACCCACACTCACCCACACACCCTTCCTCATCCCTCACTCATCCACACTCAGCACACTCATCCCCACGCATGCTCACACCACACCCCACTCACCCTCACTCATCCACACTCATCCACACTCACACTCACACCCACACTCACCCTCACTCATCCACACTCACACACACACCCACACTCACCCTCACTCATCCACACTCACCCACACTCACACACCCACACTCACCCACACTCATCCTCACCCATGCTCACACCCACACTCACACTCACACCCACACTCACCCTCACTCACCCACTGTCACACTCACACTGGGACCATGAAGACTCACCACTGAACCTCATGGAAACAGCTCTGGGACATGCGTGGAACCTGGCGTCTGAGGAGAAAACCCGTGCAGACACGGAGAGAATGTGCAAATGAAACACTGTTATTTGAGGACCTGCTGCACATGAAGTAAGACAGAGGATGAAAAGTACAGGGTCTAGAACACAGAGAGGTTGAGTACAAAGATGCTGCTGTGTGTCCCTGCCCTGCCTTGGTCCACTGAGGATTTGTGCAGATGAACTATAACAAGCCAGGTAGTGCACAGCTGTGGTCCCACCTACTCAAGAGGCTGAGAGGCAGGAAGATCACTTAAGCCCAGGAAGCAGAGGTTACAATGAGCCAAGATCACATCACTGTACTCCAGCCTGGGCAGCAGAGCAAGATCCTGCCTCAAAAAAAAAAAGAGAGAGAGAAAGAAAGAAAGAAAGAAAGAAAAAGATACAGGGCTGGGCACGGTACCTCACACTTGTAATTCCAGCACTTTGGGAGGCCATGATGGGTGTACCACAGGTCAGGAGTTCAAGACCAGCCTGGCCAACATGGTGAAACCCCGTCTCTACTAAAAATACAAAAATTAGCCAGGTGTGGTGTTGGACAACTGCAATCCCAGCTACTCAGGAGGCTGAGGCAGGAGAATCACTTGAACCCGGGAGGTGGAGGTTGCAGTGAGCCGAGATCTAGCTGGCAATAGAATGAGACTCTGTCTCAAAAAAAAAAAAAAAGATATAAACAAACAAAGGTAACAGGACTAGGGAAATGTAAGAAGCACAAAGTGTTTTCTTTCTCTTTCTCTTTCTCTTTCTCTCTCTCCCCCCCCCCCACTTTCTTTCTTTTCTTTAATGGGTCTCACTCTGTCACCCAGGCTGGAGTGCAGTAGCTCTCCAGCTACTGCAGTCGGCTCACTGCAACCTCCGCCTCCCGGGTTCAAACAATTCTCCCACCTCAGCCTCCCGAGTATGGGATTACAGGCACGCACCACCACACCTGGCTAATTTTGTATTATTAGTAGAGACGGGTTTCCACCATGTTGGCCAGGCTGGTCTCGAACTCCTGACCTCAGCTGATCCACTCGCCTTGGCCTCCCAAAGTGCTGGGATTACAGGTGTGAGCCACCGTGCCCAGCCCACAGGGCATTTTCTACAGGGTCCTCCATGGTCAATATAGGTAGCTAGAAACTACGGAAACTAATAGAGTTAATCCTGAGCTTTCCGAGCATTAAGAATAAAAGGGAAACGGTTTCATACTTTTAACAGGCAAAAACAGAAACTACACAATCTTTGGAAAAAATTAAAGCTTGTCTAGCTTTTGATTGTAAGAATTGGCTAACAGGAAGTTTCACAATTGGGATGCAGAGGTTTATCCCTCTCACAAGTATAGTAATGGATTTCATAAGGTTATTGATTCTATTCATTTTCATTTTTGAAGTAATTTCAGACCACAAACAATTGCAAAAAAGGTACAAAGAAGTTGCTAATACTCTTCATCGAGATTCCCCAATGTTGCATTTGTTGTATTTTCCCATATATTCACCTTTTTTTTTTTTTTTTTGAGATGGAATTTTGCTCTCGTTGCCCAGGCTGGAGCGCAGTGGCACGATCTTGGCTCACTACAACCTCCACCTCCCAGGTGCGAGCAATTCTCCTGCCTCAGCCTCCCGAGTAGCTGGGATTACAGGCACGGGCCACCACGTCTGGCTAATTTTTGTATTTTTAATAGAGACGGGGTTTCACCTTGTTGGCCAGGCTAGTCTTGAACTCTTGACCTTGTGATCTGCACACCTCGGCCTCCCAAAGTGCTGAGATTACAGGTATGAGCCACCGTGCCCAGCCTAAAGTTACTAGTTTTTACCTTTATAATTAATAAATGCTTATAAGGAGACACTTTGGTGTCATAAAAATCTCTTGTCTCACATCCAACCCACTAGTTTCTTTGCTGACTCTTCCATAAAACGATCAGGTCTACAACGATAGCCAAATGGTAACGTTCTAATTCCATCATTCCCTCTGCGTTCATTTGTTGGCATTCTGCGGTTAGGAAGAACTTCCCATTCTTCTCCACGTATGTATTTACATCAGTACGGACCATTTTCATGCTGGGTTAATTCTGTAATGCATTTTGTCATTATTTATTTTGCTGCTCAATTTCTCTCAGATTTGGCCACCAAATGCCACATCAGGCTAACACATCTCTCCTTTGACAGGTCCCCCCATGCTTACTTCTTCACTTTCTGCACAGCAATATTCACAAGGCTATTTCTTTTTGGTGGTGGTGTTGTTTTGAGACAGAGTCTCGCTCTGTCGCCAGGCACCAGACTGTAGCGCAGTGGCGCGATCTCGGCTCCCTGCCGCCTCCACCTCCTGGGTTCAAGCAATTCTCCTGCCTCAGCCTCCCGAGTAGCTAGGACTGCAGGCGCATGCCACCACACCCAGCTAATTTTTTGTATTTTTTAGTAGAGACGGGCTTTTACCATGTTGGCCAGGATGGTCTCGATCTCCTGACCTCGTGATCTGCCCGCCTCGGCCTCCCAAAGTGCTGGGATTATAGGCGCGAGCCACCGCACCCGGCTGTTGTTTTTTGAGACAGAATCTTGGTCTGTCTCCAGGCTGGAGTGCAGCGGTGCGATCCTGGCTCACTGCAACCTCCGCCTCCCAGGTTCAAGCAATTCTTCTGCCTCAACCTCCCGAGTAGCTGGGACGACAGCTGTCACCACGCCCAGCTAATTTTTGTATTTTCAGTAGAGATGGGGTTTCACCATATTGACCAGGATGGTCTCAATCTCCTGAGGTTGTGATCCGCCCGCCTTGGCCTCCCAAAGTGCTGGGATTACAGGCGTGAGCCACCGCGCGCGGCCCACATGGTTATTTCTTAATGAGTTCTTGGACAAAATCCTAAAATGTGGCTCCATGAAAACAGTTTTATAGACTCTGATCCAGAAACACTGCTGTGGGCTTGCTTGATTCAAGGCTAAAACTCAAATAAATTTATAGAGATGGGCACTCTTCCACCAATCAGTCCACAAATATTGCTTCTCCTAAACGTGCTTTTTTTTTCTTTTTTGTTCTGCCTATTTCTGGTGTAAATAAGCTTTTGATAAGACCTGGAAACCAGACAATTCAAGGTTTTGTTTCCTGCCAAAGGTCAGCAACACTGTCCATGCGACTTTCTGCAATGATGGAAGTGTCCTTTAGCTGTGTTACCCAATAAAGTAGCCACCAGCCACACGTGACCACTGGAAATGTGGCTAGGATGACGGAGGAACTAGCTGTTCATTTAAAATAGTTAGTTGTAATTTTCATTTACATAACCACACGTGGATGGTGCCTACCTTATTGGACACACAGGTCTAGAGGGAAGGTTTTCTATGGCATTGATAGAGGATGGATTAAAATATAATAGAGATGAAACAATGAAATGTAGCCCTAAATTATTAAACAATTGAAGAGTTTCATGGAGTTATTGAACCTACACCACTTAAGTAGTTTGTATTTATTGGATTATTTAAACAGTAAATTGTAAAACTACCACATTCTGTTGAGGCTACTGGTAATTTGTGACAACATCATTAAAGTATCAGCTTATGGGATATTTGTCCTTGTGGGGTTTTTATTGTTTTTTTTTTGTTTGTTTGTTTGTTTGTTTTTTGAGACAGAGTCTCACTCTGTCGCCCAGGCTGGAGTGCAGTGGCACCACCTCGGCTTACTGTAACCTCTGCCTCTTAGGTTCAAGCAATTCTCCCTGCCTCAGCCTCCCGAGTAGCTAGGATTATAGGCCTGCATCACCATGCCTGGCTAACGTTTGTATTTTGTAGTAGAGATGGCGTTTCACCATGTTGGCCAGATAGTCTTGAACTCCTGACTTCAGGTGATCCGCCAGCCTCTGCCTCCCAGAGTGCTGGGATTACAGACGTGAGCCACCACGCCTGACTGTCCCTGTGGTTTCTCTTCCACGCAGATCATCTAAAAGTTGTTTCAAATCAGTAACATCTTTGGGCAATGATGAGAACAGGATTAAAAAACAAGCCCAGTTTTATGTTCCCTCGACAATCTAGATGTTGTTAAAGCTATGCTTTGTGGAAAGACAAACAGGACAGCCTGACCCTGAAGATGTGGGTTGCCTGGCAACAATCTAAATGGGGCCCTAACCTCCCCCTTCCCCCACAGGAGGGGCTGTGGCCAAATGGAACTTCCCACAAGGTCAACAGGTGCTGGCAGCAGGCACTGCAGGCAGCGAACTGCCTGAACAACTGTCACGCACGCCCAGCCCGCCCGATGCCCAGGCAGACATTTTGCTGCCCCGGGCAAAGCTTGCTCTTTTTTTTTTTTTTTTGAGACGGAGTTTCGCTCTTGTTACCCAGGCTGGAGTGCAATGGCGCGATCTCGGCTCACCGCAACCTCCGCCTCCTGGGTTCAGGCAATTCTCCTGCCTCAGCCTCCTGAGTAGCTGGGATTACAGGCACGTGCCACCATGCCCAGCTAATTTTTTTTTGTAGTTTTAGTAGAGACGGGATTTCACCGTGTTGACCAGGATGGCCTCGATCTCTTGACCTCGTGATCCACCCGCCTCGGCCTCCCAAAGTGCTGGGATTACAGGCTTGAGCCACCGCGCCCGGCCCGGGCTTGCTCTTTAAAAAAGGAACCCAACTTTTCCTTTTTTAGGAGGGCGGGGTGAGTGAGGGCGGGGGCTCGAGGCCTTCTCTTGCAGCCCAGAGCTGTATTAGTCCAGCTAGCCGGACCCAAGCTCCTCCGCAGAGGCTGAGGGTGGAGACTGATCCGCAGCATCTCTGCGTGTCAGTGCGGCCTGCACCAAAAGACTCACTCTCAGCTTTGGGCAGTGAAGGTATCGTAGCCGATGAGGTTTATCCGAGGCGCCGTTATTGCTAATTGAAAACTTTTCCCAATACCCTGCCGTGACGACTTGCAATATAGTGGGCATTGGCAATTTTTGATAGACTCTTCGGAGACTGAATTAAAAAAAAAAAAAAAAAGACTCACTCTTATTTGCCCAAACCCTTTCAGTGACATGTTTTACAAAAATAATCTATATTTTGGCTGGGCGCAGTGGCCAATGCCTGTAATTCCAGCACTTTGGGAGGTCAAGGCAGGTGGATCACCTGAGCTCAGGAGTTCGAGACCACTCAGGGCAAAATGGTGAAACCCCGTCTCTACTAAAAATACAAAAAAAAAAAAAAAAAAAATTAACCGGGTGTGGTGGTCCCAGCTACTTGGGAGACTGAGGCAGGAGAATTGCTTGAGCCCCAGAGGCAAAGGTTGCAGTGAGCCAGGATCGCACCACTGCACTCTAGCTTGGGCTAAAGAGTGAGACTCTGTCTTTAAAAAAAATAATAATAATAATCTATATTTTCCCCCAAATAGCTGACATCAATGAAAATCATCAAAGAAAATTCAATATATGACCACAGAAAAGATCATGCAAAAACTAAAACTGTTCCAAAATCATGCAATAAATGTGTTTTCCAACATATATAAATCAATTTTCTAATAAGACTTGTATGCGTGTGTTAGTAAAACTTTATTAGGAACTAATAGTGAATTCAATGCTAAACAGTGCATAGAAGATATAAAGTTTGACTTAATATTGCGAAAGAAAATCAATGTTTCTTTGAACACAGCGATCGTTATGGTGATGGTTCACTATGTGTCCACTTGGCTTGGCTGTGGGGCCCAGCTGTTTGGTTAAACACGAACCTGGATGTTGCTGTGAAGGTATTCTGCAGATGTGATTGATACGTACAATCAGCAGACTTTGAATAGAGTAGAGTATCCTCTTGAATGCGGGTGAGCTTCATCCAATCAGCTGAAGGCTTTCAGAGCAAACACTGAGCTTTCCCTGAGAAAAAGGAATCCTGCTTTGAGCCTGCACCACAGAAACTCGGAGGTTCCAGCCTGCATGGCCTACCTTACAGATTTCAAACTCAAGACGGCAGCATCAACTCCTACCTGAATTTCCAACCTGTGGGCCTGTCCTAGACGTTTCAGACTTGCCCACAATTATTTGAGCAATTCTTTAAAATCTCTCTCTCTCTCTCTCTCTCTTTCTGTGTGTCTATGTATACACACACACACACACACACACGTATCTCCTGTTGGTTCTGTTTCTCCAGAGAACCCTTACTGATACGGCTATATTCTAAAGATAAGCATTTTACAGAAGTTATTGGAGCAAGAAGTGCTGAGCAGCTGAGTGTTGCCACAATTACTCTTACTCTAAGGATCATGAGTCAAGGAAATTCCGTAACTGCACTTGCTCACTTGTTTCCATGTCAAAATATATTTAACGTCATTTTGTCTGAAAGTCTAATCTGACTTTCTCTTATTGTCATCTGAACATATTCTCTCTTATTTTCCACTCAGTGTGAAGATTAAGTCTCAGTTTCTGTGGACTATACAGTAAAGGAATGAAGCCATATGTAATGCTGTCTTTCTCAGCCAACGGTAATTATCTCAATCTAATTTGGGATGATAGGAAATTTGGATGATTTCATACTTAGTTCTGCATAAGTAGTATTATTTAAGAAAAGAAGATGCTGGGCACGGTGGTTCATGCCTGTATTCCCAGCACTTAGGGAAGCCGAGGTGGGCAGATCATGAGTTCAGGAGTTCGAGACCAGCCTGGCCAACATGGTACTTCCCACAAGGCCAACAGGTGAAACTCCGTCTCTACAAAAGATACAAAAATTCTCCTGGTGTGGTAGTGCATGCCTGTGGTCCCAGCCGCTCGGGAGGCTGAGGCAGGAGGGTAGCTTGAGCCTAGGGAGGTCAAGGCTGCTGTGAGCCAAGATCAGGCCACTCTGTACTCCAGCCTGGGTGACAGAGCTAGGCTGACCTTGGAAAAAAAGAAAGGAAAAAGAAAGAGAAAGACAGAAAGACAGACAGAAAGGGAAGGAAGGAAGGAAGGAAGGAAGGAAGAAGGAAGGAAGGAAGGAGATATATAAATAGTCTCACGTTTTCTTACTGATTCCAAAAGATTAGTCATGCACAGTAGAGAAAGCTGACAAATACCATCTTAATCAAGTGGTCGCAGTTGATCTCAGCAGAAGTGGACAAATGGGAATCGTTGCCACCTGGTAGAAGGCAATGAGAAGACGGCCTTTCGATGGAAAGTGAGTACAGACACGAGCAGCGAACGCAGCGGGACACCCTGTCCTGGATCCTTTGGCTATAAAGGATATTATTGGTGCAACTGGAGAAACTGGGGTGCAATCCATAGAGCTGGTGGTAGGAAGGTTTCATTGTTAATTTCCTGATTTTTCTGGTGGCATTTTTGCTGGTGTAGGAGAATCTCCTTTTTTGTAGGAATTACAAACTGGAGAATACAGGGTGATGGGGCACTGTGTCAGCATTGCTCTCCCATGATCCAGGAAATAAGTTTCTACTATTCTTGAAATTTCATTTCAGTATGTGTGTAATTGTTTGAAAATCAACAACAGCAAAAGTGGTGTAGGCTCCAGGGAAGATTCCGTCTCCTGGCCTTTGCTGGCTTCTGCATTTCTTTGCTCAAGGCCCCTCCCTCCGTCTTCAAAGCATCTTCTTGCCTCTCTGACCTCTATGCCCATGCTTACACCTTCTGTCCGACCCCAACTCCACTGCCCCCTTCTGGTAAGGACACGTGATTACCTTGGGTTCACTAGGATAATCCAGGGGGCACATTGCTTATTTTTTATAATAATATATCTTGAGGGTTTTTCCATGTCAGCTCATTTAAACATAGTATTCCTTACTATGAATAAACCATAACTTATCCATTTCTCTATAGATTGTTTCTCATTATTAGCTATTGCAAACAATGTTACGTGGTATATTTCTGCACTTGTAGTATTTTGCATCTGTCAATATTTCTGTGAAGTCAAAGAAGAATGGCTGTATGAAGACATGGGACATTTTGTTAGATGGTGACAAATTGTTATCCCAAAAGACTGTATCTTTAGACTCACTCTGGGTGCACTGCCCAGGAGTTAGCTCTGGAGCAGCTAAGAAAAAAAAACAAAAAAGCTATACATTTAGATTCCTACCAACAGGGTAGATTCCTACCTGCATGGGAAGAAACGACTCACTCATACATTCACAGGACAGTATCAGCTGTCAAATGAGCAAAGCGTGGTATATTGTTGTCATTCTCTTTGCACTTATCTATTAGACTACTAGAGAGTTTGAGCATCTTTTTGCATAAAGGCCATTTGTATTTCTTTGACTAGTAGTATCCTTTACACGCATCTCTACTTGGTGTTTATGTTTTCCTATTTTTATATGCAAAGTGTCAGTGAGGCATGACCATCTGCAATCAGCCTTTTAACTAAGGTCTGTTCTTGTTACCGTTGACCCTAAGCTTGAGTTTCTCTGGGGCTCTGTTTGGAAGGATGGCGAGCCTCTGACGATGCCTGTGTTTGGTGGTGGAACTCTCTGCCTTGTTTCTTCATACGTTAGGCCATTTGTTTTCAATATTCCAGAAATCTGCAACCCCCAACCAAATTCTGATTTAATGCTGAGAGCCTTTCTTCTTTCCCAGCTCTGTGATGGAGAATGGATTTATTCTCTTAAGAAAATATATTGTATATCCTTTTTATCAGATTTTGGGAGCTAGGGAGGGGAGGTAAAGACAAATGCTCACCGTGTCAACCTCAAAGAGGTGGCTCACTGCATTTTCCCCTGGTCTCTCGGGTCGTTTTCAAGGACAAGTTTTCAAATACTGTAGTAAAGGAACAGATTGTCACTCTCAAAAGGAACGTAGCTCAAATACCAAGACGAGCTCCAGGCAATCTGTGCATTTTACAGAAAAGAGGGGAGCTGAAAATCATTTATTCCTGAAGATTAGAGCTGCTGTATGCTTACTTGATACGTGATAATAGATTAAACAGTTATTAAAGAAACATCTTCCCTGTTGTATTTAATTAAATGTGAGATCCCTAGGCTGCTGATAGGGGACCTGGTATTTCAGTTTCCAAATGATTGTGAACCTAACACGAGGATTACCATATCCAAAATTGAAACTAAGGCATATAACTGAACGATTAGAATTCACGCGATCTACAGACTCAGAAAATAATTCATTTGAATATACACAAAGTCCTCAGTTAATGTAACAGGTTCTTGGAAACTGTAACTTTAAGCAAAACAATGTATCATGGAACCACTTTTTTTTTTTCTCATCAACATTATAACCAACGTTATTCAAGGACCTGCTGTTAGTCAAGGACTTTGCTTAAAGTCACAGTTTCCAAGACTGTACCTATGACGTTACACGAGGACTTACTGTATAAATGCACTAATTTTTTTCAGAAAGGAAGTTTCGATGATAACCCCTGAAGGTAATTAGAAATGATGGCTTCCTCTAGAGATGTGCATCAGAGAGGAGTTAGGAGCCAGAAGGAGCTGTGACGCCGACGTCCCTGAGAGCGGAGTGCAGGCCAGCGATGCCTGGTAGTCCTCAGCTAAAGGACGGCTCAAGGGGGAGAGTGCATCTGAGCAGGGGACGGAGAGACATGAGAAAATGACAGCATGTGTGAAAATGACCCCTCTTCTCGGTGGGACCGGGCTACATGGGAAGAGACAAGATACAGCAGAACCCCCCCCCCGGGGGGTGGGTGACAGAGAAACAGGGCAGCCGTGTGAATGCTGAAGGGAAAACACAGGTATCACGAGGTGGCCAGAAGTGTGTGTGCAAGGATGTGCTGGAGGGAACAGAGCCAACAGGATGTGTAGACATTTTTCTTCAGAGATTTGTGCTGGGGAATTGGCTCACACAGTGTTGGTGGTGAGCCCAGTCCGCAGGGTAGGCTGGCAGACTGGAGACCCGGGAAGCATTGGTGCTGCAGGTCGAATCCCAAGACAGCCTGCTGGCAGAATTCCTTCTTCAGGGGAACCTCAGCCCGTTTTCACTTAAAGCCTTCAACTGCTTATGTGAGGCCCACCCACATTACAGAGGATTATTTATTTTACTCAAAGTTTAGTGATTTAAATGTTCATTTCATCTTTAAGATACCTTTGCACAGCCTGGGAAACATGAGGAAATCCCCTCTACAAAAAATACAAAAACTAACCAGGTATGGTGATGCTTGCCTGCAGTCCCAACTACCTGGGGGAACAAGGACGGAGGATCACTTGAGCCCAGGAGGCGGAGGTGCAGTGAACCGAGATTGCACTACTGCACCCCAGCTTGGGTGACAGCGTGAGACCCTGTCTCAAAAAACAAAAAAGAAAATAAAATAAAATAAAATAAAAAACCCACAAACCTTTGCAGCAACAAAGGTGTTTGAGGCTGGGCACGGGGCTCTTGCCTGTAATCTCAGCATTTTGGGAGGCCAAGGAGGGCAGATCATTCGAGACCAGGAGTTTGAGACCAGCCTGGCCAAAATGGTGAAACCCCACCTTTACTAAAAATACAAAAATTAGCTGGATGTGGTGGCAGGCACCTGTCATCCCAGCTGCTTGGGAGGCTGAGGCAGGAGAATCACTTGAACCCGGTGGGGGGAGCTTGCAGTGAGCCTAAAACAAATGGCCTAACTTATGAAGAAACAAGGCATAGAGTTCCACCACCAAACACAAGCATTGTCAGAGGCTCGCCATCCTTCCGAACAGAAGTAGAGACGGGGTTTTGTTATGCTGGCCAGACTGGTTCAAGTGATCTGCCTGCCTTGGCCTCCTGAAGTGCTAGGATTACAGGCATGAGCCACCGCACCAGAACTGTTGTTTTATTAGAGGGAAGAGAAGACAATATCAACCCTCCCTAACCATTTTTTCCTTTTTCTAGAAGAGAGCAAAGATTGATTTTTCCACACACCTCTGAGCTTTGCATTTCTTCTGAATGAGAATGTGTCCTTCTGAGGAAGAAAAACGTGTTTGTGAGATCAAAAGTTTGCAATAGCGTCTCCCAGCAGAAGAGCAATCCTGTGTCACGGAGAGGCTGGTTGAGAGGAAGATGAGACGTTCTCCAGGGTGCTCTCCTGGCTTTCAAGGGCCTCCTAGAACTGGGCCATTATAATCCGGGCAGAGACTGTTCAGGCATCAGGCGGGTCTGCATTCTGAGGCTGGTTCTGCACAAGCTGATCATGTGACCTCAGGCAAATGACTTACGTGTTCTGCCCCTCTGTTTCCCAGATCCGCAAAATGGAGATAACAGCAATGCCTGTCTCCCAGAGTCATCGTGCTCACCAATTTTGATAATAGATATGATCGTGCAAAGTGCTATGTCAATGTGAACAACTGTCGCTTCTTTGAACACAATCAGCTGATTCTATAGATAACAATTTTGAGACGGAGAAACTAAGGTTTAAGTACTTTATCTGAGAATGTTTACCTTTTATTAATAGGTAGTAGGAACCCTGTAACTAAAGCTTGCTACCTCTGTGGAAAGAGAAAGTGTTTGGAAGCCAATTTGCTATAAATTTTATGAACTGTAGAAATGTTGATTGCAATTTTTATTTTTTCTGCAAATCTGAAACCAGATGAGTCCTGGTGGTATTGAGGGGTTGCAATTGTATCTACCCAGCATTCCTTCCCTTTGGGAAAGCTCCCTTCTCCATCCCACTGACTCTGGTGAAGCTGCCTGTCATGTGACTCTCTTTCCCCAATGCACATGAACATGTGACTCAGGCTGGCCAATCAGAGTGCCCGCCTCTATTGACACAGTCCAGGCATGGCCACGTCACCCAAGCTGACTCCTGAGTTCCATGTGCGACTGACATACATGTAGGGGAAAAGAGGTCCCCTGTCTCTTTGGGAATTTCAGCGTGTTGTCTTTGGCAGCTCACCCAAGCAAATGAGCATGTAGGGGATAGAACAGTGTCCCTCTAAAACTTAGTCCACCTGGAACCTCGGTCTGACCTTATTTGGAAATAGGGTTCTTGCAGATGTGATTAGTTAAGGATCTTGAGATGAACGCTTCCTGGATTTAGGATGGGCTCTTTATACAATGACTGGTGCCCTAATAAGAAAAGGAAGGGCCACAGAGATTGGAGTGATGTGTCTACAACCAAGGAATGCCAAGCATTGCTGGCAACACCAGGAGGAAGCTGGGGACACACTTGGGGCAGTTTCTCCTTAAAGCCCCCAGAAGGAACCAATCCTGCCACACTTCGTTTTTTTCTTTGTTTTGTTTTGTTTTGAGACGGAGTTTCACTCTTTCACCCAGGCTGGTGTGAAGTGGTGCAACCTTGGCTCACTGCAACCTCCGTCCCCTGGGTTCAATAGATTCTCCTGCCTCAGCCTCTTGAGTACCTGGGATTATAGGCTCCTGCCACCACACCCGGCTAATTTTTGTATTTTTAATAGAGATGGAGTTTCGCCATGTTGGCCAAGTTGGTCTCGAACTCCCCACCTCAGGTGATCTGCCTGCCTCGGCCCCCCCAAGTACTAGGATGACAGGCATGAGCTATACCGCACCCAGCCAACACCTTGATTTTGGATTTCTGTCCTCCTGAACTGTGAGAGGATCCATTTCTGTTGTTTGAAGGCACTCAGGTGGCGGTAGTTTTTATGGCAGTCCTAGGGCACTAATATAGAGTGTTTCACACAACTCCAGGAAGAGTTGGGTGAAAAGGGGCCTCAGAAAAGGCAGGAAGCAGAAAAGCCCCAGGGGCCCAGCAGGGGCATGTGGACCTTGGATCTGCTGCTCTTCGAACTGACCCAGTTCCCAGCTCTTTCAGGCTCAGTCAGTCTCTCAATTCAAATAAAACAACAGAAAAGTCCGGCCCAGCCTACATCAGAGGCCTTCTCTTGATCAAATCACCGTGGCCCAAAAGCAAGGCGTCTTCCAAAACTGAACTTGTCAGGACCCGCCACTTGTGGATAGAGAAATAGTTCTCAGAAAAGCAGATCTTCGGGGGCTCGGTATGTGCAAACTTAACTACTACACGCCCATCAAGTACTAGAAGACGGAGACCAGTGGCTTCTAAATCAGCCTAATCATCACAATCCCCAAGGGAACTTTTGCAGTTCTTACTGGGCCTATTCCAGATTTATAGGTAGTCTATAGAAATCAGACACTTTAGAAATCTGGTCTGGGATTTTTTTTTTTTTTTCCAAAAACTCATAGGTGATTATGATGATGAACCAGTAGAAATCCTGGGCTAGGGAATGCCTTAGTCAGCTCAAGCTGCTGTACCAAAGGACCATGGACTGGGTGGCTTGCAAGCAACAAGAAAGTATTTCTGACCATTCTGGAGACCGGAAGTCTGAGATCAAGGTATCCAACCCATGCTGGGTTCCTGTGTGGGCTCTGTTCTGGGTGCAGGCTACCGACTTCTTATTGTATCTTCACTTGGCAGAAAGAGGGTGAGGGAGCTCTCTGGGGTCTTTTCTATAAGGGCACTAATCCCATTCATAAGGACTCTCCCTCATGACTTAATCACCTCCCAGAGGCTCTACTTCCAATGGGGGTTAAGATTTTAATATATAAATTTTGGGGAACACAACATAGAGTCCATAAGAGGAGTTATGTAAGATTTCTGGTTAAGTAAAATCAATGGGAGCTGTGACTTGAGCTGGATCTTACAGGAAGCATAGGACTTTGCTCACACAGAACAAATTCCTAGCAGATCCTTCAGAAGATTCTAGGAGTCCTCATAAAGTCCTCATAAATTAAACAGAGGGACATAAAAATGGCTGCAAATGAAACAAGTGGGTGCGTAAGAAAGATTAGTTTTTGTCTTTGAATTTATTAGTCAGCATCATGTCACGAAGAGTTTAATGCATCAGCCAATTCTTCCCTGTTTCAAGGAAAACTGTTTAATTACCTGAAAGGAATCAGGGCACATGCACCCTTGACTTCAAAGGCTTTAATGGAACACAGTGAACTCTGTCTTGGAGCATCTGGATTTGAGTCAACAATTTATCATGGAAATACTGACATTCCACCAGGAACTAGGAACATAATTTATTTCAATATCTCTGCCAAAAATTGCTTATTAATTTCTGATTTGGAAAGATTTTCATTCCTCACTCTAATCAAAAGCGTTTGGGTACTTATCTGTATATATTACTATACCGATAGTGATATGGGAGGGGGCAGGGAAGTGCTGGGTAGACAAGAGCAGGGTCCCTGGCGAGGGCTTCACCCTTGGGCCTGTGCCCACAGACATAACTGAGAACAGGCTCTCCTGTTTTTGCACCCAAATGTTGCATTTTCCAAGACCACTCTGGCCTGACACGCCCCCCAGCCTGTGCCCATATAAGCCCAAGACCTTCGCAGGCACAGACACAAGTGGCTGGACATGGAGAGGAGTAGAGGAACATACCAGCAGGCACTGGCAGACCATTGATGGTGGAATGATGTGGACACCGAGAGGAATTTGGCTGGGGCAGTCAGAAGAGAGTCTGGCCGCTGGGTGGCCCAACTCCAGGAGAAGATCACCTTCCCACTCCATCCCACTTTTGGCTCCCCATTCATCTGGCTGAGAGCACCTTGCACTCAATAAAATCTTGCACTCATCCTTTGAGCTCATGTGTGATATGATTTTTCCAGCACACTGGGCAATAACTCAGGATACAGGAAGCCCTCTGCCCTTTTGAAAAGGCAGAGGGTCTATCAAGCTGATTAATGCACGCCGTCTGCAGACAGCAAAGCTGAAAGAGCGCACTGTAATGCATGCCCATTTGGGCTTCAGGAGTCGTAAACACTCACCCTAGATGCTGCCGTGGGGTTGAAGCCCAAAAATGCTCCCCTTGACCTCTGCACCTGCTTGTCTGCATGCTGCCTTAGGGGCTTGTGCATCGGGGCATGTAAGAATCGAGCCACACGCACTGTGGGAGGAATGACGGAACTCACCCATTTCAATAGGTATACTGGAAGCCTAGCTATGTTCTTTCTAAATATTTGTATTCCAGAAGGTGGAGTTCTGTAAACCTTACTCATGCACTCTCATAAACACACACACACACACACACACACACACACACACACACGCACACCCTGCTTCCCAAGGTCTCCATTTAGAATGAAGGACACTTCTAGCCAATCTCATCTCTATTTAACACTTATTAAACTGCTTGCTGTGAATAATATGGAATTTAAGATTTCGCAAAGTAGAGAGCCTTGAAAGCCCTTGGGAACTTAACCTGCAGGGAAGAGAGGAGTTAGAATGTTATCTTACAATGGGGTGAGCCGGTGGGTGGATAGTGACCAAACACCTTCTAACCGCTTACTATGCGGCAGGTATTATTTTAAGTGCTTTGTTAACTTGCTTAATCCTCACAACAAACTATTAGGTAGGTTTTATTATTATCACCATTTAACAGACGAGGAAACTGTGATTCATGGAGATTGCTTAAGGCACCCAAGTCACAGAGCTCCTAAGTCATGGTGCTTGAGTTCATACCCAGGTCCTTTGGCTCTGCACTGTGGTATAACAAGAAATATATTTAGCCAGACGCAGTGGCTCACGCCTGTAATTCCAACACTTTGGGAGGCCAGGGTGGGTGGATCATGAGGTCAGGAGTTCGACACCAGCTTGACCGACCTGGTGAAACCCTGTCCCTACTAAAAATACAGAAATTAGCCAGGACTGGTGTGTGCACCTGTAATCCCAGCTACTTGGGAGGCGGAGGCTGGATAATTGCTTGGACCCAGAAGGTGGAGGCTGCAGTGAGCTTAGATCACACCACTGCACTCCAGCCTGGGTAACAGAGAAAGAGCAAGACTCCATCTCGAAGAAAAAAATATGTGTGTATATATTTATATATGGCAACAAAGCTCTTAAAACCCTTGGAATTCCCTGAATATAGGAATGGCTTTTGTCTGTTCTAAGAGTCCCTTTCTAGCAACCTTTAAGTTATGCAAATAAGGTGACATAGGGTGGGGCCCCTCAATAGCCTTTGGATGAGATTGGTAACCAGAAAGACCAAATGATTAGGAGGTCATAACTTTCAACCCCACTCAGCGGAAAATGAGCTCTCTGAAGACTCTTAAACCAAAGTTGATGAACTTCCAGGTTGTTGAGCACACGGAGGTGCTGGGCTGTGGAATCTGACGCTAACTACTAAAGTTAATGTCAGAATGGAATTGAATTGTAGGACACCCAGTTGGTATCCTGAGAATCAGAGAAGTAGTTGGTGTTGGAAAACACACGAGAGCAGCCATGCTGTATTCCCCTCTCCAGCGGTGATGGTTAACTGTGAAAATGGATGCTATTCCTCAAGGATAGAAAGGAAGAGGTCCGGGGATGGGGGCTCATGCTTGTTCTCCCAGCACTTTGAAAGGCCGAAGCAGGTGGATCACCTGAGGTCAGGAGTTCAAGACCAGCCTGGCCAACGTGGTGAAACCCTGCCTCTACTAGAAATACAAAATATATGCTGGGTGTGGTGGCAGGCGCCTGTAATCCCAGTTACTTGGGAGGCTGAGGCAGGAACATCGCTTGAACCCAGGAGGCAGAGGTTGCAGTGAGCTGAGCTTGCGCCATTGCACTCCAGCCTGGGCAGCAAGAGCAAAACTCCATCTCAAAAAAAACAAAACGAAACAAACCAAAAAAAGAACTCTGCTGCCACCATGTCAGAGAAACCACAAGAACAATACATGCCAGACATCAGATGCTTGCTAGCCTTCAAGACAAAGAAGGTCCGCATGACTGTCTTATTGGACTTTGGGGATCTTTAGGGACTTTCAGGAATACAGGTCCTGAAGGGGACCAAAGTCAGGATCCAGAGTGTAGAGGATGTAAGTGAGAACCAGCCGTAGGGAAGCAGAGATGGCAATTATGGAAGACGTGTCTTTTAGAAAGTTTGCTGGAAATGATGGAAACCATTAACAAAGTCATCATATGTTTGCTTGTATGAATAGGAAAGACCCAGTAGATGCTCAGTGAACTCACAAATGAATGAAGATAATAACTAACATTTATTTTGTGTTTTTTAGGTGTCAGGTATTAGTCCAAGCACTTAAAGTGATTTAGCTCATTTATTATTTCCAACAATCCTATATGAAGTAGTGTTGTTGTTGCCAACACCCCATTTATACTAAGAAAACTGAGGCACAGAAACTTTAGGTCACTTGCCCAAGTTTGTTTTCAAGGTACACACTACTGCCTGTAATGATTTTAAGATCAGAGAGAAAACTTTAAAGGGTTTTATTTTGTTAAATAAATCTATAGTAAATTGCATTAATCGTCATTAATGATTTTATCTATTATCCAAGGAATGATTATGACAATGAAAACAGGAATAAACCCATACAGATTTACACAATTAAAGAGCTTTTTTTTTTAAATTTTTTGAGACAGGGTGTCTCTCTGTCGCCCAGGTTGGAGTGCAGTGGAGTGATCTCAGCTTACTGCAATCTCCACCTCCAGGTTCAAGTGATTCTCCTGCCTCAGCCTGCCATGTAGCTGCGATTGCAGGCATGTGCCGCCATGCCTGGCTAATTTTTGTCTTTTTTTTTAGAGAGGGTCTCACTCTGTTGCCCAGCCTGGAGTGCAGTGGTGCAATCTCAGCTCACTGCAGCCTTTGCTTCTCTGGTTCAAGTGATTCTTGTGTCTCGGCCTCCTGAGTAGCTGGGATTACAGGCACGTGCCACAACACCCAGATAATTTTTGTATTTTTAGTAAAGATGGGGTTTTGCCATGTTGGCCAGGCTGGTCTCGAACTCCTGACTTCAAGTGATCTGCCCGCCTCGACTTCCCAAACTGCTGGGATTACAGGCCTGAGCCACTGTGCCCGGCTGAAGAGCATTATTTAAACAACTCTCTCACCTGCATATCCACAGCACCTGGCCCCATACACCATGCACATAATGGGATCATAAATATTTGTTGAAGAATATATCAATAACCCCAAGCCATAAATTGTAATGATCAGATTGGTAATATTTGTTAATACAAACATAATTTTTAATAATGATAAAAAGACATGGTGAAAGAAAAAATAGCTATTTTAGAAAAGTGTATTTCATATGCTCTTGTTTAGTTTTTCATATAAAGATTGCTTCTTTTTAAAAACTTTCCAGCCCCAAATCAGTTTCTTTCCTTTTCCTCTCTTTAAGAGTTCTTAGGGGTGTTTTTGTTGTTATTGGTTTGGTTTTCTTTTGCAGTTTTTGTTTTAATGATCTATGTTGCTGAAACAGCAGAGGGAGCTAAAATTAATGAACTGAAGTTGCTGCCGTCATCATCAACGCTCCCAGGCATGAGGATCTGAAAACCAGACACACCACCTTTCCACTCCACCTGAAGCACGGCTTGAACAGAGAGTAGGAGGGCACCCCGCACCTAGAAGACAGCAGAGTCATCGTACTGAAGATTTGGCGATAGACCTGAAACACTGCGTCCTGTGTTGAGAAAGCCTAGTCATCCAAGAACACATTCCAGAGGAGGCCAGCAGGATCTGCGTACTCGGCCTGCAAATCCACAGACTAAATCTCAGCCCTCTGGGAGAGAAGTTGAGCCCAGAGGCCTCTGAAGAGTCATGTCACCTCCAGCAGATGCAGGCCATTCTGGCAGTGGTCAAGTTGGGAAGACAGTACATGGATAGTCCATTTACATGTAATTACTGATATATTTGGAAGTAAATTTATCTATTTGTCCCATCTGTCTTATTTTATGTGTGTGTGTGTGTGTGTGTGTGTGTGTGTGTGTGTGTGTGTGTGAGACAGAGTCTTGCTCTGTCACCCAGGCTGGAGTGCAACGGCACCATCTCAGCTCACTGCAACTTTCGCCTCCCAGGTTCAAGCAATTCTACTGCCTCAGCCTACCAAGTAGCTGGGATTACAGGCACCTGCCACCATTCCCAGCTAATGCTTTTGTATTTTTAGTAGAGATGGGGTTTCAGGCTGACCTCAGGTAATCTGCCTCCCTAGGCCTCCCAAAGTGCTGGGATTACAGGCATGAGCCACTGTGCCTGGCCTACTATGTATTTTTTGTGTTGGTTAAACAGGAGGTTGAAATTACATTCCGTGTCATTCATTTTAAGAAACAATAGGACTGTATGATATGTCTTAGAGAAACTTCCTTCAAAATTGATACAAATTAACATGTCAGAGCTTAACATAAGCTTCAGATATTTGGAGAATGGTGGTATGTGCCCTATCTCATCCCTGGCGATGTTGCTGAATCAGTGAGATGTTGCTCTCTGCTCACTAGTCTTACTTCTCTACTTACTAGTTCACATCCCTGTCTCCTAAAAGGAGCACGGCCAAAGTCACACAGTGAGTCTCTGGTGGAAGTAGGCGCTAGATCTTCAGCGTTTTGATTTTCCATTGACTGCTCCAGACACTACACAATCCAGGAGCGTACCTGAGCCTTTTTCCTGCTCTGTCTGAGAGCGTTACCAGCATTCTGTGTCAGTGCACGGCCGCGATGCAGAAGGAGGCAGTGCACTCGCTCTCATTAATATGCTGAAAATATTTGCTCCCTGACATCTGTCATTTTGCATAACTATGAACACAAACCACAGACACCATCTGGGATGTCAGGGCAAAGGGGAGTGTGGCTGTTTGAAATTCCTTTCCAATTTAATTTCATAGTTTTAAAGAGCCCTGTTTTCTTCCATGATAATTATAGGGAAAATAATTAACAATTATCCTCTGATTGATAAAATTACTACAAATTAAGAAACAGTTATGAATACAATTTACAAATAATTATGTGGCAGGAGCATAAAAGTGCAAAACTAATGACATGAAATTAATTAAAGCTATTGAGAGATCATTTTTTCTATTTATTGGCTTTGGTTCCTTAAGGGCAGACTGTTCCAAGATGACTTACAACAACTACAATAATCATTGAGAAGGATATCTGAAGAGCGTGCTCACAAATATGAATGGTAAATGTGCTGGGTTTCAATGCCAGTGGCACACAGCTAGAGGTCTCAGCAAGACCTCCAGAGAAACAGAGCTATCTTAATACAAAGCGTTAAGACAATTGAAAGGAACATGAAGCACAGGGATGAATATGATGATATTCTTCACTAGACCAGTATTTCCTCACTGGAAGTTTTTGTTTTTTGAGACAGTCTCGCTCAATTGCCCAGGCTGGAGTGCAGTGGCATGATCTGGGCTCACTGCAATCTCTGCCTCCCAGGTTCAAGCAATGCTCCTGCCTTGGCCTCCAAAGTAGCTGGGACTACAGGCATGAGCTACCACGCCCGGATAATTCTTCGTGTTTTAGTAGAGACAGGCTTTCACCATGTTAGCCAGGCTGATCTTGAACTCCTGACCTTGTGATCCACCAGGCCTTGGTCTCTCAAAGTGCTGGGATTACAGGCATGAGCTACCACACCCAACCACCTTACTGGGAGTTGATGTCAGCAAAAAGAGCAGAGTGAGGACCTCTGAAAATTCTTGCTTCCATAGAAAGCAATGAGAAAATGGCAAAAATGAATAGAAGCAACTTTTCTCAGAAATCTGAAAATTAAAGTGTTGTAGCAATCCAGGGAGCATTTACTCAAGAAAATGGTTGAATCTTGGTAAGAACAATTAGCTTTACGGCATTTTCACTTGCCCTATTCCCATTCCCCTTTCTCTGGCGTTGTATTGGCCTTGAAAACAGCCTCCCAATCACAGTGAAAACCAGCAGCTTGGCAGCCACCAGAGGGGACAAAATGGGTTAGCTTTCTTCAAGGGCTTATTCTTTGAGAATTGTCATTGTTTCACCTGCTGGGTGGTTCCCTGAGAGACCCTGCTAACAAGACTGTCTTTATTTGACCTGACTCTGAGCTCACCTGATACCCTGCGGACATTCGTCAAAAACACTTAAAACCATTGTTTAACTTTGCAGCCTCCCAAAGCAGTGGATAACCGTTGGGGCAAATAATAGGCTAGTCAAAACATTTAAAAGGAAAAGGCTGGAGAGTGAAATGTTGATGGGGCTTTGAAAAGCTCCTGCATATTCCTGGGAACCTACAAGGCCACGTTGGGCTGTGCGCATGCCCAGCATGGTCTGCAGGCTCAAGAAAGACCTGAGAAAGCCCTGAGCTCTGACCTCTGCTGCCTCAAACCTCGGCACAATGAGGAAGTGAAGCCTAGGAGAGTTGTCAGCTGCCTGACTGAGTCCTAAAGGTGTGCCCAGCATACACAGATGGCCCACTGGCAATGACCAACAGGCTTATTGGTTTCAAGTGTCTAAGGAAATCACTCTGTAATCATTAGCTGACTAGTAAGCTCACTAAGCAGGAATTTCAGTGGCTACATACAACAAATACAAAGAATTCGTTCAGAGAAGTCTCTAAACAAACAAGCAAACAGCAAAAATATACACAAAAGCAATAATAACAAACTCTAGGGAGGGAGAGAATCCAATTTCCAGAGTTGCCATATTGTGCTATTTGAAGTGTAATCTTTTTTTGTTTTTTAATTCAGTCTCTGTAGAGACGGTCAAAAATTGCCAATGCCGACTATAATTCAAGATGTCATGGCAGAGTGTTGGGAAAAGTTTTCAATTAGCAATAATCGTGCCTTGGATAAACCTCATTGGCTACAATACTGCCATTGCACAAAGCTTGAAATGTAGTTTTCAACAAACATTGTAAGACATGCAGTCTTAGTCCATGCTGTCATTGTTTGCTGCTGTAACAGAATATTTGAGACTAGGTGACTAGTAATGAACAGAAATTTATTTGGCTAATGGCTTTAGAGGCTGGGAAGTCCAAGAGCATGGTGCTAGCATCTGGTAAGGGACTTTATACTGTGTTATCCCGTGGCAGAAGGCAGAAGGGCAAGAGAGAGTGAGAATGAGAGAGCCAAGGGGGACCAAACTCACTTTGATAACACACTGACCTTCATAATAACTGAACACTCCCATTACAATGATGTTAACTCATTTGTGAGGGCAGAGTCCTCATGACCTGATCACTTCTTAAAGTTCCCACCTCCCAACACTGTTGCATTGGAGATTAAGTTTCCAACACATCAATTTGGGGGGACACATTCAAACTACAGCACAGGCCAAGAAACAAGAAAGTATGACTCATGTGCAAGAAGGAAGCAATCAATGAAATTGTCCACAGTAAGCCCAGATGTTTAACTTACTAAAAATACTTTAAGTCAGCTATTTAAAATACGTCCTCAACAACTAAAGGAAACCATGTCTAAAGAACTAAAGGAAAGTATGAGAGTGATGTCTCACTAAACAGAGAATATCAATAGATATAAATTACTTTTTTAAAAGAAGCAAATAGAAATTCTGGAATTAAAATTTACAATAACTAAAATGAAAAAGTCATTAGATTGTCTCAACAGCAAATTTGAGACAGAAGGAAGAATCACCAAACTGAAGGTTGGTTAGTTGAGATTATCCAGTCTAAGAAACACACAGACGCCCAGAAAACCCTAAACTACAAGATGGCAAAGACACAAAAGCAGCCGATCCACCAGCTGAGAGTTCGTCCGCTTGCGAGGCTGAGCAGGGCAGGGCTGAGTAAATGTCGGCTTACCATCTCTACCATCATCCGGTTTAGTCATCCAACAAGAAGAAATAACAAATTCCAGCAATAAGAAATGAACAGAAGATTGGAGCTAAAGACCTTAAGTGCTTGCTTTTTGCCTGTTGACCAGATAAATAGAACTCTCTGCAGGATCTATGCAGCATGGGGTTTTTATTATTTTTACCTAAAGATGTCTCTTTTTGGTAATAACAAACGTGTTTTTTAAAAACACCTGGTTTTTCTCAATACAACTTTAAAGGTCTTTAAATTGTTTCGTATCTGGTCAAGTTGAGATTTTTCAGAACTTCATTTATAATTTGTAATAAAAGTTTACAACTTGATTTTTTTCAAAAAAAAGTCAACAAACTGCAAGCACCTGTTAATGAAGGTCTTAAATTAAAAACAAACGAAGAAAAATGAAAAGAGCCTCAGTGATATGTAGAATATCATCAAGCATACTGACATATACATAATAGGAATCTCAGAAGGTAAAAAGAGAGAGAAAAGCGAAGAAGAATTATTTGAAGACGTATGGCTGAAAACTTCCCGAATCTGGTGAAAAACATTCATCTTGGCCAGGCTCAGTGGCTCATGCCTGTAATCCCAGCACTTTGGGAGGCCAAGGCGGGTGGATCATCCGAGGTCGGTAGTTTGAGACCAGCCTGACCCAACATGAAGAAACCCCATCTCTACTAAAAATACAAAATTAGCTGGGCATGGAGGTGGAGGTTGCGGTGAGCTGAGACCGTGACATTGCACTCCAGCCTGGGCAACAAGAACAAAAAATGTATCTATGTATCCAGGAAGCTTAATGAACCCTGAGTAGAATAAACTCAAAGGAATGCACACTTAGACACATGATAAACATCAAAAGTGAAGATAGACAATCTTAAAAATAAGAAAGAAGCGACTCATGACATTCAAGAATTTCCCAATAAAATTAAAAGCTGATTTATTATCAAAAACCATGGGTAATAGAGGCAGTAGAATGTTATATTCAAAGTACTGAAGGAAAAAGACTCATTTAAGAATTTTTTTTTTTGAGACAGAGTTTCGCTCTTCTTGCCCAGGCGGGAGTGCAATGGCTCAATCTCAGCTCAATGCAACCACAGGTGTTTCCCTGGATCATGCTAACTTGAAGGGCGCAGTGGAGTCACAGTGTCAGAATCAGAACAGTGGCCCCTGATCTGCTGTGTGTATCATTGTATTGCTGGACATTTCTGGGTTCAGGAAGGCTGTGAAGTGTATTTTCACAGGGGTGTTTATCAAGGCATTCTTTTTCCTCCATCACTAGCACTCCTGGAATAAATCTTCCCCCGACTACACCACCTCCTCCCTCTCTGCCTCTAGTGTCTTACTCTGATGAGGTTCTAAAGCTGTCTTGCCTTTGCTGGCAGTTCTGTATAAAAATTCTAAGATATAGCTTTTTATGAACTCACTGCTTTTTGTACTTGTTACGAGTAAATATTTTGGAGTCAGAATGCCTATGTTGGAATTCCTTTTCTACAATTTAATGGCTGGGCATTCCTCCTCTGACAGCCTGTTTAATCTCTCTGTGTCTCCACTTTTTTATTTATACAAGGGAGATAAGGAAAATTACTGCATTTTATGATTGTTATAAGAATGAAATGAGACAATACCCGTAAAAGCTTAGCACAATGCCTAGCCCATATTAAACACACACTATAAATGAAGGCAGTAGTGGTAGTGATTACAGCCTCATTTTCCTAAGACTCCAACATCCAAAGGAAGCTGAACAGAAACTAACCCGTTCTCAGATGCATTCATCTTCAGCCTGGCATCTTGGATCTTGCCTAAACTTATGCACAAATTTCTGCCTCCCAGGTTCAAGCGATTCTCATGCCTCAGCCTCCTAAGTAGCTGGGATTACAGGCTCCCATCACCATACCTGGCTAATTTTTGTATTTTTAGTAGAGACAGGGTTTCGCTATGTTGGCCAAGCTGGTCTCGAACTCCTGACCTCAGGTGATCCACCCACCTCAGCCTCCCAAAGTGCTGGGATTACAGGCGTGAGCCACCACACCTGGCCTCTATGTGTAGATTTTTGTGTGGAAATCATTTAGGTAAATACCAAGGAGCACGATTGCTGAATCATATGGTAAAAATATGTTTCATTTTGCAAGAAACTGCCAAACTGTCTTCCAACGTGGCTGTACCATTTTGTATTTCCACCAGCAATGAATGACAGTCTCCGTTGCTCCACATCCCTGCCAGCATTTGGTATTGTCATTGTCAGTGTTTAGATTTTTGCCACACCCTCCAGGTATGTAGTGGTATCTCGTTGTTTTAATTTGCAATTCTCCAGTGACATATGATGTTGATCATTCTTTCATAGGCTTATTTTGCCATCTGTATATATTTTTTCTGTTATGTGTCTGTTTAGGTCTTTTGCTTATTTTTGACTCCTTTCAATTAGGCTATTTTTTTAGAGCAGTTTTAGGTTTACAGTATGTATAGATCTTTTCAGATTGCCTTCTTTCACTTAGTAATATGCATTGAAGCTTCCTTCATATCATTTCATGAAAACAGTTGAATGCAATGACTTAATTTCTAAGCCTGTGGATATTTGCTTTATAGTGTTTCAGTAGTTTAAAAAACTGGAGAGTCCACACTCCAAAAATTCTAATTGCTTCCTGGTATGCTTCATTGCAATACCCATGTGTATCCTTTTCTTTTGTAATAATTTACTGACAAAGTTGACTGCCCAGTCGCCTGCAGTTCCTGTCCCAGGGCTCCGGAGACAGAGAGTTAGCATTTGTGCGGACGCTGCAGGGATGGGCTCTGGAGACAGAGAGGCAAGCAGCTCCCCACCTCCTTGTCCTGGCGATGTCCCCATGTGAAGCCCCTCATTTTCTCATGGCTGCAGCCACTGCCACCATCACCCCCGCTGCAGCAGCCCCTGTTGTCACCACTGATTAAGGCCCAGGTCCTGACCTGGTTACCTGGGGACTCCACAGTGTCCCTGGCTGCCTGGTCGTTGTTCAGTGCCTGGACACTTGGCATATCTCCACTGGGCACATGTAAGTTCCACTGCCCCCGTAGACTTCACTTCCAAAACACACATGAAAAGATAAAATTAAACGCTTTGGCTGGGTGCAGTGGCTCATGCCTGTAATCCCAGCACTTCGGGAGGCCGAGGCGGGCAAATCACTTGAGGTCAAATGTTCCAGACCAACCTGGCCAACATGGTGAAACCCCATCCCTACTAAGTACAAAAATTAGCCGGGCGTGGTGGCAGGTGCCTGTAGTCTCAGCTACTTGGGAGGCTGAGGCGTGAGAATTGCTTGAACCTGGGAGGCAGAGGTTGCAGTGAGCTGAGATGGCACCACCGCATTCCAGCCTGGGTAACAGAGCAAAACTCCGTCTCAAAATAAATAAATTAATTAATTCATTAAGGTAAACTAAGTTAAAAATTCTAAGATGGTGACAATAGAGCATTAAACTAAGTATTGTGCCAAGCAAAAGAAGCCACTCACAAAAGACCACATATAAAACGACTCCATTTATATGAAACCAAAGTCACACACTCGTGAAGCCAGCCCAGGTTTTCACTCACATTTCCCAACTGTGGGGCCATCTCCCATCAGTAGCACCTGAGGGCCACTGGGGGTGGTGGCAGGGGTCTTTTACCCTGTGCACCCTCAACTGCTGTCACCCGGGGCAGTCACCCCACCTCCTCCATGGACTCCTGCATGTGGCAGGAAGTCCTTGAGCGGTACCCTGACTGTCTCCTTCACGGAGTTTTGACACTATTGTTCCACAATGCTGACGCCGATGGGCCCTTCCAATCCAACAGACCCTTCCAGTTCATACCCTCCCTGTGTCCCATCGCCGACCTGCCTGTTTTGCCAGCTAAAAGACGGATATCCTTGCAGGAATGGGACCACTCTTCTCTCTACCACAGGACCCTCACCTGTCCTCCTTGCTGCTGCTGGTGTCTGGAAAGTCAAGTTACAGACAGCATCGAAGAGATCACACTCTAGCAATGCAGGGGGTGGAGTCTAAAGAGGACGCGTTTGGATGGTGTGTGGTTCCATGCTTAGGTGGCAATATTCCAAACAGAAACGTGAGCCTGATTGGAAAACAAATCATTGTTCAAATTCTCCTACATATTCTGGGTGAGACTTGCATTTGTGGTCATCATTAATGAAGCCCAGTAACAGTCTTGGAGGGAGTCATTGGGAGCCCAGTGGACGATGAGTAATGCTGTAATCGGATAGGTGGTTTTACAGAACTGCAGACCAGACAGTCTACAACCTTCCAGTCCACTCCGTTTCTGAAGAGCCATAGCATTTAAGTAACAGCGCTGCTACTGTTTTCTCATGAAGGGGGGCATGGAAGCTGTTAGGAAGGGGACATTTGACAATAAAGAAGACAAAGAGATGATCCCTGGACCTGAACAAAAAGCAGTGGTGCTTGGACACTGAGAATTACATGCCCTGACTGATTGGACAACAGAAAAATACTTTAATCTCTATTTTCTAGCCACTGTTGAAAATCTTCATCAATAAATCGCCATATCTCATATGGGTACATGAATTTTGAAATGCATTGTAAAAATTCAGTTATATAGACAAGGGACATGCAAAAAATATTTATACACAATTCACAGGTGGTAGGGGTAACCGTAACCTCCTCCATGAGATTATCGACTTATGGAGAAGAGGAATTGTGTCTGCATTGTATGCCATGTATCCCCAGAACCCTAATAATAAGTTGAATGTACTGTTCACATAACAACTTCCAGTGAAATCTGTGGGTCTCTCTAAATGATTGTGTTGTACAAAAATTGCTTGAAAGTTATTGCAATAATTGGGACTGGGAATTTTTTTGCAAAATAGGGGTTTCTATATTGGTATTTCACATAAGCAAAATTGGAATCATTTAGCTCTTGTCAGGTGCAGTTGATAACTTACAGAACACCTGCTATGTTTTAGGCACTTTTTCATACATTATTTCAGTTCACCATTCTGACAATCAGTACAACATCTGCATTCACAGTGTAATAAGTAGACATGATATCCTGGTGTTGGTTTAGCAGAGCAAGCATGAACACACGGCACTTGGGTTTCTAGGGCATTCTAATGCCTGTGTCTGACAGCCGCTGGTGCCCTCCACCCACACCCCACTTGCCTCTACATTTTATGCTACAACGTTTGATTCTAAATCCTTCCCTTACTCCAATCAGCCTGTAACTGCTTTGACACTGCCGTTCTTTTGTAGGACCGTTGACACTGTTCACCTGGATTGTAACAGCGGCGATTCAGCAGCTCCTATTGCTGTTACGGCCAGTGTTATAAAAGTGTTAATCTTCAGGCAATAAAATAGCATCATTCACGAAAATGATTATTGGCAGGTGAGTTACACGTCTCTGCAAAAATTGATCCAGGTTATGTTTGCAAATGAGTCCCAGGTGTCCTTTATAGGCAGTGAGTCCTCGCTTCTAGAAGGACCCGTTTTAGATCCTTCATCTCTCCGCAGCCTGAGACTCCCTGCAAATACCTCCTCTCCATGGTGGGAGTTGGGCAGTCATTGGAAAGCTTTGGATCGAGAGAGTGGATTGCATTTTGGGTGATCTGGAAGTTCCTGGCTATTTAGGACATCCCTTGTTGAAATATCACAGGATAAATATTGCATCGACTCAGCTGAAGCATCACTGACAGGCTTCTAAGAGCATGCTATGTTAGTAAAACCAGAAGTCTGTTGGAAGTGTGATGTATGCAAATATCAGAGGAAAGTCTCTACTAACCCAGAAAAGCCTGAATAAAACACTGCACAATCTATAACTCATGTTCTGTATCATAATTCATACCCAGACTTTCAAGTAAATTATACTTCAGCGAGGGTTTAAAAGTTATTGCAGAGTCTATGTAACAGCCAAGATATTTCAAGATTATGTATGAGCCACTATTTTTTCTTATAGAACATTTTGTGTTGTCTGTCAGCTGATAGATAAGCAAATTGTGATATATGCATGCAATGGAATACTATTTGTCAATAAAAAGAAACGAAGTACTGATATGGGCTACAACATAGAGGAACCTTGAAAACATTGTAATAGGTGAAATAAGCTAACCACAAGAAACTACATATTGTGTGATCCATTTCTATAAAACGTTCAGAACAGGTAAATCTATACAGATAGAAAGTTATTGCTGGTTGCACAATCTGGTGAATGTATGAAAAAACATTGAACTGTACACTTTATTTTTATTTATTTATTTTCATTTAATTTTTTTCAGAGACAGGGTCTTGCTCTGTCATCCAGGCTGGAGTGCAGTGGTGTGATCATAGCTCACTGCAGCCTCAACCTCCTGGGCTCAAGCAATCCTCCCGCCTCAGCCTCCTGAGTAGCTGGGACTACAGGCATGTGGCACCCACCTGACTAATTTTTTATTTTATTGTATTTATTTATTTTGTATAGACAGAGTCTTGCTATGTTCCCCAGGCTGGTCTCAAACTCCTGGCCTTAAGCGATCTTCCCACCTTGGCCTCCCAATGTGTGGGGCTTACAGGCGTGAGCCACCTCGCTCCGCCAAATTGTACACTTTCGATAAGTGATTATTGTATGATATGTGATTTACATCTTAATGCAACTATTAAAAATTTGGGGTTGTTTTTGGCCAGGCACGGTGGCTTATACCTGTAATCCCAGCACTTTCAGATGCAGGTGTGGGTGGATCACCTGAGGTCAGGAGTTCAAGACCAGCCTTGCCAACATGGTGAAACCCAGTTTCTACTGAAAATACAAAAATTAGCCTGGTATAGTGGCGGGCACCTGTAGTTCCAGCTACTCGGGAGGCTTAGACAGGACAATCACTTGAACCCAGGAGGCAGAGATTGCAGTGAGCCAAGATCGTGCCATTGCACTCCAGCCTGGGCAACAGAGCAAGACTATTTCAAAAAGAAAAAGAAAATATTGGGGGTTTTAAAGTATTAATGGATTACTACAAATTAGAATTTAACTCTAAAAATGGGAAAAGTCTCAGTTCAGAGCTAGGTCATTTAGATCAATAACTTTAGGTTAAGGCCACATAGTACTGAACGTGACTATTAAAAGGGCAGAGTTATAAATAGGCGGGTTCGCATGTTCCTCTGTAACAAGTTCCGCTCTGTAACATGATGACGGTTCATCGTGGACACCTTGTCAAATTCTGAAGTGAAGTTCTAAAGAAAGCTGTGACAACACTAAGGAGGTGAGACTGTGCTGTGGGACACGCTCCCAGAAGTGAAAGCTTAGAAATGAAGCTGAGAGTTGGTGAATCTGCAAGATTTATGGCTCATGTTAAAATATGCTAACACAACTGTAAAGTGATACACCACCAAATTGCACTCTGTCTTCTTACACAACACTGTTTAAGCTGTCAGGCACAGTCTTTTGCGAGAATTAACTGCCACGTGTTAAATTGAAATGGAGCCTCCTGCGACTTGACGGAGCCCTTTCGGAGGCAGTACAAAATGTTCTTTGACCAGCTTGCAGGAGACACAGAACAGGCTCTCCAACACATCTTCAGCCAAAACAGTGGAAGCTGTTTGAAAAAATTAATTCGTGGAGTCCACCAATAAAGCCTTAGGGATCTCGCAGTGTTATATTCAACTTCATTTAATCCTTTAGGACAAGCACAAAGGAACGATATGCCTTTACTTATCAAAGCACAACCTGGCTTTAACATCTTTTGAGCAGGATCTTAAAAGGTCATAAATTGAGAATATTGCCTCAGGAAGGTCTTTCTCTATCATTCTGTTTTTTTTTGTTTTTGTTTTTTTGAGATGGAGTCTTGCTCTGTTGCCAGGCTGGAGTGCAATGGTGCCATCTCGGCTCACTGCAATCACCGCCTCCTGGGTTCAAGCAATTCCCCTGCCTCAGTCTCCTGAGCAGCTGGGACTACAGGTGCATGCCACCACGCCTGGCTAATTTTTTTGATCGATTTTTTTTTTTTACGGTTTTATTTTAGTAGAGATGGGGTTTCACCATGTTGGCCAGGATGGTCTCAATCTCCTACCTTGTGACCCACCCACCTCGGCCTGTTTGTTTCTTATGTGTCTCTGCTGGAAGTTACAAAGGTTGAAATTGCTTCTTGAAATACATGGAGGTCCAACCATCTTTCAGGAACCTCCATTTTCTGGGCAAATTTTGCCTCGTAGTTACAGGTCAATAGAGCATGAGCTCTCTATGTGATGAGCCATCAAGATTGGTTTAAAGGGCCAGGCGAGGTGGCTCATGCCTGTAATCCCAGCACTTTGGGAGGCTGAGGGGGGCAGATCATTTGAGCTCAGGAGTTCAAGACCAGCCTAGCCAATATGGTGAAACACCGTCTATACTAAAAATACAAAAATTAGCCAGGTGTGGTAGTGCACGCCTGTAGTCTCAGCTACTTGGGGGCCTGAGACAGAAAAATTGCTTGAACCCAGGAGGTGGAGGCTGCAGTGAGCTGAGATGGCACCATTGCACTCCAGCTGGGCAACAGAGCGAGACTCTGTCTCCAAAAAAAAAAAAAAAATGGATTGGTTAAAAGCCAGCCTCCTCTGTTTGTGTTGTTGTTTCTGGCTGACTTTTAGGGGCCTTCTATCCTCTCTCTAGAGCAGTGGTAACAAAATTTTTTGGCATCAGGCACTGGTTTTGTGGAAGACAGTTTTTCTGTGAATGGGGCTGGGGGTTGGTGGGTGGGGGTTGGTTTCGGGATGATTCAAGTGCATTACATTTATTGTGCACCTTATTTCTATTGTAATATATAATGAAATAATTACACACTCACCATAATGCAGAATCGGGGGGAGCCCTGAGCTTGCTTTCCTGCAACTAGATGGCCCCATCTGGGGGTGAAGGGAGACAGTGACAGACCATCAGGCACTAGATTCTTATAAGGAGCACGCAGCCTAGATCCCTCACATGCACAGTTAACGACACGTGAGAATCTAATGTACCGCTGATCTGAGGAGGTGGAACTCAGGCTGTAATACGAGTGATGGGGAGCAGCTGTAAATACAGAGGAAGCTTCCGTGTGACCCTGGGGCTGGGGACCCCTGCTCTAGAGTGCCTTTGAATCTTGTCATGGTCCTGGCCTCCTAGGAAGACAGTCAAGAGTCACATGTCTACGAGCTCTGCCTGAATCAGGAAGAGCCTCCATAGAAATTTCTGCCTATTTATTTTTCCCTCTGAACCTTCTGGAATCTTCAGCAATGACCTCAGGACTACTTTTACTAATGCAATCCTTCTGCATTTTGAATTCATGACATAGTGTTTGATATTCTGCATTTCAAACTCTCACTTTCTGTAATTTAAAACACCTGTGGTCACATGCTATCAGTCACCTGTTCTTCAGTAGACAGCCCGCTTTTTTCATTTATTATCTCTGACTAGGAATTTCAGAGAGCTGCTTTTCATGGCTTCGTGTTCCTTCCACCCTGAAGGATTCTATCTTAAGGAGTGTTTTCTAGTCTGATTTATGCTGGAGCCACTGATTTTAACAACACTAGCTTTCCCTTTGTCTGCCTGTCTCTTTATGTCCACAGCTCTCATTCTCATCTGCCTCTCGTTTAAAACTGTCATAAAATTAGAACGGTAACTCACTATTCTCTATAGCTTTAGGATATTTTATGTTCCCTCTTCTTAATTCAGGAAATGGTTTGATCTAACACCATTTATTCCAAACCTTTATTCATTAAACAAATGAATTAACAAATTAGATTCATTCTAATCTAACTTTATCTTTTTAGTGGATTTATTCGTACCAGTTACATTGGTAGAGTTATCTTTCATTATTAGTTAAAAAATGGGCAGTCTTGTCGATTTAAATTCAAATTTTAAAAATGGGAGAAAGAAGATGAAAAGGACATTAAGGAGATAAAGACCAGGTAACTAAGAAATCAATTCTAACTTTGTAAATCTCTAATCCTTGAAATTCTACATGGCAGATGAGTGAAACATTTCATGTCTTTAAGGCAATATTTATTCAAAAGGCTAATTTTAAAAATTTTATAATAGCTTTATTAAGATGTATTTCACATGCCATACAATGCACACATTGAAAGTGTGTAATTTAGTGGTTTTTAATATATGCACAGTGTTGCACAACCATCATGAAATCATTTTAGAACATTTTATCAACCTCAAAGCAACTGGGTACACACTGGCAGTCATTCCTCATTCCCCATCCCTCCTCCCTTGTCTCTCGTGCTCTAGACAACACAATCTACTTGTGTCTTTTTCTTTTTGAAACAGAGTTTTACTCTTCTTGCCCAGGCTGGAGTGCAATGGCGGGATCTGGGCTCACTGCAACCTCCGCCTCCCAGGTTCAAGCAATTCTCCTGCCTCAACCTCCCAAGTAGCTGGAATTACAGGCACGTGCCACCACGCTGAGCTAATTGTGTATTTTTAGTAGAGACAGGGTTTCTCCACGTTGGTCAGGCTGGTCTCGCACTTCTGACCTCAGGTGATCCACTGGCATCGGCCTCCCAAATTGCTGGGATTACAGGCATGAGCCACCGCACCTGGCCTCTACTTTGCGTCTCTATGGATTTGATTATTCTGGACTTTTCCTATAAATGGAATTATGCCATATGTAGTCCTTTGTGACTGGTTTCTTTCACTGAGCATCATGTTTTCAAGGTTTATCACGTTGTACGTGTATCACCACTGCATTTCTTTTTGTTGCTGAATAATATTCCATTGTACGGATAGACCACATTTTATTGATCTAGTCTTCAGCTGCTGGAGGTTAGGGCTGTTAAAGCTTTTTAGCTATTGTGGTGATGCTGCTAGGAACACTTGTGTGCAAGTTTTGTGTGAACATAGGCTTGAAGTTCTCTGAAGTATAGAACTAAGAATGGAATTCTTGGTCACATGGCACCTCCGCGTCTCCCTTTGAGGAAGTGCCCGACTGTTTTCCACGTGGCTGCACCGTTTTATGTCCCCACCCACAGCGTGTGAAGGTTTCAGTTTCTCCACCTTCACCAACACTTGTTACTACATCTCTTTTTTCATCATAGCCGTCCTCGTAGGTGTTAAGTGCTACTTCATAAATATATGGTACATACATATTTATTTATGGTACATACATAAATAAATACCAAGTAGCTATTTATTTATGTATGTAGAGAGGGAGTCTTGCTCTGTTGCTCAGGCTGGAGTGCAGCAGCGAAATCTCGGCTCACTGCAAACCCCACCTCCTGGGTTCAAGTGATTCTCCCGCCTCAGCCTCCTGAGTAGCTGGGATTACAGGTGCCCGCCACTGCGCCTGGCCAATTTTTGTATTTTAGTAGAGACAGGGTTTCACTATGTAGGTCAAGCTGATCTTGAACTCCTGACCTCAAATGATCCACCCTCCTTGACCTTTCAAAGTGCTAGGATTACAGGAGTGAGCCATCGTGCGTGGCCAGGCTACTTATTTTTAATATTAGGTATTGAAAGGTAGTGGACCTTCACAGATTTAAAAAAAAAAAAAAAAGACATTGCCAGTTATAGTTACCTTTATCATCTGATAGATTGATGTTCATTGTGCTAATTCCATTGTCTTTTAGAGCAGCATTTCCCAATCTTTTCTCTTTCATAAGCCACGTCCTATTAGGAAAATATTGAAAGTACATGCCACTGGGAGGTTCTCATATACTTCCTAGATTGAGGATTATTAGGAAAATATTGAAAGTGCATGCCACTGGGAGGTTCTCATATACTTCCTAGATTGAGGATTATCTTAACCTTTATCTGAAACTTTTTGATTACACAGATCAGTTAAATAAAATTGCCAACTTGGTGTTTGGCCATTTACCAACTCCATTAACATGATTTCATCAAAGAAAGGACATTTAACCCTCAAAAGAATAGAATAACATTTTACGCTAAAGAGTCTTTTTCAAGACTATTTTATCTACAGCCCCCCACCCCCAGCCAACCACTCAACTGTCTTTAATTTCCGGTATAAAAATTCTAGTTTCTCTAGGCTGGGCATGGTGGCTTATGCCTGTAATCCCAGCACTTTGGGAGGCCAAAGTGGGTGGATCATGAAGTCAAGAGATCAAGACCATCCTGGCCAACATGGTGAAACCCCATCTCTACTAAAAATATAAAAATTAGCCAGGTGTGGTGGTGCACACCTGTGGTCCCAGCTACTTGGGAGGCTGAGGCAGGAGAATCGCTTGAATCTAGGAGGTGGAGGTTGCAGTGAGCCAAGATGGTGCCACTGAACTCCAGCTTGATGACAGAGCGAGACTCCATCTCTAAATAAATAAATAAAATTCTAGTTTCTCACGTGGCTTCCCATAAAACCTCTGGTGAGGACTTGCATTGGAATAACATTACGGATACTGTAGCAGGCAAGTGGCCCTCTCTGATAAGTCTATAGTCCAACAGGCAGGCAAGTGGGGGCATGAACAGAGAAGCCATGGAGATGGGGATGCTGTCTAAGCCTGAGCCAAGAGTATTCCTATAGCCCCCTCTGTTCTATTTCAGGCAGATCTGTACCCCAAAATACTGGCCCTGCCTAGCTTCATAATCTCAGTATAAAATTTTTCTTCTCTGATGCAAGCCAAAACCATGAGATTAAATGTTGGTAGGAGACTTCCCAGTGGAGGCATCAGTGGGGTACATCTGGCACATACGGGTCACTTTCGGCCTTTGTAGAAATGGGACCATATGCCGTAATGTACCACATGATGCGATGTCAGAAAATTGCAAGCACTCATATGGAGGATTCTTGCTTGTAAAATTGATCCTGAGACTATCACTTAGACCTCTAGGTCCAACTATCAATTTCCAGGGGATACAAGAGTTTGCAGAACAAGTCAAATGATACCGCAAGGAAACCATCAGCCAATGCAGATTGCGGAAGTCTGAGACAAATGACCCATTTTCTTTAACATACTACAGCATGTGGAAAAGGGACTTATAGAATAAAAGAGACTTGGAGATGCAGCAACCAAATATAATTTGTGATTCTCATTTGTATCCTGATTCAAACAAATCATGTGTAAAAAGGCATTTTTAAGATGAAGTAGAGCAATTCACATATGATCTGAATATTAGATTACATTCAGGAATGGTTATTAATTTTCTTGAGTGATAAATGGCAAAGGGATGATTTTTTTTAAGTCTTTACTCTCTTTTTGTGGTTCGCAAGTGTGATGATTTTGTTTTCATGTTAATGAGTGAGATGAACCTTGTTAATGAACCTGGTTTGCATGTTAATGAGTGAGTCTCCCTCACACATTGTTACCACATCAGCACCACATGACCCGTCCAATGTGAAAAAAAAATCCTTTCTGATTATCACTTAGACATGCACACTGAAGTATTTATAAGACACATGTTGTCTGAGATTTCTTTCAAAATACTCAAGAAGGCTGAGCATGGTGGCTCACACCTGCCGTCCCAGCACTTTGGGAGGCTGTGGCAGGAGGATCACTTGAGCCCAGGAGTTTGAGACCAGCCCTGACAACATAGCAAGACCCCATTCTACAAAAAATTTAAAAATTAGCTGGGCTTGGTGATGTGTGCCTGTAGTCCCAGCTACTTGAGAGGCTGAGGTGGGAAAATTGCTTAAGCCTGGGACATTGAGGCTGCAGTGAGCCATGATCGTGCTATTGCACTCCAGCCTGGGTAAAGCTAAAAAAAATTTTTTTTTAAATTCCCAAGAAAAAAAGAGTTATATTGGGAAAATGGATGAAAATTAATTGACAGAAAAATTAATATAAACAGACCCAGAAATGAGACAAATGGTAGAATAAGTGGCCAAGGACTTCAAGATAATAACTATACCTATATTGTAAAAGTTGACCATGGTAGAGAAAGGCATGCCCATGTTAAAAAGAGACATGGGAAATAGTTTTAGAGACTCAATTAAAAGTTTCAGAAATAAAAATTAATGTCCAAAATAAAAAATATACTGGATAAAATTAATGACAGATTAGAAAGTGCAGAAGAAAAGATTAGTAAATGTGAATATTTAGCAGTACAAACTAGCCAACCTGAAACACACAGAGAGGAAAAAAGACTGAAAAAAAAAATAAAAGTGAGCTATGGGACAAATTCGGTTATTCTAGTATATGTGTAATTGTGTAAGTGGAGTTTGGTGAGAGGAAGAGGCAGAGGATCATAAAAAATATTTGAAGATTGGCCAGGCGTGGTGGCTCACACCTGTAACCCAGCATTTTGGGAGGCTGAGGAGGGCAAATCACAAGATCGGGAGTTGGAGATCAGCCTGACCAACATGGAGAAACCCCATCTCTACTAAAAACATAAAGTTAGCCAGGGGTGGTGGTGCATGTCTGTAATCCCAGCTACTCGGGAGGCCGAGGCAGGAGAATTGCTTGAACCCAGGAGGTGGAGGTTGTGGTGGCCCAAGATCGTGTCATCGCACTCCAGCCTGGGCAACAGGAGCGAAACTCTGTCTCAAAAAAAAAAATTTAAGAAACAATAGGCAAAACATTTCTAAATTTAATGCAAACTATTAATACCCAAGTTTAAGAAACTTAACAAAGCCCAACACAAGAAATGTAAAGAAGACTACAATAAAATATATCAAAATCAAGTTGTTAAATCTACAAATAAAGAGGAAAAAAAAGCAACCAGGAAGAAAATACAGGTATGGAGCAATAAAGACAAGAATGACAGCAAACTTCTTGTTGGAACTAATAGAAACCAGAAGACAGAGGCAAAGCACCCTTATAGTACTAAAAGACAAAACAAAGCAACACTGTCAACTTAGATTCTTATGTCCAGTAACAATGTCTTCAAAAGCAAAATTAAAATAAATACTTTTTCAGACATGCAACCAAAAGAATTAATCACCCGTAGACCTACACCATAAGAAATGTTAAGAGAAGTCCCTCAGGCAAAAGTATAATGCCAGGTAGAAATCTGGTTTTACACAAAGGAATAAAGAACACCAGAAATGGCCATTGTGTAGGGGGTATAGGAGGGAGCAGGGGAAGTTAATACAAAAGACTTTTCTCTTGCATTTAAAAATTGTCTTTGAAACGTAATTTTGTAAAGCAAAAATAACCACACTGTATTGTGGGGTTTATAAATAGAAGTAAAATTTTTGACAAGAACACAAAGGCCAATCCAGGACACTGAATTTATTGTTGCAAGTATACATGAAACGACCTAACATTGCATGATGGTAGATGATGATAAGTTAAAATGCTTATCGGAGGTTGGCAAACGTTTTCTGTAAAGGCTCAGGTAGTAAATATTTTAGTCTTTGCAGGCTTTATGGTCTCTGTCACAACTACTCAAGTCTACTGTTTTCTTATTCTATTTTTATTTTTACTTTTTTTTTTTGGAACAGGGTTTTGCTCTGTTGTCCAGGCTGTTGTACAGTGGTGTGATCACAGCCCACTGCAGCCTTAAGCTCCTGAGCTCAAGCAATCCTCATCGCAGCCTCCAAGTAGCTGGGGCTACAGGTGCATGCCACTACACCCAGCTCATTTTTTTTTTTAATAGTGTCTCCCTATGTGACCCAGGCTGGTCTTGAACTCCTCCCGTGATCCTCCCACCTCAGCCTCCCAAAGTGCTGGGATTACAGATGTGAGCTACTGCACCCACCCTCAATACTGTGGTTGTAGAGCAAAAGCAGCCAGAGGCAATAAATACACTAATGGGTGTGGGTGTATTTCAATAAAACTTTATTTACAATAACAGGTGGCAAACAGATTTGGCTCTAGGGCTATAGTTTGCCAGTCCCTGAAATGTACTATAAACCCCAAACCCATCATTAAAAAAAAGAGAAGTACATAGCTAACAAACCAACAGACAGATAAATGAAATTATAGAAAATACTCAACAAATTCAAAAGAAGGCAAAGTGAAGACTGCAATAAACAGAAAACAAATAGTAAGAGAGTAGGCTAAACCTAAGCATACTGATAATCACATTAAATGGACTACCAGTCATTAAATGATATAAATCAGAATGGAAGGGGAAAAAAGGCCCGATTACATGCCCCCTACAATAAAAGCACTTTAAGGGCCGGGCGCGGTGGCTCAAGCCTGTAATCCCAGCACTTTGGGAGGCCGAGGCGGGTAGATCACGAGGTCAAGAGATCGAGACCATCCTGGTCAACACAGTGAAACCCCATCTCTACTAAAAATACAAAAAATTAGCTGGGCATGGTGGCGCGTGCTTGTAATCCCAGCTACTCGGGAGGCTGAGGCAGGAGAATTGCCTGAACCCAGGAGGTGGAGGTTGCGGTGAGCCGAGATCGCGCCATTGCACTACAGCCTGGGTAACAAGAGCGAAACTCCGTCCCAAAAAAAAGCACTTTAAATATGAAGAAAATAATAGGCTATAAGTAAAAAGATAGACAAAGATTCACCTTGGTAACAGTAATGAAAAGAAAGCTGAAGTACTACATAAATATCAAAGTTGATTTCATACCATGGAATATTCTCAGAATAAATAGAATCATTTCACATTGATAAAGGGGTCAATTCATTAAAAAAAATAGCAATCTTAAATATTTATGCATGTAATAACAGAGCTTTAAAATGCATATAGCAAAACTGGTAGAATTGAAAGGAGAAATAGACAATTCCACAGTTATATTAAAATATTTCATTTTTTGAGAGGGAGATTCTTTTTTTTGCTTTCGTTGCCTAGGCTGGAGTATAATAGCGCAATCCTAGCTCACTGCAACCTCCCCTTCCCAGGTTCAAGTGATTCTTCTGCCTCAGCCTCCCGAGTACCTGGGACTACAGGCATGTGCCTCCGCGCTAATTTTTCTGTAGTTTTAGTAGAGACAGGGTTTCTCGATGTTGGTCAAGATGAGCTCAAACTCCCGACCTCAGGTGATCCCCTGGCCTTGGCCTCCAAAAGACCTGGGATTACAGGCGTGAACCACCGCACCTGGCCTATACTGAAATATTTCAACACTCTCTCTCAGTTATTGATAGAATAAACAGACACAAAATCAGTAAGCATATACAAGATTTCAACAACATGATCAACCAACTTGACCTGATTGAAATCCCACCTGACAACAGCAAAATATACATTGTTTTTCAGTGCACATACAAATCATTCAAGACTAGCTCTGAAACTTTAACAGGACAGTAGTCAGTTCTATCACAGCCATTTATCTTTCCATCATTTGAGGACACTCTCTCTCTATCACATGCCTTCATGACAGACGGAATGAGGAAGTAAAAATGACAGAGTACATGTAACAGAGAGCGCAGTCAAGGAATGCATCAAACCTCCAGGCAAAACTGATCTGCCGCCACCAGGAACGGGCCCTAATGAAAGTGCAGATGCCAAGTCCCAAACCTTCATCGTGAAATCACAAGGGGAGAAATTAGAAATAAAAGTAGTGCTACCTTCTTGGTAGATTGTAATTTAAATACACATGGTTCATTAGGGGGAAAAGTGAACTGGGGGGAAAATATAAACACAAAACTTCCCGATATAGTCACACATCACCGAATGGTGAGGGTGCCTCCTGAGAAATGTGTCATCGGTGATTTTGTTGTGAAGACAGCAAAGCCTGTACTTACACAAATCTAAATCCTGTAGCCTACTACATACCTAGGCTGTAGGTACAGCCTATCGCTCCGAGGCTGCAAATCTGTATAGCATGTTACTCTACTGAATATTGTAGGCAGTTGTAACACAATGGTGAGTATTTGTGTATCTAAACCTAGAAAAGGCATAGTAAAAGTATGGCCAAGAAGATTTAAAATGGTACGCATATATGGGGCACTCACCATGAATAAAACTTGCAGAACCAGAAGTTGCTCTGGGTAAGTCGGTGAGTGAATGGTGACTGTGAAGGCCTAGGACATGACTGTACACTGCTATAGACTTTATAAACACTGTGCACTTAGGCTACACTTAATTTATGTTTTCTTGAGACGGAGTCTCGCTCTGTTGCCCAGGCTGGAGTGCAGTGACACGATCTTGGCTCACTCCAACCTCCCCCTCCCTGGTTCAAGTGATTCTCCTGCCTCAGCCTCCCAAGTAGCTGAGACTACAGGTGCGCACGACCACACCCAGCTGATTTTTATATTTTTAGTAGAAACGGGGTTTCGCCATGTTGGCCAGGATGGTCTTGAACTCCCGACCTCAGGTGATCCACCCGCCTCGGACTCCCAAAGTTCTGGAATTACAGACATGAGCCAACGTGCCCGGTCACTAAATTTATATTAAAAATTTCTTTCTTCAACAATAAACTTAGTTTACTGTAACTTTTTTACTTTATGAACTTTAAAAAATATATTTTGACTCTTTTGTAATAACACAGCTTAACACATAAACACATTGTACAGCTACATAAATATATTTTCTTCCTTTATATCCTTAGTCTCTAAATTCTTTTCTGTTTTTACCTTTTATTTATTTATTTTTTACTTTTTAAACTTTTTCTGGTGAAAAACAAAGACACACACACATTATTAGCCTAGGCCTGCACAGGTAGGGTCATCAATCTCACTGTCTTCCATCCCCACATCTTGTCCCACTGGAAGGTCTTCAGGGAAAGTAACGTGCATGGAGCTGTGGCCTCCTGTGATGGCAATGCTTTCTTCCAGATGCCTCCTGATGGACCTGCCTGAGTTTGACAGTTAACTCCTTTTTTAGAGACAGAGTCTCGCACTGTCACCCAGCCTACAGTGCAACGGCACGATCTCGGCTCACTGCAACCTCCACCTCTTGGGTTCACATGATTCTCCTGCCTCAGCCTCCCCAAGAAGCTGGGATTACAGGAGCGTAACAACACAAGGGCTAATTTTCTGTATTTTTAGTAGAGATGGGATTTCACTATGTTGGCCAGACCGGTCTTGAACTCCCGACCTTGTGATCCGCCTGCCTCAGCCTCCCAAAATGCTGGGATTACAGGCATGAGCCACCGTGCCCGACCAACTTTTTTAAATTGGCCTACTTTTTTAAAGTAGACAGGGTACGCTCTAAAATCATGATAAAAAGAATAGTTTAGTAAATACATAAACCAGTAAAATCGTCATTTATTGCCATTATCGAGTATTATATACTATACATAATTGTATTGTGATAATTTTATATGACTGGCAGCCCAGTATTCACAACAAAAACATGTAAGTAATGCATCACACTAGCATGTTACAATGATTATGATGTCACTAGGCAATAGGAATTTTTCAGCCCCTTTATAATCTTGTGGGACCAACGTCGTACATGCAGTTTGTCATTGATTGAAATGTCATTGTTTGGCACTTGCCTGTGCGTTATTTTATGCATTGCTTTGAAGACATAATCTAATGCTAATCCACTAATTTAATTATGACAGGAACTCATGACGCTACAAGTCACCAAATGATTAAAGTGAAACAAAATCCCCTCTCACTAAACGGGAGGCAAAGTATGTGAAAACTTTCAGAGATCAAGCCACAAAAGAGACTTGTCATGTGAGGGCCTAGGAAATACCAGCTATGTAGATAAATGGTGATAAGGGAAACAGAATTTTAACCCTGGAATCTTAAAATTAAAAAGCTTTTAGTTGATGTTTTTCACTGTCGATCCCCTAATCTTATTGCTTCTGACAATGACATTTTCTGCTCAAGGTTAGAGCTATAATTTCAGTAGAATGAACGCCCTTGGCCTTCCGCATGCAGAGGCCCTGGAGTTTAATTCTGTTCCCCTAATGAGAAGCTGCAGGACTTGTAGAGTGTCCAGTAATCCCTTCTGTAGCCCCCTTCCCATGCCAGGGTAGGCTGTAGTCAGAAGCCAGTCATCGGCCCTAAACCTACAGACACACAGTTGCTCACTTGGACAATGTTTCCGCAAGACTGTGAAGCTACTTGGAAGAACTCACAGTGGTGTGGATGTGATCAAGTGTTCTAACCGAAATACCCGGGCAAGGAATTGGTGCTAAGAGACATTAAGCCAGTTTCCAGGTCCATGCTATCTAACGGGAATATGCGAGCCACAAATGAAATTTTAAACCTTTTGGCAGGGCGCGGTGGCTCACGCCTGTAATCCGAGTATTTGGGAGGCCGAGGCGGGCAGATTACCTGAGGTCAGGTGTTCGAGACCAGCCTGACCAACATGAAGAAACCCTGTCTCTACTAAAAATACAAAAAAATTAGCCAGGTGTTGTGGCAGTCGCTTGTAATCCCTGCTGCTTGGGAGGTTGAAGCAAGAGAATTGCTTAAACCAGGGAGTCGGAGGTTGCATTGAGCTGAGCTTGTGCCGTTGCACTCCAGCCTGGGTGACAGGAGTGGGGCTCCGTCTCAACAACAACAAAAAAAGGGAAATTTTAAAACTTTCATAGGCATGTTTGGAAAAGCAAAAAGAAATTAAGTAAAATTAATTTTAGTGATGAGTTTCATTTAATCCATTAATCCCAATAATATCATTTCAACCTATAATCAATATAAACATTATTCATGAAGTATTTTACTTTTTTTATTCTAAGTCTTCAAAATCTGGCATGTATTTTATACTTTCAGCACAAGTGAACCTGAACTGGTCACATTGCAGGTGCTCAACAGTGGCATGTGGCTAGCGGCTACTGTGTAGGACAGTGTACTACTCTGATTGATGGTGGAATGGCAGACAAGAAAACCTTCAGCAGTACACAAGTATAAAGTCAATATTTTTGGGCCGGGCATGCTGGCTCACTCCTGTAATCCCAGCCCTTTGGAAGGCCGAGGCAGGTGGATCACAAGGTCAGGAGTTCGAGACCCGTCTGGCCAACATAGTGAAACCCTGTCTCAACTAAAAATACAAAAAATTAGCTGGATGTGGTGGTGTGCGCTTTGTAATCCCAGCTACTGGGGAGGCTGAGGCAGGAGAATCGCATGAACCAGACTGCAGAGGTTGCAGTGAGCCGAGATCCCACCACTGCACTCCAGCCCAGGTGACAGTGCAAAATTCTGTCTCAAAAAAAAAAGTCAATATTTTTATTATCAGGGAAAATATACAGTGCTAACATCTTACATGTTCAGTTCTGCCTTGCAGAGGCGCGGTGGAATGGGGAACTCTGGTCAGTATTAGCTCCCAACGTGAGCTAAGCCTTCTGCTCACAGGAATGATGAAACTTGTTCATACAGGCTTAGAAATGTGAGTCATGGTGAATATGTAATTTGTAAGTCCTAAGAGAAAAAAGAATTACAAATAGCTAGGGAATTATTAAGAGAGCTAGACCAAAGATATTCTGCAAGTTTTGCCATTTAATAACATTTTCAGAGCCCAAACTCTGGGTGAGAGCCAAGCTCTGCCTGGGAATTACAATACCCAGATTTCCTCTCACATGGGTCAGCTTTTCCTTGCTCTTTTAATTCTGTTGAATTCGTGACCCCCCCTTCCATTGCCCTCACCCCCCACATCAGCACCGCTGTGTGTACACCACTATTCTCCTACAAGTATGTGTTATAGACTGTACTCACGAGACTGGAAATTTGCTCACTGTGATTCAGGAAGAGACATCTACCTCTCTTGCAGGAACTCTCACTAGAGCATTGCCTGACAGTATAAAAAGGCCACGCAGTTCCAAGATGAAGTTAAGAAAGTATGTGTGCCAATTAAGTTAAACCTAAAATTATATGAGAATAAACCCTTTTAAAAATTGCCAACATGGTGAAACCTCATCTCTACTAAAAATACAAAAGTTAGCCGGGTGTGGTGGTGCATGCCTGTAATCTCAGCTATTCAGGAGGCTGAGGCAGGAGAATCACTTGAACTTGGGAGGCGGAGGCTGCAGTGAGCCAAGATTGCACCACTGCACTCCAACCTGGGTGACAGAGTGAGACCGGACTCTGTCTCAAGAAATAATAATAATAAATTAAATTAAATATAAAATAGAAGAGCTTACACTTGTATTAATTATCTATTTCTGCATAACAAATTACTCGAAAACTTAGTGGCTTAAAATAACAGACATTTATTATCTCACTGTTTCTGGGGTCAGAAATTTAGCAGCGGTTTGGTTGGATGGTTGTGACTCTGGTTTTTTCATGAGGTTACAAACAAAATGTCATCTGAAGGCTTGACTGGGGCTAGAAGATTCACTTCCAAGAGGGCTCATTCACATGGCCGTTGGCAGAAGGCCGCGGTTCTTCACCACATGGGCCCCTCCGCAGGGCTGCTTGAGCATCCTCACTGCATGGCAGCCAGCTTCTTCCACAGTAGGTGGTCCAAAGAGAGAGCAGAGAGAAAGCCACACCACCTTTCTCAACCTAGTTTGGAAGCCACACATGCCCACTTTAACCACACTATTCATTAGAAGTGAGTTACTAAGTCTAGCCCCCACTCAAGGGAAGGGAAATTAGGCTCCACCTTTTGAAGGCAGAAGCATATTTTAAACTCATATTTTTAACTCAAAGAGTTCAGGAGCATATTTTAAAACTGCCACAACATTTGCTGGATACACTTTTCTTCCTTTTTTTTTTTTTTTTTTTGAGATGGAGTCTCACTCACAGGTAGGAGTGCAGTGGCACAAACTTGGCTCACTGCAGCCTCCATCTCCCAGGTTCAAGCAATTCTCCTGCCTCAGCCTGCTGAGTAGCTGGGATTACAGGAGCGTACCACCACACTCAGCTAATATTTGTATTTTTAGTAGAGACCGTGTTTCACCATATTGGTCAGACTGGTCTCGAACTCCTGACCTCATGATCTGCCTGCACTGGCCTCTCAAAGTGCTGGATTATAAGCATGAGCCACTGCGCCCAGCCTGGATACACTTTTCTACAGCAGTTCCTCCTGACCTCCCTCACACTCAAAACTCTAATGCTAAATTCTGCAGCATCAATTGAGAAGGTTCCTGGCCCACAAGGTATCTTCCCACCAGGCATATCAGGACCCCCCCCGACATAGTCCTTAGTAAACAGCCTAAACCCGTGCTTATTAACTGCAGGTTTTGACCCATTAGTAGATCTGGGCCAGTTTTCTTTTTTAATAGATGAGATGAGATGAGAAAATATGTGTATGCATTCCACGTAGTAAGGATAGATTTCATAAAACATTTATTTCAATTCATTCATTCATTTGCACAAGAAACAGACCTTGGGGTCCTATGATGTGCCGGGAACCATTTGAGGCACTTGATACATGAATGAACAAAGCAAAGACCCCTGGAGCTAACAGTCTAGTGGAGGTATCCAGACTGTAAAATAAATGTAGTAAAGTCAAGACTCTAGTATGCTCAAAGGTTTGATGGGAAAAGGAAAAATGGCAATATAAGGAGGTTCAAGAGCGGTAGGCGTGAGTTGCAACTATAAAAAAGTACATAGGTAAGCGTGCTCGAGGAAGTGGTAAACAAATGATGTGTGCATACATACGTGTTGATATGGCTTGGATCTGTGTCTCCACCCAAATCTCATGTTGAATTGTAATCCCCAGTGTTGGAGGTGGGGCCAGGTGGGAGGTGATGGAATAATGGATGTGGCTTCTCCTGGCTTAATGCCAACCGACTTGGTGGTGTTGTGGCAGTAATGAGTGAGTGAGTGTTACCGTGAGATCTCATTGTTTAAAAGCGTGTAGCATCTCCTCCCTCGGCCTATCCCTCCTCCTCCGGCCATGTGAGACGTGCCTGCTCCCCATTTGCCTTCCACCATGATTGTAAGTTTCCTGAGGTCTCCCCAGAAGCTGAAGCTGCTATGCTTCCTGTAAAGCTTGTAGAACTGTGAGCCAATTAAACTTCTTTTATATATAAATTACCCAGTCTCAGTTATTTCTTTATGGCAATGTGAGAACACACTAACACATATGTAACCTATGTGTGTGTATATGTATGTGTATGTGTGCAGCTGCATGTGTGTATATGTATGTGTGTACTGAGTCTGTATAAAATTAATTTCTTACCATGAAACATACCAGCAAATCAAAAAAACACTGCCACGAGACCACAATTTGGCCTAGATTCCATGGGAAGGAAGAAGACAGGGAGAAGAAGAGGAACGCCCCATTCCCACTGGGTTCCCAGAACCAGAGCCTGTACTCTTTGGTAAGGAAAGAGACACAAGCTGTGGGCTGGTGTGGAGCACTGTCTCAAATCAGGAAATTCTTCACCTTTTTAACCTTGCTAAACCCAGGCCATTTAGGAAAAAGTCACCCCAACCGTTAGCAAGCTCAATACTAAACTCACATTTGCAATAGACTATAATGTGTATGTATTGCATAAGGAATAAAGCCAAACATGGTGGATTCTTCCTCCTAATGAGGCAGGAGATAGGGGAAGAATTCCAGGGAATTTCCTAAAAATAAGAGTTAGGAGGAAAGACTGTGTGGGGAGATAGGATTTCTACAGACTGTGCAAAGTCTTGGTTGGGAGAAAACGTATGGCCTAGAAAAAATGCAAATACTATACGTAGTTCTAAATTGTGGGATGGTAAAGTGGTGAGATCAGAGCCAGACTGATTTTTAAATCCATGTTAAGTCCACGTTAAGGAGTTTGAACTTTACCCTGAGAGCAATGTGGTGTCACTGAAGAGTTTTAAGCAGGGTTCTGTATTTTAGAACCATTTTAGAACACTGAGCCTTGTGAAAGTAAATAGCAAAAATCCTCAAAGCACAATGTGGGCAACTCATGAGGTGTGCAGAGCAGTTTGTTGAAGATGGGAAGAATATACAAGATATACTTTTCTTTTTTAATTTTTTTTTTTTTTGAAGACGGGGTTTCGCCTTGTTGGCCAGGCTGGTCTCAAACTCCTGACCTCAGGTGATCTGTCCGCCTTGGCCTCCCAAAGTGCTGGGATTACAGACGTGAGCCACCACACCCAGCTGAGATATACTTTTAACAAACCAACAAAAAAAAAGTATTGGCTGGGTGAACACCCGTAATCTCAACAGTTTGAGAGGCCAGGGTGGGCAGATCACTTGAGTCCAGGAGCTCAAGGCCAGCCTGATCAACATGGCAAAACCCCATCACTGCAAAAAATACCAGAATTAGCCCAGTGTGGTTGGCCTCTATAGTTCCAGCTACTTGGGAGACAGAGGCAGGAGGATCACTTGAGCTTGGGAGCTGAAGGCTGCAGTGAGCTGTAATCAAGCCATTGCACTTCAGCCTGGACAACAGAATGAGATCCTGTCTCTAAAAGAAAAAAAAAAAAAGTATTAAGCTTCACAAAGATGTAATATATATATTTCAGCATATAATTATATGTAATTTATAAGTAAATATATATTGGGAGTACATACTCAAAACGTTTGTGCTGATAGGGATGTGCAGTCAAACGTGTTTAGAGACCTCCACCATAGATGACCTGGAGGAACGCCCAGGAGGCGGCTCCCCTCAGCTCCTGCTTGAAAGGCTTGCTCCCACCCGGGCAAGCAGGGCTCACCCCAAGGCTTTGTTCACAATAGAGGCTTACAGCAAGAGCCACCAGCACTGCATGCTCAATGATGTATACACTAAGTGGAAGAATTTCTTGGCCATGCATCCCAACGCTGGCCCCAGCTGCACGCTTTCCAGGAAAAGGAGGAACCCAGGTGGTCCAAGGTAGAAGGAACAGAAACAGGAAGTCGAGGCAGGACTCAGGGGAGGGAAGCTAGCAGGGCCATTTGGCCGAGAGCCTCAAGGTTGAGGAGCCTCAAGTTTTGGCTGCTGTTCAATGACAAGTCTGTGCAGAGGAACACAGTGAGGCTTTCTTACAAATGCAGACTTTGACCTTGAGCAATGTCATTTTCCAGGAGGCATGGACTAGCCATTACAGAAGATGTTGCCATGGTGACTCATGAGTGGCCGCCGCTTGTGAGAGGGAAGAGCTCAGGCTGTACTTCTGGAAGAGAGTTTTGTCGTGTTGAAACTCCTCCTACACATTTGGTGGCCTATCTCCAAGATGGCACTTTGAAATATGAAAAGACTGTGTGTGTGTGCTCCTTGCAGATGGTAAGAGTGTCGCTTGATGAGGAAGCTTTGAAAACACGGATTTCCTCATATGACCCTGCTTCATGAGAGGTTTTCCTTTGAAGCGTTTCTTATTTAGTATTTACTTTTCTCTCAGCTTTAAATTGAATTTATGTAAAATAGGATTTTGCAATCACCTTTTGTTTATTAATGCATGTCCTTTTAAAATATCTGCTCTGTGTACTATTTTCAGGCTAATTTAATCTTTTACAATCCTCATCACTTGCCATTCAATAATTAATTGTTGTCAATTGCACACAGAATTGTTTTCAAATGTCGGCCTCATCCAGAACACAATTTAAGTAAAAAATTACCAACAAATAATGTAAGAATTTAGATCCTGCAGGTTTACAAATTTTTATTTGGCTCACCATGAATTAGGCTGTCATTTGTTATCCCATGGTTTGTGATTAGATCCTATGGAAATCCATCACCACTGGTACTAGTTAAATATGAGGGTAGAAAAGGGAGGGGAACCTCAAAAAATCTGGTTTTACTGAAGATCCTTAGAAGTTGTTTAGAGTAGAGTGTGACCATGGAGAAGAATTTAAGGCATATTTAGGAGGTTAAAGCAGTGGAATTGTGTTGAACTGAGTGTGGAAGGTGAAGACAGGCAATAGCTGCAGATGACACGGAGGCTCCTGCTTGTGACCTGCATGGCGGTTCCATTCCCTGAGATAGGGAAGCATCCAAGAGGACCAGCTTTCAGCTGAAAGACAACAAATTCAATCCAGAACATGTTGAGCTTGAGCAACTTTGTCTTTGTATTAAATATTTCTTGCAGAGATGGGGTCTTGCTATGCTGCCCAGGCTGTGCTTGAACTCTCGGACTCAAGTGATCTGCTCTCCTCAGCCTCTCAAATGCTGGGCTTACATGCACGAACTACTGCACGTGGCTACAGGAAACTTTTGAGATATCCCAGTGGAGAAGTAAAGTGGAGAAGATCTGGAGCTGAGAACAGAAGCTTGGGCTAGCAATGCCTATTTTGAAGTTATTATATAGATAATGATTAAAGCTATCAGCAGAGCTGAGATGAATGAAGATCTAGAAATCTCAAGAAGAGTGTAGGCCGGGTGCACTGGCTCATGCCTATAATCCCAGCACTTTGAAAGGCCGAGGTATGTGGATCTCCTGAGGTCAGGAGTTCGAGAACAGCCTGGCCAAAATGGCGAAACCCTGTCTCTACTAAAAATACAAAAACTAGCCAGGTGCGGTGGTGGGCGCCTATAATCCCACCTACTCAGGAGGCTAAGGCAGGAGAATCCCTTGAACCTGGAAGGGGGAGGTTGCAGTGAGCTGAGATCACGCCACCACACTCCAGCCTGGGTGACAGAGCAAGACTCCATCTCAAAAAAAAAAAAAAAATAGTATAGAAAGAGAACAGAGCTTCAGACAAAGCATTAAGTCATTGTGATTTTAATGGTCAAAGGAAGAATGTCTCAAGAAGGTAAATGAGCTGATACTGTGCTAAATGCTGGAGATTAGGTAAAGTGAGTATGGAACGATGTTGAGAGCACTGGAGATCCTGACATAAACTCCACAGGTGTGGTGGGAGTGGCCTGGCAATGAGAAGTGAGGAAATAAAAATTACAAATCTGTACACATCTTTCATTAAATTTAGTCTTAAAAGAGAGAAGAGAAAGGTGGAGATTGCTGGAGGGAGCGCAAATCATGACACAGGGTGTTTTTGTTTGCTTTGTTTTAAGATGAGAGAGACATGGGCACGCCATGGAAAGAATCAGTTAAAAGTGGTAGGAACGGACATCCACAGCTCAGAAAGAAAGAACGTCTCCTAATGTAACAGAAAGCACAGACAGACTAGAGTTCAGTGCCATGTTGGTGCAAAAATAATTGAGGTTTTGCCATTAATTTTAAAGAAATCGGAGGGTGTGGGTAACTCCCCATATAGGCACCGAGGAATGAGAGCTAAGCAGAACCCTGGCACAGTGAGGGCTTGAGGAATATTTTACTTTATAGTGTTGCTACTTAGCTATTTCTTTTTATATAATCCTTTACATAATTATATATTAGTTTATAGAAATAGGGCTTGAAGACTCCCTTTATATAATTTTCTATATATAATTATATAATAGTTGATAGTATGAGTGCCTAAAGAATATTTCCCTACATATATACCTATAATTATATCTTAGTTCATAATCGGAGGAATGCCTAGAGTGGACACAGTACAGAGCATGAATTAAGGAATAAGCAGTTTATCATCGGAGGAATGCCTGGAGCAGACACAGTGCAGAGCACGACTTAAGGGAAACCAGTTATACCAGGACAAGAATCCATGGCCCAGGCGGCAGCGTTCAGTATTGTAAAGACACCCGCTGTATGGCAGGCTTGGGGCAAGAGCCACTCCTCCTGATAAAGGAGTTGTAGGACCTTGCTCCAGTTCTTGTGGAAGGCTGCCCTCAGAACGGCAATCCACCTTGGTGACTGTGAACTTTATCAGCTCTTGCTACTGTGCTGCTTGAAAAGCATCTTCCCATAGAATCCATTGGAAGCTGCCAGAAGGTGGCGGGAACCTTGACAACTCTGTCACTGCTATGTGACTTAAAGCATCCTCCTATAAATCTTCTTAGAAGTAGTTTCCCATAGATAGAAGTATTGCACACTGGACCCTCTTCACTGCGCACGGCCCACATTCAAGCCTCGGTGACCTAATGGGGGTGGACCCCTTACTGCACACAGGCCCTTGCCTTCGTGGGAACGGGCCCCTTGCTGTGCACTGTCCACCTCCTGGCCTAGGTGACCTAATGGGGGTGGACCCTATGTTTTATTGCTCACGACCCTATCACTATCCTTAAAGATGATTTCACTCACTGCCCTGCCCCCTAACCTATAAACAATAAATACTCATGCTTCTGGACATTCGGGGCCTCGCCTGAGTCCGCTGATAGGTGGCGTGGCCCCCCGAGCCCAGGTGCATTTTCTTTGTACTTCTGTGTCCTGTCTCTTTATTTCTCGGATCCTGCGCCTCAGCACAGCATAAGGGACACCCCACGACCCTGTGGGGCACTCAGCCCTACATCTGGCTCCCAACGTGCCCTACAGGAGAGTTCTTGGTGGATGGCTTCAACTTACCCTAAGAAGCTGAGGGTGAGAAGGGAGGTAAAAGGATTAGAGGTTTGAGGAAATCAGGAAAGTTTCTGATTTCCTCAAACCGTTGTCCGAGACAGAAAGAAAGAGAGTGAACCAGAGAAATATATTAAGACTTCCAGGCAGTGCTGGGAGTCCATTAGAGACTGGTGATCATTCATTTATAAATGCCTCTTTTCACAGGCCTAATAGAAAGATTGCAAAAAGCTTATTAAATAATTTCAGAATCTTTCTTGATGAATACTTTTAATATGGACATCATAGTAATTTTCCTATACGTATTTTATCATCTATATTTTCCTTTCATCATGCTTGAACATCAAATTCAAATCCAAGAGAAAAGTTAACGTAACTGAATCTGATTCTTTTTTTCTTTACAATTAAAACGTACCAGACTGGCTGAAGCCAGTTAATCCATGAACCCCCCCAAAATACGAATATCTCAGTATTAGTATTTGGAATGCTGATAAGGGTACACAGATAATGTCACAGCATAAAAATAGTGGCGTTTGCAAGGTGGGCTGCTGGAAGGGTTAGCTAAAAGTGTGCAGAATTTAATAATGCATGGGGAATAAGGGAGTCGTTAAGATGCAATTAAGGAGATAGGTAGTATTCAAAACCAAACTCGGAACATTAAATAAACTCAAGAGCCTGAGTGCCCAAAAGCAAAGTATCCACGTAACCTTGTGAAGGACTGTGTGAGACCAACTGAAGGCTGCGTGGTGGTGAATTTTATGTGTCTACTGGTCTAGGCTAATGGATGCCCAGCCAGCTAGTGAAATATTGTTTCTGGGTGTGTCTGTGAGAGCATTTCTCTTCTTCAAAGAGATTGGCATTTGAACTGGAGGGCTGAGTTAAGAGGATATCAGGGAGACACTGGCTGATGTGGGTGGGCATCATCCCATCTGTTGGGAGCCCGCATAGAACAAAAGGCAGAGGAAGGGCAAATTTTCTCTCTCCTGGAGCTGGGGCGTCCATCTTCTCCTTCTCTTGGACATTGGAGCTCTTCATTCCTGGGCCTTCGGACTTATGCCGGTGGCCCCCTGGTTCTCAGGCCTTTGGCCGCAAACTGGGAATTACACCATTGGCTTTCCTGGTCTCTAGTTTACAGACAGCAGATTGTCGAACTTTTTGGCCTCCAGAATCATGTAAGCAATTTCCCATGATAAGTCTCCTTTTAGATACCTAAATAGCTCCTAGAGGTCTGTTTCTCTGGAGAGCTCTGATACAGGCTGATACAGTTCGAAAGGCAGTGACATAACAAAGCAGCCAGATAACGAATGTTGAGGACAATCACTCTGGGGGGAATAGGAATATAAAGAGAAACAAAGACAGAAATGAAAGAAAACATTTTAACTGCACCAGTGTTTATTATCTGGTCTCTCGCTGTTAAGTTTCTGTCTCCTGGAGTCCTGGGGAGAGAAGGAGCTGGTGATCTTCCTCCAGGCGTTCCACTTGAAATAGCAGAACAGTGTCTTCAATGATGAAGTTTAGGGGAGTCCTAAAATGTGCCGGTCATTCTCATCTTCGCCTTTTCTCTTTGCTCTGTGTACTCTTGTGGGAGATGACCTTTCTCTTCATATAAGCACATCTCTCTCCTTTTTTTTTAGAAAGAGATAGGGTCTCGCTCTGTCAGCCAGGCTAGATAGAGTGCAGTGGCATGATCACAGCTCACAGCCGCCTCCAACTCCTGGGCTCAAGCATCCACCTGCCTCGGCCTCCCAAAGTGTTGGGGTTACAGGCGTGAGCCACCGTGCCCAGCCTCTCCTTTTGTGTACGTTCAAGAAATGTCTAAATAGAAGACTAGGATCCAAGTCAGGAGGTTCCCTTGGCACCCACTCAGGGGCCCGAGGCAGCAGCCCAGAAGTCTCCCTGCATCCTTCCACCTCCCTCACCACCCATCCATACTTACCTATCCACAAGTCCTCTCGGTTCCACCTCTGGCACGTCTTTCAAGTCCTTTCACCTCTCTCTCAATTCCCGTTTCTGCCTAGGGCCACCATGTTCCTCACGCAGATCACACCTGCCTCTCTGCCCACGCCTGCCCTCCACTCCGCCCTAATTCAGCAGCTGCACAGCCAGCGATTTGTCCCCAATGCAAATCTGATCATGCTAGTTCATGCTAAGCTGCGCAGTGGCTCTGGACTGCTCTGAGAATAGAGTCCAAACTTCTAAAACTTTGGCCGCAAGGCCCCTCGCTGGCCCTCTGTCTCACTTTCCCCGGCGCGTAGGCGCCTTGCCTGCCTGGACTTGTCTCGGGCACTCTTACCTCACCCTGCTCTCCTCCTTCCCTCTTTTCCTCCATTCTCTTCTCTTCTTTGTTCCCTAGTCACCGGGCAAACTCCTAATGCAGATTGCTGTATACATACTGTTTGCTCCAGAAAGCCTTTTTGAATTCAGTTGTTTCTTCTAAACCCCACCTTTTCCTTCCTTCAAACATCAATGTCAAGAGGACCCTGTTGGCTGGGTGCGGTGCTTCTCGCTTGTAATCCCAGCACTTTGGGAGGCTAAGATGGGCGAATCACGAGGTCAGGAGTTCGAGACCAGCCTGGCCAACATGGTGAAACCCCATCTCTGTGAAAAATACAAAAACTTAGCTGGGCATGGTGGTGGGTGCCAGTAATTCCACCTACTCAGGAGGCTGAGGCAGAAGAATCACTTGAGCCCAAGAGGCAGAGGTTGCAGTGAGCCCAGATCATGCCACTGCACTCCACCCTGGGTGACAGAGTGACACTCTGTCTCAAAAAAAAGGAAAAAGAAACCCTTGTCAAGCTTTATTGCACCTATTTGCTTGAAAGCTCAAATATTATGACTGTCTAATAAAGACTAACAATAATTCTCTTTCCTCTGTGTTTATCCTCTCTTCTCCCAGTAAAGGGATAGCTCCTTTAGGGAAAGAATTTGGTCTGCTTCATTCATCCCTGCTGCTCAGGACCCAGCAGAGGACTCAGCAAAGATGCCGTGTTAACTATCCCCAAATGAGTGAAGGCAATGAATGCTCAGGGGAACCAAGAAAGATAGTTTGGCCAGGCTTGGGTTCGAGTTTAAAAGCAGAATAGCACGTTCCTGTGCTCTAGATTAGAGGTGATAGAAGCACTGTAACAGAGAGGGTCTCACTGGGAAAGTGGAGCCCAAGGAGGAAAGGGGAGAGGTTAGAGGATCGATTGTCAGGATCAGTCTATTCTGCTCAATGCTATGTCCTAAGTACAGTGGCTGGGCCGTACTAACAAGTTTCTGAAAATATTCAGTTGAATGAATGAATGGTCACACGAATTCCTAATGCAGCCCACAGCCTTTTGGGACTTAGAAAATGAAACATGGGCCAGATGCGTTGGCCCACACCTTGTCATTGTGGTGGTGTATGCCTGTGGTCCCAGCTACCTGGGAAACGAAGGGAGGAGGATTGCTTGAGGCCGAGAGGTGGAGGCTGCAGTGAGCTGAGATCGTGCCACTGTCCTCCAGCCTGGGTGACAGAGTGAGAACTTTTTCTCAAAAATAAATAAATAAATAAATAAAAATAAGACAGGGAAAATGCTGATAAGACACTGGATTTTAGTAATGAGATTCCAATGTATTCATTTCCAGAAGAAATAAAACTGACAAGTGGGCTCGGAATTCGTAAGACCTACCTTATTTTCCCTGAAGATATAGAAAGTCAATCACATAATATTTCTTGAAGAACACAGATTCAGAGAAAGGGAAGTTACCATTCAAATGTTTCATCACATGTAGGTTTCATTGCCCAATTCCTTCATTTCTGTAGTTGGTGGGGACACCTGCCGTGAAGCCCCTGCATCCTGTCTGCGAGGGCACCGCTGGCCCCAGCCTTTCAGACTGCTGTTTTGGTCCCCACATTACAGTGACACATAATTTAGATAAGCCAACATCTTCGACTGGGTTATTAGAGCCTTTAACCAGCCTGGGAGTCCTTAACCAGACTGGGAGTCCTTAACCAGCCTGGGAGTCCTTAACCAGACTGGCATATCGCTATTGTGCTCCCTTGGAAGTTCCAATTTTATGCTGGAACTTTTCCAAGAGCAACCACATTTCCCTCATTTCCAAGTCCAGAGGAGTCGCCTGCCCCAAGCAATGTTTTCCACTTGAGCATTCTGAGACTACAGCGGTGGGTGGAGATGTAGATGGCATTAGGTAATTTACTGGGTCATTGACTCGTTTGAAATGGAGGGCTTCTTGGCAATGACATTTGAAAAGAGAAAACTGTTGAGTCTAGGACACAAGAAAAGAATTAGAACAGCTATTGAAAGCTCCACAGCAAGGCGGCTGAGATTGCTTAGTAGAAAGAGGTTGGGGGCCAAGTGCCCACGCTGAAGCCAGAACATAGTCATTTTAAAACCAACAACCTGTGCTTGGTAATGCGCATGAATACCTTGTTATTTGTGTCTTCTATAATTACTTTCTTCTGATTCTCCCTTGATGGGTGCAAGTTCTTGTAAACACTGAACAGTCTCTTAACGGGATTAGTGGCTGACAGTAGCTCTCTTTCCTCGGCATGTGTTTATTCTCCCTTATCCCACTAAAGGGACAGCTCCTTTAGGGAAAGAATTTTGTCTGCTTCATTCATCCCTGCTGCTCAGGACCCAGGAGAGGGTGAAGCAACGATGCTGCATTGACTGTGGCCAAATGAGTGAAGGCAGTGAATGCTCAGGGGAGCCAAAGAAAGACCGTTTTGGCCAGGCTTGGGTTTGAGTTCAAAGTGGAATTGTGTGTTCCTGTGGCCCAGACCAGAGGCAGTAGAGGCAAAGCAACAGAGAGGGTCTCACTGGGAAAGTGAAGCCCAAGGAGGAAAGGAAGGCAAATTACAGAAACAGCTGGGCCCAGACAGGCTGTCATCTGCCTCAGCTGAAGACTGGGAGAGCTTGTGTTTTGTGTGAATATGAGAGGTGCCACTAACAAGTGCCACTGAGCCAAATAGCAGTGCAGAAATCTGGCTTAGAAGAATTCAGTGTTTGAAAAATATTAACTTATTTACAGTAACAAAATGTCACACAAATAAGTTACTTTTTAATCAACAAATAAACCAAAACAGAACAAAGGAAAAGATTAGAAAAAGCTTTAATAGCTTTGCTAACTTGACTTTCTGAAACTGTTCTGAGCCATACTTTCACTGTTTTCATCTTTAAAAAATAAAAACAGTACGCCTGGAACCTTGACTAAGAAAACAATTAAAAATTAAAAAAATAAAAACTAGTTGGGCACGGTGGCTCATGTCTGTAATCTCAGCACTTTGGGAGGCCCAGGTGGGGAGATCACTGAGCCAGGAGTTCAAGACCAACCTGGGCAACATAGTGAGACCCCCATCTCTTAAAAAAAAATTAGCCAGACATCCTGGTGCACACCTGTAGTCCCAGATACTTGGGAGGTCGAGGTGGGAGGGTTGTTTGAGCCCAGGAGGTTGAGGCTGCAGTGCACTGAGATCGTGCCATTGCACTCTAGCCTGGGGGAAAGAGCAAGACCCTGTCTCAAAAATAAAATGAAATAAAATAACCCTCTTCCATTCACCTCATGGCCTTTTAACAGTGCTATCTCAGAAAGTTATATAGATTAAATCATTTTACCTCTCTGTGAAAATATTTTACAGAATTATCTTGGAATCTTATGCTCCTGACTCTCCACAAGAGACGCCATGTGTTTTTGAAATTTCCATTGAAGACTTACCCTGCCTTAGCTGTTCAGTGTCTTGGGATCAGCTTCTCTCACTGTTTCATACTGGAGAACAAGTTCATCCCCTAAAGAATTAGTGACTTTTAAAAATGTCAGATAACAACAGACACATAAATCATCATCCCTTGTTGACTGCCATGAAGTCACGGCTAAATGTTGGGCTCAGCTACAGATCCTGGCACGGGAATCCTTCAGTTCAAGAAGCACTCAGGCCACACTTGTGTGTCTGTCCCTGCCATGCTGTAAAATCACAGAAATGTGTGAATGACGAAGATTTTATTCATGCTGCTTGGTTTTATCCCACGATGAGCTCCAGGAAAATTCCAGCCTGCCACTGTTTCTTTTTCCCTCAGTCTCTTCCAGATGATGTTCGTTAACTACTATTGCCTCCATTTACCTAGGTTGGCACACAGAAAGCTACGCTAAGTGATCACGTGCTTTATACTTTTTTTTGAGACTGAGTTTTCCTCTTGTCGCCCAGGCTAGGGTGCAGTGTCGCAATCTCGGCTCACTGCAACTTCTGCCTCCCAGGTTTAAGCGATTCTCCTGCCTCAGCCACCCAACAGCTGGGATTACAGGTGTCCACTACCATGCCCAGCTAATTTTTGTGCCTTTAGTAGAGATGGGGGTTTCACTATGTTGGCCAGGCTGGTCTCGAACTCCTGACCTCAGGAGATCCACCTCCCTCAGCCTCCCAAAGTGCTGGGATTACAGGTGTGAGCCACTGCACCTGGTTTGCTTTGTATTTCTATTAACAAATAAGCCATATAATTTGCTTTTTTTAAGATACCAAGAACAATGGTAGTGGTTACTGAAAAACACCTCAGTTGGACGTCATCATTTTCATTTTGTGCATGATGTATATTCATACACAATTATTTTAAGTTCTAAAACACAGAAGAGTTAACACTCAGAAAGATAAACCTTCCACCCATCTGGAGACTGAACTATACAATTATCTCCCTCCTTCATTACACGGTTCTTCTTTAACTACCCACACTTATTTTTTCTTTTTTTTTTTGAGACGGTCTCGCTCTGTCGCCCAGGCTGGAGTACATTGATGTAATCTCAGCTCACTGCAACCTCTGCCTCCCAGGCTCAAGCAATGCTCCTGCCTCAGCCTCCTGAGTAGCTGGGACTACAGGCGCACACCACTGCTTCCATCTAATTTTTGTATTTTTAGTAGAGATGGGGTTTCCACCATGTTGGCCAGGCTGGTCTTGAACTCCTGACCTCAGGTGATCTGCTCGCCTCAGCCTCCCAAAGTGCTGTGATTACAGGTGTGAGCCACTGTGCCCGGCCAGCTACCCACACTTTTTATTTTATTTTGTTTTACTTTTTATTTTTTTTAGATGGAGTTTTGCTTCGCTCTTGTCCCTCAGGCTGGAGTGCAATGGTGCAATCTCTACTCACTGCAACCTCAAATGATTCTCCTGCCTCAGCCTCCCAAGTAGCTGGGATTACAGGCACCCACCACCACACCCGGCTACTTTTGGTATTTTTAGTAGAGACAGGGTTTCACTGTGTTGGTCCGGCTGGCCTCAAACTCCTGAACTCAGGTGATCCACCTGCCTCAGCTTCCCAAAATGCTGGGATTACTAGCATGACCTGCTGGGCCCAGCCTACTACTCACATTTTTTTTTTTTTTTTAAGACAGGGTTTCACCATGTTGGTCAGGCTGGTCTTGAACTCCCGACCTCAGATGATCTACCCGCCTTGGCCTCCAAAGTGCTTGGATTACAGGTGTGAGCCACCACACCCGGCCAAACCTATTTATATATAACTTTTTTTTTTTAAGACAAGCTTTCACCATGTTGGTCAGGCTGGTCTTGAACTCCTGACCTCAGGTGATCCGCCCGCCTTGGCCTCCAAAGTGTCTGGATTACAGGCGTGAGCCACCACGCCCAGCTTACTACCCACATTTTAATTATCCTTATGTAGCTTTAATTGTGAATTCCTAAACTCTTCTTGAGTAGGCTGACTTTTGAAAAATGCATGAATTTTTAAAAAAAAATAACCCTACATATAGTATATATCAATTAAGCAAAGGTTTCTTCACAGGCTGAGGTGAAATCTTTGGGGTTCAGTTTTGTGGCATAGTGAAAATTATGACAGTGATTCATTTCAGCAAGTACTAAATACCTACTCTTCCCCACAGGCCTGGTTGGGCTTAGAGATGGAGGAAAACTTTAAAGTAATGGAATACAATATCTCTTTGAGGTATTAACCTTCAGTGGCTGAGGGGATATGAAGGGATATGACCTGTTTACCTGAAAACATTTTTTTTTTTCAAAGCAAAGCAAAGATTAATTGTAGATTTTTGAGGTTTGGTTAGTCTTGGAAGGTTTTGTGCACTTCAAATTTGATCTTAAAAGAAGTGTAGGGTAGGCCGGGCTTGGTGGCTCATGCCCATAATCCCAGCACTTTGGGAGGTCGAGGTGAGTGGATCACCTGAGGTCAGGAGTTTGAGACCAGCCCGGCCAACATGGAGAAACCCTATCTAAAAAATTAGCTGGGCGTTGTGGTGGTCGGCTGTAATCCCAGCTACTCGAGAGGCTGAGGCAAGGAGTTGCTTAAACTCGGGAGTCGGAGGTTGCAGTGAGCCGAGATCGCATCATTGCACTCCAGCCTGGGTGACATAGTGGGACTCTGTCTCAAAAAAGATAAAAAATAAAAAAAATAAAAGTTTAGGATTTAGATGATGAGAAATAAAGAAAAAACTCTGTTCCAGGAGAGGAAAACCATAAACCGAGTTTGCATAAAGGGAACCAGTAGTGAGCCGTGGGGGTGGGCAGGGTGGAGACCTCAGGTGGAGAGTTAGGCCAGAAATGTGCACTCTCCTAAGAAAACTTTGGTTGGAAGGCTGACCAGGGACTGGGGAGTTAGGGGTTAATGTCTCAATCTGATATACGCTAAAGAATGGTTGTGAACTCTTAATCAGAGCAGGGAGATAAGGGAAAGAATCCACTTGTGCAGATAAGAGGCTTTGTAACTACAGAGAGGAACCGGATATGAAGGTCTGCATCAGCATCAAGAGCTATCGGAGCTACAGAAAATTTCTAGCTTCTATACAAATGAAGGTTTATATAGAGCAGCAGAGAGAAGAAAAAAAGGAAAAGGGCATTGAAGGACAGCTTTTAGCTCAACAAAGAATAACAAAAGACTCAGGTTTCTATAGTGCTAGGGACATCGTAGGGCTTTAATACGTGTTACTACGGTTGTTATTGTGATTTTTATTACCAGTGTAATATGATTTTGCATTATGTTTTAATAGCAATAGAAAGTAAGAAAGTCTTACATTTGTTATGTGCCAGCTAGGTTAGAATCAGATTTCTTCTTTTCCCTTCCAATAACCCTGAGATGTAGATTATCCCTATTTTTTACAGTTGAAGATGTAAGCTAGGCTCAGCATGGCTAAGACACATCCAGCTAGTAAGTGGTAGAGCCTGGAACTGGACCCCAATGTGTCTGGCTCCAAAATCCATGCTTCTTCCACTCTCTCTCTGAATTGGGAATCAAAAGATCTGCCAGAAGCTAAAAGAGCAAATGTATGATTGAAAACCAATGACCGCTCTAAACTAACCTAAAGAGTCAGTGAGAAGGAAGGGGAGTGTTCAACAGTGAGGCACAGAAAAGGGCGGGGCCTGAGAGGCAGAACTGGGAGAGGATTTAGCTCCGTGCAGCAGAAGGCTTGATCCACAGCATCCAGTGGCTTCCGTGAAGCACAGGCAGTGTTCCGGCTTTACAAGGCTGGGATGCTGTCTCCCTTCTTTTTTATACAGAGGTTTTATCGTAGGCTTCCTGGATACCTTGTTAGAGAGGAATACACGCTCTCCGTACTGCAGAGCACCTAGAAAGGAAGAGTTCAGTGCTGGAAAAGAGATTGTCGGTCACATAGTAAAACATTGATGATCCTATTGATACCCTGGCCTCTTGTGAATTGTATTAGCATGAACCTCTTTCTCCATGTACCTAATCAATATGTCATACTAATGAGATGAAGTTTCTGAATGTGTGAAACTAAGAAAAGAATGTCATAAAGGAATCCTAGTATGAGACCCCTAGGTGGCCAGGGCCTCTTCCTGGTGATACCACCCCTCAAGAAGTTCAGCAAAGGTGGGGTGCATATCACTCGGCAGTTTCCATCCCTTGCTGTGTCGCCGCTTCCTGGAACCCTCTTCTCAAATTATCCTACCTGAAGTTTTAGGTTGGAAGTGGCGCACCTTAATTCTTTTTTTTTTTTTTTTTTTTTTTGAGGCAGAGTCTCTCTCTGTTGCCCAGGCTGGGGTGCGATGGCACGATCTTGGCTCACTGCAATCTCTGCCTCCTGGATTCAAGTGATTCTCCTGCCTCAGCCTCCCGAGTAGCTGGGATTACAGGCACCCTGTCATCATGCCCAGTTAATTTTTGTATTTTTGTAGAGATGAGGATTCACCATGTTGTCCAGGCTGGTCTTGAACTCCTGACCTCAGGTGATCCGCCCACCTGAGCCTCCCAAAGTGCTGGGGCTACAGGTCTGAGCCAGCGCACCCAGCTGCATACATCAATTCTATTCACATTTTACTCATCAAAGCAGGTCACATGGCCAAGCCTCATGTAAATGATGTGTGCAAGTATAATCTTCCATAGGAAGGGCAACACATAATTGAGAGTCATCATGGTGTAATCTACTACGTGGTATGGATTTGCTTACTAATTTGTCTAGTTGAAGATGCTATTCTTTCCAGCAGTCAAAAAGAATGTTTTCTTTCTTCAATAAATTCCCTGTTACTTCTATTGGAACTTGGTTTAACAGTTCATATTTAAAGATATTTTGCTGATCGTTTCCACCTAAGAATTTTGATTGACTTCTCTAAGTAGTTAGCTTTGCTTCAGTAACAAACAGGTACACAAATCTCAGTTGCTCACAATAAAAAACATACCTATGTCTTGCTTGCATTACACGTGGGTCTGCCACAGTCAGCCCGGGGCTGTGGCTCTGCTCCAAGCTGTGGGCTGGCAGCAGGTCTGTTCTGGTGTCTTCTTAATCTGGGACTTCCACCAGAGAAGCAGCCCTGATCTGGGACAGGCTGCGGTGTGGCACCAGAGCAAGAATCTATGCCAAAGCGGGTGTATTAGTCAGGCTCTTCAGAGAAACAGCTATATATAACGGATACATAGAGATAGGATATACAGAGATACATATAAATGATTCTAGGAATTGGCTCACACAGTTATGGAGGCTGAGAAATCCCACATGCTGCTACCTACAAACTGGAGAACAGGAAAAGCCAGTGGTATAATTTAGTCTGAGTCCAAGGGTCTCAGAAGGGGGTTGGAGGGGACCGGTCATGTAAATCCCTATCTGAGTCCAAAAGCCTGAGAACCAAGAGCTCTAATATCCAAGGACAGGAGAAGATGGATTTCCTGACTCAAGCGGAGTGAAAAAAATGCACCATTTCTTCTTTTTTTAAATTTGATTTTCACTCTCAACAGATTGAGTGATGCCCACTCACAATAATGAGAGTAGATTTTTATTCAGTCTACCAATTCAAATGCTCACCTCCCCTGGAAACACCCTGCAATCATGTTTTACCAGCTATCTGGGCATCCCTTAGCCCAGTCAAGTTGACACCTAAAATTGGCCATCACAGCAGGCAATCACATTAAAGGGCCTGAGTCACACCTGCTCAGATTCCATTGGCCCAAGATGACGACAAGGTGTGGAAGCATGCCTGGCCCCTGTTTATGGGGTGATGTGAAGTCACCTGCCGTGAACAGGGATGTCTAACTCTCTCTGACACAGAGGAGGAGTGAGCGACTGCAAATGATGAGACTATCTACCAGAAAAGCTCCCGGGGGTTCCACGGGGCTCTGTCAGTGCAGTCAGCCCTGCATATTCCTGAGTTTCTCATCTTCAGATTCAACTAGCCACAGACAAAAAATATTTGGAAAAAGAACAATTAAAAAAAATAAAAATAATACAAATTTAAAAAACAATATAGTATAACAACTATTTACATAGCATTTACATTGTAGTAGGTACTATAAGTAATCTAGAGATGATCTAAAGTATAGAAAAGGGTCAGGCATGGTGGCTCATGCCTGTAATCCCAGTACTTTGGGAGGCCGAGATGGGTGTATCACCTGAAGTCAGGGTTTGAGACCAGCCTAGCCAAGAAGATGAAACCCATCTCTACTAAAAATACAAAAATTAGGCCGGGCACGGTGGCTCACGTCTGTAATCCCAGCACTTTGGGAGGCTGAGGCAGGCGGATCACCTGAGGTGAGGTGTTCAAGACTAGCCTGGCCAACATTGTGAAATCCCATCTCTACTAAAAAAATACAAAAAGTTCCTGGGCATGGGGTTGCGTGCCTGTAATCCCAGCTACTCTGGAGGTTGAGACAGGAGAATCGCTTGAACCCAGGAGGCAGAGGTTGTAGTGAGCTGAGATCGTGCCACTGCGCTCCAGCCTGGGTGACAAAGCAAGACTCTGTCCCTAAATAATAATAATAAAGTAAAATACAAAAATTAGCCAGGTGTGGTGGCGCAGGCCTGTAGTCCCAGTTACCGGGGAGGGGCAGGAGAATTGCTTGAACCTGGGAGGCGGAGGTTGCAGTGAGCTGAGATCCTGACATTGCGCTCCAGCCTGGGCAACAGTGGGACTCGGTTTCAAAAAACAAAAAATAAAATAAAATTTAAAAAGTATAGGAAAGAATGTGTATAGGTTATATGCAAATACCATGGCATTTTATATCAGGAGCATAAGTGTATAAAGGATTTGGGTATTCTTGAGGGTCCTGGGACGAATCCCCTGAGGCTGCCAAGGACAACTGTAATTTGACAGGCTGTTGACACACACAACTTAATGTACTGCTTCTGTCATCGAATTTTTTGAATTGACCCTCACGCCTTTTCCAACAACAGTATTATCCACAGCCTCATTTTAATAACACTGTGTTTTGGAATCAAGAGACAAACTACAAACATCAGGGCAGATTATCGCCTGGAGATAAGAATGCGTGTTACTAACATGAGATGTACTTACTTTGTTGACTTACTTGCTTATATCCTCGCCCATTCCAAAATCGATTTGATACAAGAGATGAGCATTACACGAAATTTTGAATTTTATTTCTCTCCCTTCTATTTATCTGTCTGTTGTTTTTCCCCTTTCTTCCCCTACTCTAGAGACTAGGGAATAAAAGAAAAGGCTACATGCTAATTATTTATTTGGCAGTCATTGAATGTCTATTACCAGTACATGATGAATACTACGGATTCATTAACAAGAAAGTGTTTCTACTCATTCGAGTAAGTGTCTATTTGGTGGAGGAAACTAACACAGGCAAACAAAAACACACAATCAAATATGATAAAGACCTTCAGAGTGTTGTGGGGTTTTGTTTTCATTTTTTTTCAGGGATAGGATCTCATTCTGTCCCCCAGGCTGGGGTGCCGTGGCATGATCATAGCTGACTGCAGCCTGCAGCCTCTGGGTTCAAGCAGTCCTTCCACCTCAGCCTCCCAGGTAACTATGGGATATAGACTCTCGCCACCACATCCAGCCAATTTTTAAGCTTTTTGTAGAAACAAGGTCTTGCTATGCTGCCCAGGTTGGTCTCAAACTCCTGGCCTCAAATGATCCTCCCTTCTCAGCCCCGCAAAGTGCTGGATTACAGGTGTGAGCTGCCGAGCCCGGCCACCCTGAGGAAGTTTGTATAAATGGAAGAGCATTTTTATTACAAAGTACTCGAGAGGCTCTTTCAGGAAAAGTCAGATTCTCTCATTCGTCCTTTCTGGGGAAGCTTCACAGAGTTGATACTAAATGCAGAAGAAAGCGTGGGCCACCAGAGACTTTGAACAGAATGGTTTAGTCGGGTTTGTTTTACAGTGATAACTCCGGTGGCAGTGCAGGGTGGACCGGGTGGGAGCGGTAAGGAGACCCGCTGGTGACGGCAAACGGCACCCGACAGTGTGTGGACCGTGGTGCAGCGATGGGAGGAGGAAGAGGGGGGCTCAAGAGACACTTGAGGCAAAAGTGTGCAAGACGCGGCAACTGCTTGCATGTGAATGATGAAGACAAAATAGTGCAAAATATTTTCCCTGTAATATAATTATGGGCAAGGTAGAGAGGGTTCATTTTGGCTCCATGTGTAAACACAATACAGTAAATCCTCACTGAACACCATCAATAGGTTCTTGGAAACTGCAACGTTAAGCAAAACGACGAATAACAAAACCGATTTTCTCATAGGCTAATTGATATGCATCTGAGTTAAGCTCCTAGGGCATAATTTCCCATCACAAAAATATCATCAGAGCACTAAATAAAGGCCAAAACACTTCTCATGTTACACACTAAAATAAATGTGAGCCATACAGATATTTACGAAGGATTAATTAAAACAAGATTAGTATTTATACCCTTGTTCTAGGTCCAGGTCGTGGGGAAAGGGATGGGAGCAGAGTAACAGGGGCCATCCCAGTAGTTCAGGGAGCCAGGTGGGACCGGCTTCGGCGAGGACGCTCTCCCATTGCAGGGAGACCCACACTCACCCACCCTTACTCTCACTCACCCACATTCACACTCACCCACACTCACCCTCACCCACACTCACCCGCACTCACCCGCACTCACCCACACTCCCTCACTCACCCACACTCACCCGCACTCACCCACACTCACCCTCACTCACCCTCACCCGCACTCACCCACACTCACCCACACTCCCTCACTCACCCACACTCACCCTCACTTACACTCACCAGCACCCATCCACATTCACTCTCACCCACACTCCCTCACCCACACCCACTCACACTCAGCCACACTCACTTTCACCCATGCTCACCCACACTCAACCACACACTCTCACCCACACTCCCTCACCCACACCCACTCACACACCCACACCCACTCACACCCACACTCACTTTCACCCATGCTCACCCACACTCAACCACACACCCTCACCCACACTGAGACCACAAAGACATGCCAATTCAGCGAATGGGCACAGCTTTGGGACACGGGAGGAACCCAGAATCCCAGGAGGAAACCCCCGCAGGAGTGAGAAGAGCAGGCAGAACCCCCCGATGGAGCCTGGAGGGAAGAAATCTCCTCTCACCAACAGGCTTATTGGAGGGCCTGCCGCAGCTGTGGTTCTTGGTGTGTGTGTTCCTCTTATTTCTGGAAATGGAGATGAATGGAATGACCCCCTCTGACCTCACTGTTTAGTGACACTGAACAATTCAGACTCTGGTGAGCACTGAGGGCCAGGCCCACTAACTGCAGGGCAGGTCAGCCCAGGAGGGGCCAGGCACGGGGCGACCCCCCCAGCTACCTTGAGTGGCCCAAGGCAGGGTCACCTGACCAAGAGCCAGGCCAGGGCCCTTCCCTGTGACGCCTTCAGACTAAGGGATGGAGAAACCTTTCGTTTCCAGTTTCTGATGGGGGACCCAGAGCTACCAGGGATCCTGGTCCGCAGGTCGTGGGGAAGCCATTCTGAGAGAACGCGCGAGGCACAGGTGCTGCTGTCCTTCAGGTGTGGGGTTCCTGTCGGCCCTGAGTCTGCCGCACCCTGTCTCTTTCTGACGCCTGGTCAGTGTGCCCAGAAACGCCCTTTCCCTTCCCAAATGCGTCTGTATTACTCGTACCTGGAGCCCTATGCCTGCATAAACGGTTACTATTACTATTACCAATATTTTTTAGAGACAAGGTCTTGCTCTGTTGCCCAGGCTGGAGTGCAGTGGCACAATCACAGCTCACTGCAGCCTCAAATTCCTGGGCTCAAGCCATCCTCCTGCCTTGGCCTCCTGAGCTGCTGAGATCACAGGTGTGCACCATCACGCCTGGCTAATTCAGAGGGTTATTGTGAGGATTCGTGTTCACGTACCTGACGGCACTAGGGCCTACGGCAGGGCCCTCTTCAGGACTCTTGGCCTCTCTAGATCTGGGGCCTCCGGCTAGACCATCACTGTAGCCCTCAGCTCTGCGTGGATTCCTACCAACTTCCCACAGGCACAAACTCTGGGATAAATTCTTCCCTCTTCCTCCCCTAAATAGTGTCTCAAGAAGTGATTGTTTGTCTTACAAGATGGTGCCTGTGATCAAGTTTGACACCAAGGTAGTGGCTAGGTTGGGAACTCACCTTTGTAATGGTTGTCCTGACTTCCACAGGGATAGGCTAAGGCAGGAATCTAGGCTCCAGAGGCCAGTCAGTGGATGGGAGCTGGCCTCATGATGTCTTCTGTACCTGATGACCTTCACTTCCGTCAGCTGCTTTAGGACTTCGGAATCCCTCCAGCACTGAAAAAGCCAAGACTTCTAATATTCATTTACCCTTTCCTTCTTCCTTCCTTCCTTCTTTCCTTCCTCCTTCTCCTCCTCCCTTTCTTTCTTCCTTTCTTTCTTTTCTTTCTTTTTCTTCTTCTTCTTCTTTTTTTTTTTAGATAATCTTACTCTGCCACCCAGGCTGGAGAGCAGTGGCACGATCTCGGCTCACTGTAACCTCCACCTCCCAGGTGCAATCAATTCTCGTGCCTTGGCTTCCCAAGCAGCTGGGATTACAGGCACCCGCCACTACGTCTAGCAGGTGACCCACCTGCCTCAGCCTCCCGAAGTGCTGGGATTACAGGCGTGAGCCCCCAGGCCCCGCCCTTTCCCCTCTTTCTTTACTTCTCTTCCCCAACCCCACTCTTTCTTTCTCCTGTTTTCCATCTTTTTGTTACTGTATTGCCTAATGTTTTAAAGAAAGTCTGCATATTTTGCAGTGTTTAATACAATCTTTTCTTATTTACAGAAGTCATTTCCTTTTGGTTACTTAAACCTTACGTGTCAAACAGTGACCCAACAGGAGAAAAGACGGCACACTCAGATGAGGGTAAGTCTGCATGAGTTAATAAAAAGCCCATTTACAGAAATGTGGCCGAGGAATAAAGAAACTGTGGGAGATGCTACAGCACCACCCCTGGGTGAACCAGTCAAGGAGAAAAGCATCTGCCAGAACAGAAAAGAGCCAGTCGTGATGGGGAGAGCCACCCTGAGGGGAGCTCCAGCCTGGGCTTAGGAATACAGACAGCCGGGGGTAGAGCGCAGAGAGGCGGTATTTTCCTTTCCAGTCATCAACGCCAAAGCACTATACTGTGCTTTTTTTCAATATATAATAATATTTACACTGCTTTTTTTTTTTTTCAGAGATGAGGTCTCACTATGTTGCCCAGGTTGGTCTCAAGCTCCTGACCTCATGACCCCCTGCCTCAGCCTCCCACAGTGCTGGGATTACAAGCATGAGCCACCGTGCCTGGCCCTGAAAATCATAAAGATTGTCTTTCTTTATGATTTTCAGAAATTACCAGTTTTTAGTTCTATGAAAAGACATATGTGTGGTCTTCATGATACACCCACCCGGAGCATAAATATAACGTGCTTATTAGAAGCTTGTCTATCAGAAAATTGAAAGATATTTTAATTCTTCACTTGATCTTAGCCAAAAGGCCGAGAAGCAATGAAGTGGGTTTATTTTTTTGTTGTTTTTTGTTTGTTTGTTTTTGACGGAATCTTGCTCTGTTGCTCTGTCGCCCAGGCTGGAGTGCAGTGTCTCGATTTTGGCTCACTGCAGCCTCCGCCTCCCGGGTTCAAGCAATTCTCTGCCTCAGCCTCCTGAGTAGCTGGGACTACAGGCGCCTGCCACCACGCCCAGCTAATTTTTTTGTATTTTTAATAGAAATGGGGTTTCACTGTGTTAGCCAGGATGGCCTCAATCTCCTGACCTCATGATCCGCCCGCCTTACCCTCCCAAAGTGCTGCGATTACAGGCATAAGCCACTACATCTGGCATTAATTCTTAATACTATAATCAAGGAGGTTAAGGAGCATAAAATTTCTTACAAAAGGGAATCCCCTCTGTTCACTGCTCCCTGCTTATAAATTTTGATGAGAGTCTCCAGTTCTGGAACCTCTAGTTCTAATAAACCTACGTACTTCGGAAGACAAATATGAAACAATGCAAATAAGCAAACTCGAGAAGCCATACTCCACTTGAGTCCATTTTAAAGCCTCCTGTAAACGGGCCATTATAATAAACTCATCAAAATGCATAAAAATAACATTCAGATTGAACAACATGAATCATAGTTTTGAGTAAAATTGATGTGAACTTTTTTTTTTTTTTGAGACAGAGTCTCGCTCTATCACCCAGACTGGAGTGCAGTGGTGAGATCTCGGCTCACTGCAACCTCTGCCTCCTGGGTTCAAGCAATTCTCCTGCCTCAGCCTCTTGGGTAGCCAGGATTACAGGCATGTGCCACCATGCCCAGCTAACTTTTGTATTTTTAGTAGAGACAGGGTTTCACCATGTTGGTCAGGCTGGTCTTGAGCTCCTGACCTCAGGTGATCTGCCCGCCTCAGCCTCCAAAAGTGCTGGGATTACAGGTGTGAGCCACTGCACCTGGCTGATGTGAACCTTTTATAGTTAGTTTACAGAAACTCTCAATTAAATGTGGAAACTGATATAACTTGATTTTGGTATGATTACAGTTTCATTTAATTATAGTTTAGGATAATAATTTGAGAAAATACATCATTGAATGGTAGTTCAAGGGAAATTTATTTTTTAATTTAAAATAAATTTTTTAATTTAAAATAAAATAAAAGCTACTAAGTTTCTTGAGTTGCTTTGAAATTAAATTTATTTAAAATAAATTTAATTTCAAAGCAACTCAAGAAACTAAGCTGTCACACATTAGCACAAGTAAACAAATGAGGAAACTCCCAGAAGCCACACTCAAGGAGTCTGCTTTTCCTTCCAGTGAGCTGGCCAGAGTTCTGCTAGAAAATACAGTGACTGGGTCAGCTGACCCAGGCAGAGCTACTCATCACATAGAGAGGCTCACAAATATTGCTGAAAGCAAGACTGATACCCATCTTAAGGATTGCATCTGACTGAAAACCCTCTGCACAATCAACAAAATGAAAAGGCACATGAAATGGGAGAAAATATTTGCAAACCATGCATCTGATAAGGGGGGTACTACCCAAAATATATGGGAAACTCAAACAACTTGATAGAAAAATAAAATAAAAATTTTTTAAAACCCTGATTTTAAATATAGGCAAAGGACCCAAATAGACATTCCCCTAAGAAGACATAGAAATAGCTAACAGGCATATGGAAATGTGGTCAGCATCAATAATTGTTACCATACACCAGGGGTTTGGACTGGGTCCTGCTTCTCACTGCACAGAAAGCCAATCACTGAGACAACAAGTATTGCCAAGGGAGAAGCTTTAATTGAGTGCTGCAGTCAAAGAGATGGGAGCTCAGTCTCAAATCCTTCTGCCTGACTGGCTAAAACTAAGGGCTTATACAGCAGGGAAGAAATGTAACAATGTGTAAGAAAACAGGAACTAGAGAGGGGGAAGAAGTAATTATGATGAATGAGGGTTCCACATCACATTGTCTGGATGTGGTGATCGGTATTCTTTGCTATTTTTTTTTCAAGAGGCCTGAAAGTGGTTTTCAGAGGAAGAAACTCAGATAAAACAAATGCAAGGGTCTAACTTTAAGACCAGAATGGTCAATTTCTACATTTATCCAAAAAATTATCTAAGGGACTATTGGGTTGGTTTCATAATCATCAAGGAAACGCCAATCAAAACCACTATGAGGTATTATCTCACACAATTAGAATGGTTATCCTCAAAAAGATGAAAGATAAGTGTTGGCAAGAATGTGGAGAAAAGGGAAGCCTTCTACACTGTAGGTGGGAATGTAAATTAGTATAGCCATATGGAAAACAATATGAAGGTTCCTAAAAAAACTAAAAATAGAACTACCATATGATCTAGCAATCTCACTGTGTATATATATCCAAAGGAAATGAAATCAGAACTCTACATTCTCATGTATATTGCAGCATTTTCACAATGGCTAAGATATTGAATCAACCTATGTGTCCATGGATGGATGGATGAATGAATAAACAAAATTTGGTGTATATACACAATGGAATACTATTCAGCCATAAAAAAGAAAGATATCTTGTCATTTGTGACAACATGAATGCAACTGGAGGATATTATGCTAAGTGAAATAAGCCAGGCACAGAAACACAAATACTGCATGATCTCACTTACATGTGGAATCTAAAGAAATTGAACTCATAGAAATAGAGAGTAGAACAGTGGTTACCAGCAGCTGGGGGTAAGGGGAGGAGATGGGGAGATGTTGGTGACAGAGTACAAAGTTTCAGTTAGGATGAATAAGTTCTAGACATCTATTGAACAATCCATTTTCTACAAGCTTGTCAGTATTTGAAATGGGCAAGATAAGTGATGTAGATGTTTTATTTCTTTTTAGTTGAGGGCAGGCGGGAGATGGTATTTGCTAGCAGACATTCTGAATGATATAGTCTTGGCATCTCAAACAACATATCTTAAGAACATATATGCCTACCTTAACAAAAGAAAGCCTCATCTTTTACTGTTGGCAACGGTGAGCGAATCTCTGCAAAAGAGAGGCTTCATCCCAAATTCATCTATGCTGTAGAGATCTCTAAATGTTGCTGTTTCTCACTGGCTTAAAAGAAAGAAGAATTATACTATTCATTTTATGTTCTAGAAGACATAATAGCACAGTTAGTAGGACTAAAGTATTTTTATAGACTCTGATCAAGACTAAGAAAAATTTCAAAAAGCACATGACAACATATAACTACATTATTTTGCTCATAAAATATGTCCTCCTCTGAGTCTTACAGACTGCAATTTACCTGCAATCTGATACGCGCAGCTATCTGGTGAGTGCTTCTTGAAACCTGGATTCAAGAGAGAGCTGGGTGTTTCCTCTTGCTTAAGTCCACATTTTGAATTACAGCTTCCTGGTTGACAAATGTCTTCCTTCCAAAATGGCTGCCTCGTGACTCATAACCTATCCTGACCTCCTTAGGGAAACCTCTCTTCCCTCTCCACAAAGTGGGGAACTCCCCTGCAGTCTCAACAAGAACAGCATATCCCAAGTCAGCTCAGTCAGAGAAGAGGCTGCTTTTGCAAAAGAGGTTTTCATTGCAGTCAAAAATGAAAACTTCTTTTCCCCCTCACAACAATCCTGCTGCTTATTCTGGGTTCTTCATCAACTTACTCTAGAAACTAAAAGTTATTCTGGACTCCTGTCTTCCTACCTTCCACCTCCCTATGTCCGATTAGCCACTTGGTCTTCCCATGACTCTACTTTCTGAATAGATTTCAAATTAGTCCACTTCTCTCCATCCTTCATTCCAAGACTCTAATCCAAAGTGCCATGAACACCTTGAGATGGGCAACTCCAGTTTCTCCCATTCCAGTCCGCTTCACGCTGTCCACAGTGATTTTTCCAAATCCAAATCTATTCACATCAATTCCCTGCTAAAAACTTTCACTGGTCCCATTGTCTCAAGTGTCAATCCTAAAACCCTCGTAAATAAGCCCCAACTTACTTGACTTATTTCATTCACCTGCCTCAGAATGCCTTATCTGTTAGACTTCAGGGCAGCGGTAGGTTTCCCAGAAAATGCAGCCTTTCACAGCTCTCTGACCTGGCTCCACCGGTTCCCTTTGCCTAGAATGTCTTCATATCTTCTAGCTGGCAAATGCTTAGTCTTCCTTCAAAATCCATCCAATGTGTTTGTGCCTGTGTTTTTAAACATGAAGTTTCACTGACTTCCCTAAACGGTCAGCAGCCTCCTCCTTTGATTCCGAAGCACTTTAAATGGAATTCTAATAGCATTTTTTTTTATTTTATTTATTTTGAGAGAGTTTCGCTCTTGTTGCCCAGACTAGAATGCAATGGCACGATCTCAGCTCACTGCAACCTCTGCCTCCCAGGTTCAAGCAATTCTCATGCCTCAGCCCCCAAGTAGCTGGGATTACAGGCAGCTGCCACGACACCTGGCTAATTTTTGTATTTTGAGTAGAGACAGGGTTTCACCGTGTTGGCCAGGCTGGTCTCGAACTCCTGACCTCAAGTGATCTGCCCGCCTCAGCCTCCCAAAGTGCTGGGATTACAGGTGTGAGCCACCACGCCCGGGGTGCATCTTTCAACTTTTATAGAAATTGTTTTCAATTCTGCCTTTCTTCCTCTTCCCCAGACTGAAAGCTTCTGAAGAGAGACTATTTGTGTCTTCACTTAGCACAAGATCTAGACATAACTGAAGCTCAAGAAATGTATTCATTAACTCATTCATTGAAAATAATTGTTAGTGTGTGTTGCTTGTGAAACTGGTGGCTGAGTGCTGGGAGGTAACAGCGCAAGGGACAGACGTAATCCTTGCTTTCTGGCAACTTGGATGAGGAACAAATTAACTAAATGTGAGTAGAAAAGTTCCGCTTTAAACTTTCCTTTCTTGTTAAAGAATAAGTATGCTAATAACTCTTTGTTAAGTCCTATCCTACGTAGCTGTTAGACATGCATGCTTACAGGCATGTAGTATATTCCATATCCTTGTACTTAGATATCTGTGCTGGATGTGCTCGCAGGCATGTCCCAGCTCTCCATTGCTTTTACCTGTTTAGAAAAGTATTGGCCAGGCGCAGTGGCTCACACCTGTAATCCCAGCACTTTGGGAGGCCGAAGTGGGTGGATCACAAGGTCAGGAGTTCAAGACCAGCCTGACCAACATGAAGAAACCCCGTCTCTACTAAAAATACAAAAAATTAGCCGGGTGTGATGGCACGTGCCTATAATCCCAGCTGCTTGGGAGGCTGAGGCAGGAGAATCACTTGAACCCGGGAGGCGGAGGTTGCAGTGAGCCGAGGTCTTGCCATTGCACTCCAGCCTAGGCAACAAGAGCAAAACTCCATCTCAAAAAAAAAAACTTTTAAGTTGTTAGCCAATTGGGTTTTAGTTTAGATTGTGAGGTCTGGCTCCAGCCAACAGAGATCAGACACAGCAGTAAGAACAACCCCAAATGCATAAGGGATAAATATGTCTGTTTTCCTTTGTTTATTGTACTCTTGTGGCAAGATGGCTGGTGAGGGTACCCTTCCTTCAGCCCAGGAAGTAAAAATTGTGTTGCTGAAAGATCCTTTGTCTCAGTGTTAATTTTTCTCTGCAGCACCGAGCATCTGTTTCCAACACTAAACATCATGCAGGTTTTTTTTTTTTTTTTTTGCTTCTTATACCTATTTCGGCTTTGCTTAGCCTTCACCCAAAGAATTCAGATTATTTGATACTTAAACACTATTATCTCTTCCTTAAAACACCAACCTTGCCAGTGACAGTATTAGGACCAAGAAATATTGCCATGTTGCGAGTTCAAAGAAGTTTGAGTCCCCCTCTCTGCCTTCCAGAGGTGTGTAGTCTGGCTGAAGAGTAAAAACCAACATATGGAACAATTAGGAAACGATATAGGAAAATAATTCAGTGCTAATTGTTAGGGACAGACTGCATATCTTCAGAGGAGAGATAATGAAGTCAGCCATATAATTAGTGTATAATTTATAGCTCTTGCTGTGCACACCATCAATGAATTTAGCACCGTAGCAAGATAACTCTCGATACACAAGACATGCTTTGCTTTGCTCCCCACCCTAGCATACCAATCGGATCTGTGGGAAAATGGACCTATGCCTCAGCTTGGGAGAGAAAAGAGACTACTTCCATGGCAGCATGTGAAAAAAATACAGAAGGGCCAGGCGTGGTGGCTCATGCCTGTAATCCCAGCACTTTGGTGGGCAGATCAGGAGGTCGGGAGTTCAAGACCAGCCTCAACATAGCAAAATTCTGTCTGTACTAAAAATAAAAAAATAAAAAATAAAAATAAATAAATAAAAAATAAAAATAAATTAGCCTGGTGTGGTGGCTCACGCCTGTAATCCCAGCACTTCGGGAGGCCGAGGTGGGTGGATCAGGAGGTCGGGAGTTCAAGACCAGCCTGGCCAACATAGCAAAATTCTGTCTCTACTAAAAATAAAAAAATAAAATAAATAAATAAATAAATAAATAAAAAATAAAAATAAAAATAAATTAGCCTGGTGTGGTGGCTCACGCCTGTAATCCCAGCACTTTGGGAGGCCGAGGTGGGTGGATCAGGAGGTCGGGAGTTCAAGACCAGCCTCAACATAGCAAAATTCTGTCTGTACTAAAAATAAAAAAATAAAAAATAAAAATAAATAAATAAAAAATAAAAATAAATTAGCCTGGTGTGGTGGCTCACGCCTGTAATCCCAGCACTTCGGGAGGCCGAGGTGGGTGGATCAGGAGGTCGGGAGTTCAAGACCAGCCTGGCCAACATAGCAAAACCCAGTCTCTACTAAAAATAAAAAATAAAAATAAATTAGCCTGGCGTGGTGGCGGGTGCCTGTAATCTCACCTACTCGGGACGCTGAGGCAGGGGAATGGCTTGAACCCTGGAGGCGGAGGTTGCAGTGAGCCCAGATGATGTCACTGCACTCCAGCCTGGGTGACAGAGTCAGATTCTGCCTCAAAAAAAAAGAAACAGAAAAACGTGCTCCCCCAAAACTCAGATTTCTGGAGTCCCTTTCACAGAGCGTGGAGGTGCTGCGGTGGAAAGAGCTGCTGTTTTTCTCATCTATTTATTTTTGTTTTTCATTTTTATTTCTAGGGCTCTATTTGTTTTTTACAAGGAGAGGAATTGGAGAGCAGTGTGGGAGAGGGTCATTCAGGACCCCAAAGTCCTCATGGTTCCCAAGGGGTCCTTGCCAAGGGCAGTAAGAAAGCGCTGCTGTAGTCTGGGTGTTTGTGTTCATGTGTGAATAGATTCTTCCTCTGGACTATTCCTTTCTGAAGCACCCGTATTCTCACTACCCCCAATCCTCTGTAAGCCAGCAAGCCTGGTCTGCAGCTTTGACAGGAGCAAACACAGCCCCGAACTGCTCTCTGCATGGCTGCCCTCCCTGAGCGCCAGGGGGTTCTCCTTGTGGCACTGGGGGCCGTGAGGAGGGATGCGGAAGGCTGAATTCTACATCCTTGAAGTTGTCTGCAACAAATCCGGCCTCTTGCAGAGCCTCTTAATTGAGGTTTCCCGAGCTTTATCCCCACCAGCCCCATCAATGCTGCGGTAAATCCTCTTCACCCTTTTCCTTCATATGCTAGAGTCTAATCAGGACAAACCAGCCCCACGCAGCAAAAGGGAACAGAACCTAGGAACCAATGTTGCCTAGACAGATGGACTACGTTTGTTAGGCTCTTAGACTTCAGGCGACAAGAGACAGAAATATTAGATATAATTTCATAGGCATAACATTTCCTAATTTAAATGCCTTCAAAGTCCTCTGGAAAGATCCTCCCTTGGGGAGAACTCCCTCACGTCCATTGCACGTCAGTTAAGCAGTTAAGGACTTCAGAGGAAAGCAAGGCAGCCCATGGCCACCATGAGAACGTGCCCTCCTGTTCTCAGAGACTTTGTGTTTACATTTTTTTTTTTTTTTTTTTTTGAGACGGAGTTTCGCTCTTGTTACCCAGGCTGGAGTGCAATGGCGCGATCTCGGCTCACCGCAACCTCCGCCTCCTGGGTTCAGGCAATTCTCCTGCCTCAGCCTCCTGAGTAGCTGGGATTACAGGCACGCGCCACCATGCCCAGCTAATGTTTTGTAGTTTTAGTAGAGACGGGGTTTCACCATGTTGACCAGGATGGTCTCGATCTCTTGACCTCGTGATCCACCCGCCTCGGCCTCCCAAAGTGCTGGGATTACAGGCGTGAGCCACCGCGCCCGGCCTGGGTTTACATTTTTAACTCGGTATGGCCTTGGCAGCATAGGCCCAGGTTCCACACTTGAAATTAATGCACTGGACGGCTCGTAAGGGTCAGAGGAGAAGAACCCAGGCTTGTGTTTAAGCCCAGCAGGCTCTGCAAAGATGAAATAGCACGTGGGTCCCATGAAAATCGATGTTCTTGGGTTTGTTTCAAGGAGACAGCACGCTCCGCTTGTTAGAGCTAACAAGTAGCTGTCGACGGAAAAAGCCTGACTTGGTTTCTATTCTCCCCTTAAGTAAACACTCTTGTTTTCTCTGCAGTGCAATGACTCAGTGGACATTTGTAAACATGACTTCTTTCTTTTGGTGGCACAGAACCTAGCATCTTCTTTAAAAATCTGTTTCTAAAGGGAAAAAAATTCCATTTGAAGGAAGCATTAATATTTTCCATATGAATATTTTCCATATGCTCCGGAGGGTACAATTAATATTCCGATTCAGATTCAACCCATGTGTGTTGGCAAGTGCAGGTCTGTAGATCACAGGCAAGCTGCAGCCATGCGAGTTTTAGCTGATCAAGAAATCCACCAACCTCCCGCGTGTGAAGAGCTGGTGGGCCTCAGTGGGCTCAACTCTGAAATCAAGCCCTCAGCCAGGCTTTGAGATGAATTCTCGTGGACAACACCGATTGAAGCCGCTCCTCTCACAGGTCAAAAGATACTTTTCCACTTTGTGAAATGCATGGGCGTAGACATTCGTGGAGTGTCTGAGCTGCAAGGGGCCACAGAGGTCACCGCGTGTGGTCCCATGTTTGACAGCTGAGAGCAGCAGAATGCACAGTAGCAGCAGGGCCTGCCCGAGTCTGGAGAGCTCCAAGGTCAGGCGTCCCTGCCCTCTGCCCTGGGCTCCCAGTGCTACGCCCAGGGCCATGCACGTAGATCTGCAATCTGCAAACCACTTTCCCATTTTGGGAAAAATGCTTAAAATGTGCCTGTGTAATTCCAGAAAACATAAATAAATAAGATTTGGTGTTTCTGGCCTTCTTAAGCTGTCATTTTATAAAAATTAGTTTCTTTTTGCTTTTTAGAGATAAGGCCTCACTCTGTCACACCCAGGCTGGAGGGCAGTGACACAATCATAGCTTACTGCAGGCTTCAACTCCTGCTCCAGCGACCCACCCACCTCAGTCTCCGAGTAGCTGGGACCACAGGCAGGAGAGCGCCATCATGCCTAGCTGTTATTTTTTATTTTTTAAATTTTTTGTAGAGACAGGGTCTCACTATGCTGCCCAGGCTGGTTTCAAACTCCTAGCCTCAAACAATCCTCCCACCTCAGCCCCTCGAGTGCCCCAGCCTCCCACCATACCCAGCCAATGTTTTTTATAAGTAGGTAGAGCACAAAAGAACAATATAAGATTCAAAATACATAAAGGATATACAATAAAAGTAAATCCCCTTCCCACTCTTGACCTCCAGTCCCTTCGTTTCCTTCCCTAGAGGTAGGCATTGATTCTAGTTTCTTGTGTATCCTGCTGGACAAATCCTAAAGGACAATCTTTTAAAATTATTTAAGATGCATCTTTGAGCTGGGTATAGGAGGCTGAGGCAGCTTGAGCACAGGAGTTCAAGGCCAGCCTGGGCAATGTCACAAGGCCCTGTCTCAAAAACAGAATTCATGTTTGCCACCTCTTCCTTGTGATCACAAACCCCTGTGTGGACAATACCTGGTTGTTGCCCAGGTAATTTCTCATGAAGGGTAAATAGTAATAACCAGTAACCTAAGAAGATATACAGGTCGGTGGGGAAAAGCAGATTGCTCCCTGATTGCTGCTTTCCTTCAATATTTTGTCTCTAACATCTATATTTTCTTTCTAAAATTTCTGTGTCCACAAACAAATGAAGAGCTCACAGCATGGCTGTTCAGAATTTGTGGCTTTCAATGAGCAACTGCCATGATTTGGGATAATCAACAGAAAGCTAGTTCTTCACTTCTTTTCTTTCTTTTTTTTTTTTTTTTTTTTTTTTTTGAGACGGAGTCTTGCTCTGTTGCCCAGGCTGGAGTGCAGTGGTACAATCTCGGCTCACTCCAACCTCCACCTCCCAGGTTCAAGTGATCCTCCCACTTCAGCCTCCCGAGTAGCTGGAACTACAGGTGCACACCACCATGCTCTGCTAATTTTTGTACTTTTAGTAGAGACAGGGTTATACCATGTTGGCCAGGCTGGTCTCGAGCTCCTGACCTCAAGTGATCCACTGCCTCAGCCTCCCAAAGTGCTAGGATTACAGGTATGAGCCACCGTGCCCGGCCCCAATTCTTCATTTCTGAAAGACGAAAGTTCACACCATGGATGCTGTGGTTTGGATATGGTTTGTTAGGTCCACCAAGTCTCCTGCTGAAGTATGGTTCCAGTGTTGGAGGTGGAGCCTGGTGGGAGGCGTTTGGATCATGGGGGTGGATGCCTCATGAATGGCTTGATGCTGTTCTCATGGTAACAGATGAGTTCTCCCTCTATTAGACCCCAGGAGAGCCGATTGTTAAAAAGAGCCTGGCACCCCCTCCACTCTCTCCAGCTCTCTCACCACGTGATGCCACTGCTCTTTGTCCTCTGCCATGAGTGGAAGCTTCCTGAGGACCTCACCCAAAGCAGATGCCGGTGCCTGCTTCTTCACCGCCTGCAGAACCACGAGCCAATAACCTCGTTTCTTCATAAATTACCCAAGACTCAGGTATTCCTTTAAGCCATTTCAGATAATTCTTCATTATCTTTGATTTAAAATCGAGACTCACAAAGAATTAAAGGTAGAAAGCCAGGAACACCTATTTGTTGTGTCTCTTTCTGAAATTCCTCTGATATTTATGTAGCCCCATTGCTGCAGGTCATGCCCCCTTGCTTTGCTGGAAATATTAAAATAGACTCCTTTGGTTATCCCTGCATCATCAAGACACTGTGGCCGAATCCTAGCAGACGAGTGGGAGAGGGTTACAGGGAAAAGTCAGAGGTAGCAGGGGCCGTGATCGTGAGTTTCAGCTTCGTTGTACTGACACTGACAGTGAGATGCTATTGCAAGATTTGAAGCAGAGGGTTTACATCAACACACACACACGCACACACACACACACACAGCTGAGCCTTGAACAACAAAGGTTTGAACTACACAGGTCCATTTATATGTGGATTTTCTCCCACCTCTGTCACTCCTGGGACAGCAAGACCAACTCCTCCTCTTCATCCTCCTCCTCAGCCTACTCAGCATGAAGCCAACAAGGATGAAAACCTTTATGATGATCCACTTCCACTTAATGAATACTAAATATATGTTCTCTTCATTATGATTTTTTAAATATTTTCTTTTCTCTAATTTATTATGCTAATATGATATAGAATATACATACAAAATACGTGTTAATTGACTATGTTAGGCTATTCGTAGTTAAGTTTTGGGTTTTTGGGGGCTTTTTTGAGACAGGGTCTCACTGTCGCTCAGGCTGGAGTGCAGTGGGGTGATCATAGTTCACGGCAGCCTCGACCACCTGGGCTCAAGCAGTCCTCCCACCTCTGCCTCCCTAGTAGCTGGGACTACAGTCATGTGCCACTACATTCAGCTACCATTTTATTCTGTTTTTTTTTTTAAGTAGAGATAAGGTCTCACTATGTTGTTCAGGGTGGTCTTGAACTCCTGAACTCAAGTAATCCTCCTGCCTTGGCCTCCCAAAGTGTTGGGATTACAGGCATGAACCACCACGCCAGGCCTAGTAGTTAAATTTTGCGGCTTCAAAAGTTATATGTGAGTTTTCTTTTTTTTTTTTGAGACGGAGTTTCACTCCTGTTACCCAGGCTGGAGTACAATGGCGCGATCTCGGCTCACCGCAACCTCTGCCTCCTGGGTTCAGGAAATTCTCCTGCCTCAGCCTCCTGAGTAGCTGGGACTACAGGCACACACCACCATGCCCAGCTAATTTTTTGTATTTTTAGTAGAGACGGGTTTCACCATGTGACCAGGATGGTCTCGATCTCTTGACCTCGTGATCCAACCGCCTCGGCCTCCCCAAGTGCTGGGATTACAGACGTGAGCCACCGCGCCCGGCCCCTATGTGAGTTTTCAACTGTGTGGGGGTTGGCATCCCTAACCCTGTGTTGTTCAAGGGTCCACCGTACATATATGTATATTAAAAATATTTCTATTACGTGTGTGTGTATATATGTACACACACACACATAATATATTTAAATTGTTCAGACTGCCATGTTGAGAATGATTATAAGGGAGTCAGAGGCTTTGCAGGAGCTGAGCTGAAAGATGATGGAGGCTGAGCTGTGGTAGTCGTGGTGGAGATGATGAAGAGAGCTGGATGAATTCAGGGCACGTCTTGAAAGGAAAGGAGACAGAAGTTGCTCTTGGATTGAACACAGACAAGAGTGAAGAGAACTAAAAATAATCCCTATCTATCTGGCCTCTGTTGCTGGGCAGATGCAGTTCTATCCCGGATTGAGACAGTATTTGGAGGAAAGCAGAATTTGAGAAGGGGTGTTGTGGAGAAGTCAGGGGTTGTGCTTGCCCCATCTCAGATCCTAGGTACCGGTTGCTGCTTGCCTCAGTCCGTCTGCCAGAGTAGACATGCTGATTTCTCTCCTGCTACGCTAGCTCCTTCTCCTCCCCGTTCTCTGCCGGTCCTTCTTCATGTCCTCAATCTCTCCACATTGGAGGCCCCAGCGCCTTTCCTGGGCCAGTTATCTCTCCATTCTCTCACCTTTGGGGACTTCTTCTCATCCTATAGCTTTTCAGGCTACCTAAATACTATTGTCGTCTCCCAAATTTCAATCTCCAGACCAGACTCATACCTTGAAATCCAGGCCTATATATCCAGCTGTCTACGCATCATCTTGTCTAACACACAACTCAAAGTTTCCTCTCAAGTTAGGATTGCCAGATCAAATAAAAGATGCCCAGCAAATTTAGAATAACAGCAGATAATAAGTGTAAGCAATAGTGCATGGGATGTACTTACACTAAAATGTCTGTTATTTTGCTGAAATTCAAATTTAACTGGGCTTCCTGGTTTTTTATTTGTCAATCCAGCAACCTGACTCAAAACCACGTTCAACCCACCGTCTTCTTTATCCTGATTGCTGCAACTTCATCCTTCCAACTGCTCAGGCCCAAGATGCTTGTTCCTCCTTCACTCTTTTATTCACATCCCGTATCCAATCTGTCAGCAAATCTTATTGGCTCTGCCTTCAAAACACATCCAGGATCGGAAGCTTTTTGTTACGCCATCTTCACTTCTACCACCCAGCGCCAAAATACCATCATCACTGAAATGGCTAAAATAGCCTCCCTGCTCTTCTTCCTTTGTCCCTGAGAGTCTATTCTCAACAAAGCAGGCAAAGAGAGCTTTTACAAAGGAAGACAAATTATGTCACTCCTCTGCTTAAAACTGCCAGCAGATCTCCATCGCAGTTGGTATTAAAACCAAAGTCTTCCCGTAGCTGACCGTGCTCCACGGGATCTGCACCCACACCTTCCATTTCTTCTCTGATCTTCCGTCCTACGACTCTTCCCTCACTCTACTCACCTCCTTGCTGTTTCTTTTTTCTTTTCTTTTTTTGAGCTGGAGTCTCTCTCTGTCTTCAGGCTGGAGTGCAGTGGTTTGATCTCGACTCACTGCAACCTCCGCCTCTCAGTTTCAAGCGACTCCCCCGCCTCAGCCTCCCGAATAGCTGGGACTACAGGCATGCGCCACCACACCCGACTAATTTTCGTATTTTTAGTAGACACGGAGTTTCACCATGTTGGCCAGGATGGTCTTGATCTCTTGACCTCGTGATCCGCCCACCTCGACCTCCCAAAGTGCTGGGATTACAGGCGTGAGCCACCGTGCCTGGCCTCCTTGCCGTTTCTCGAACACACAAAGCCATACCTGCCACAGTGACTTGAAACTTACTGTACCATCTGCCTCCACTGTTATTTCCTTAACTAGGCATGTGGGTCACTCCTTCACCTGCTCCAAGTCTTTGCTGAAGTGTCACCTTTCAGTGGGATGTTCTGTTTCCATCTTCTTTAAAACCGTAACATCCTCTCCTCCTGGCACTCACTATCTGTCTTCCTTGCTTAATTTTTCTCTCTGTACCTACCAGTCTCTAAAATAGTGTCTGATTTACTTATTTATGATGTTCATTATTGCCATAGGGTAGTGATTGTTGCCTGTCTTTAACTGATGTAAGTATCCTCCAAACCCAGAATAGTATCTGGCATTTATAGGTAATCAATAAATATTCATGGAATGAATAAATCTACCAACCAGGTACAGTGACTCACGCCTGTAATTTCAGCACTTTGGGAGGCTGAGGAAGGAAGATTGCTTGAGCTCAGGTGTTTGAGACCAGTCTGGGCAACATTTTGAAACCCTGTCTCTACAAAAAATACAAAAAACCAGCCAGGCATGGTGGCGCAGCTACCCAGGAGGCTGAGGTGGGGGAATTGCTAGAGCCTGGGAGGTTGAGGCTGCAGTGAGCCGTGATTGTGCCACTGCACCCCAGCCTGGTCAACAGAGCGAGACATATAAATATATCAGTTGATTAATCAAGTAGGTGGTGGGTTCTGTAAGTCTATAATTCCAGGGAGATGTCAGAGCTGGAGATACAGATTGGAAGTCATGAGGATGTGGAGGTGTCAAAAGCTATGGGATTGGATGAAGTCAGCCAGGACAGTATGTAGACAGACATCAGATGGGGGCCCTGACATGGAGAAGTCAAATGGAGAAGGAAGAACAAAGGAGAGTGAGAGGCAGCATCTCCTAAGGTGGAGAGGAAACCAGAAGAGTCTGCCATCAGGCAATATGAGAAGAACTGCTTCAGGAAGGAGAGTGAGGCACTGACTGACTGCTGCCAAGCCTGAGAAATACAAAGATGCTCCCATGGAAGCCGGCAAATTCAAGGTCCCTGGAAACATGGACAAGAGCAGCCCTGGAGGAGGGGCGGGGACGGAGGCTTCTCAGCAGGGAGATAACGGGAGTCACTTTGCTGGAAGAGCTGCAGAGAACAGGATGATGCCGGGAAGGGGAAGAAGAAGATGGAATTTTGGGGTGAGGTGTACAATTATTTTTTCTTTATCTTTTTGTTTGTTTGTTTCTTAGAGACAGGATCTCACTCTGTTGCAGTGGAGTGCAGTGGCACAATCACGACTCATTGCAGTCTGGAACTCCTGGGCTCCAGCCATTCTTCCTCCACAACCTCCACACCCTCCCCCGGCCTCAGCCTCCGAGTAGCTAAGACTGCAGGTGCATGCTGGGATCACAGGCGTGAGCCGCCACGCCCAGTCTGTTATTTTGTTATCATTAATTTTTTTCTGGAGATGGAGTTTTGCTCTTGTTGCCCAGGCTGAAGTGCCATGGTAAGATCTTGGCTCACCACAACCTCTGCCTCCCAGGTTCAAGCAATTCTCTTGCCTCAGCCTCCCAAGTACCTGAGATTACAAGCATGTGCCACCACGCCCAGCTAATTTTTGTATTTTTAGTAAAGACAGGGTTTCTCCATTTCGGGCAGGCTGATCTCGAACTCCTGACCTCAGGTGATCCGCCCAGCCTCCCAAAGTGCTGGGATTACAGGCATGACCTATCATGCCTAGCCTCCGATCTGTTATTTTTAAAGATGAGATGCCATTGGACCTGGGTGACTACTAAGAATGGTGCCCAGTGATAAGAGATGAGGCAGGGAAGAGAGGAGGACACCTGAAGAAGCAAGTCTTTAACAAGGCGGGGGTGGGGTCAGGGCCCTAGGGAAATGGTTGGCTTAAGATAAGCGTGAACAGGAAGGCAGAGAGAGCATGGGACTAAAGGCACGGGCAGTTTGAAGATGACGGTCTCCCTGATGACTTCTCTGCAGGTATGTGTGTGTGTCCATCCCATCTCCCTAGCAGGTAATAAGTTCTGAAAGGACATTTTCCTCTGCAGCCCCTCTCTCTGCTCCCCTTCAGAAGCTACGTTCAAAGCAGTACCCAAGTTTGTTTGTTTGAAGCAAACAAGGAGCAGATTCACAAGGCAACGCTTTCCTTAACACAGGTATTCCATGTACTTAGAGAAAAGTGTTACGGAGAGTGATGCAGCTAACTCTTACTAGGCTTGGGCCATATGGCTTTTTCCAGCTGAGTATAGCTAGGTTTCCTCATTAACCAGAATTATTTTACCACAGTAAAACATTCCTGGTTTCTGGATGGGTTTAGGGTCAGCACCTGGGCAACCCATAAACAGTCACACTGAATGGGTCCTCTGGGCCCAGTTAAGGAGAATGCCAGGTGTCCAAAAGCAGATTCCACACCCTGAATTGAAAGGGTAAGCCCTGGACCTTGCTGAGGGGATCATCTGCCAATTTCAAGTATCTGCCAATTTCAAGTATCTTCATGGGTCTCCACAAATCAAGAGGTTTCCAAGCCAGAAAGCTGAAACAAAGATATGCCAGAGCAGGCTAGAAAGCAGAATGGGGCTTGTTCTAGAGTGTTCTTTGTAATAATATCATACAATTTTCTAAAGTTTTGAAACAATTCCCAAATAATGAATTTAGCAATCATACTTTTTTTTTTTCCTGAGATGAAGTCTCACTCTGCCACCCAGGCTGGTACGATCGCGGCTCACTGCAACCTCCACCTCTCGGGTTCAAGCAATTCTCCTGCCTCAGCCTCCTGAGTAGCTGGAATTACAGGCATGTGCCACCATGCCCAGCTAATTTTTTTGTACTTTTAGTAGAGACAGGGTTTCACTGTGTTGGTCAAGCTGGTCTCATACTCCTGACTTTGTGATCCACCCGCCTCGGCCTCCTAAAGTGCTAGGATTACAGGTGTGAGCCACCATGCCCAGTCCTGGGGTTCTTTCCTTTCTATTTGAATTATGTCTTTGCATACTGTCTCAAATTTATACAAAGTGAAGACTTGTTTGGATTAATATCACTTTAGCTGGTCTAGCAGTATTGAAATGATCTGAGAAGGCTAAGTTCATTCCTCCTCATGTTCTATACCTACTGGAAGCCAAAAAAAGAAAAAAAAGGCTAAGTTCAGAAAATCTTCCTTTAGTTAAGAGTTTCATAGGTTCTGGTCTTCATTTTAACTTTGATGAAGTTGGAGAAGGGTTTGCTGGGTTAGAGGAACAAACAGCATTCTAGAATATAAAACAGGCATGGCAGGAGTAGCTGCTCCATAAAAGGAGCAAGTGAAATGGAGATCTGAGACAAGGCGCAAGCATTCAGGCAGAGGGAAGAGTTACGTGCAAAGGCCGTGGCTGGACGGTGTCGGGTGTGCCCAGGGAGGAGCAAGCCGGCCCATGTGGCTGGAATGGAGTGAGCAAGAGAGTGCTCGGAGAAGTCAGAGCCCAGAGCCAGATCACATGGGGCTTTTTAGGCCAACATAAGAACTTTGGATTTTACTGTAAGATGGGAAGCCATTCGAGGACTTTAGGCATAGGAGAGATGGATTTGGCTGAATCTCTTTACCGGCTTTATGGACGATAAACATAAACAGAGGAGGAAGAGGGGAAAATTGATTAAGAGGCTGTTCCTGTAGCCCTGGTGGAGGTGACGGTGGTCTAGAGGAGGCAGCAGGGCAGCAGGCTGCTGAGTGTATCTCGGAGGCCAAACTGACAGAATTTTCAGACAAATTGATTTTGGAGTATAAGAGGAAAAAAGAGCAGGGTGCGCTGGCTCACACCTGTAATCCCAGCACTTTGGGAGGCTGAGACAGGCAGATCACTTGAGCCCAGGAGTTCGAGACCAGCTTGGCCAACATAGCAAAAACCCGTCTCTACAAAAAATAAAAAAATTAGTTGGCCATAGTGGTGCCCACCTGTGGTCGCAGCTACTCGGGAGGCTGAGGTGGGAGGTTCACTTGAGCCCAGGAAATTGAGGCTGCAGTGAGCTGTGATCATGCCACTGCACTCCAGCCTGGGCAACACAGTGAGACTCTGTCTCAAAAATAAAAGAAAAGAAAAGAGAAAATGAGAGAGATGGAGAGAGAGAGAGAGAGAGAAAGGAGTTAACAATGACTCCAAGACTTTTGGCCTAAACAAGTAAAAGATGGAATTTTCATTTTCATTTACCATGAAAAAGACGAAAAGTAGACTCGTGGCTGGGAGGGAGGATAAAAACCAGGAGCTAACCTGTGAGGTGTGAGATGTTCACCTGACAACACCAGTGTTTTTATTTTTTTTAGATGGAGTCTCGCTCTGTCACCCAGGCTGGACTTCAGTGGCATAATCTTGGCTCACTGCAACCTCCGCCTCCCGGGTTCAAGTGATTCTTCTGCCTTAACCTCCTGAGTAGCTGGGATTACAGGCATGCATCACCAGACCCAGTTAATTTTTGTATTTTTGGAGAGATGAGGTTTTGCCATGTTGGCCAGGCTGCTCTCAAACTCCTCACCTCAAGTGATCCACCTGCCTCCGCCTCCCAAAATGCTGGGATTACAGATGTGAGCCACTGCTCCCGGCCTATACTGTCATTTTTCAATAAAACATTTACAAATTACAAGGCTAAGTTAAATGGAATATAAATGGTATACCATACATTTTTTAAAGTACCTACAAATAAGAGTTTAACATTATTTTCCCCCTGAAATTGTATTTCCATTCCACTTCCCCCACAAAATAGTATCCTAATGATGTATTCTTATTCTCAAGAGTCATTTGATTACCCCATTATAAAAAGTATATGTCATTCTCAAAGTTAAAAACTTGTTCTGAATTTAGTATTGCAGTTATTAGTTCACAATTGATTAAACTGTGACAATGAATCAGACAGTTGATATTGGGAATTGTTAAAATTCATAAACTTGTATTAAACATGATTTGGGGGGAAGCTTTGTGGTGCCTTGAGAAAAGTTTTCCCAGTAACAATATTTCAGATATTCCCTATGGTGCCCCATAAGCTTTTAAAATCTGAAGCCACTAAATGTGTTGCTCTCCAGTGTAGTGTGGTGTTCAGAGCCATAACGAAACAACCAGAGTGAAAAGCTGCTTGGTTTTTGCTGTTTTAGGATGTATGGCGCCAGCAGTGTGTGAAAGTCAGGTATCACATCACAGCAATATGGTGGCAGGGCCAGAGCTTCGGGTCCCCATTTTTATGGTAAGATGAGAGGATGATTATGAAAAGGGGGAAGGGAAATTCTCCCTTTGCATGTCCTCTACCCTTGGATTTGATATTTTATTCTCTTCAGAATAAACAGTAAACTAGTCTCAAAATAGCTTTACCACACAAATCTACACAGAGTGACAGGAAGCCTGATACCTCTCAGTATATAGAGCATCAAACACGGCTTTACCTCAATTTTCCGGCTCCAGGAATAACTTAATCACTTTATTCTTCATAGGTACTGATTTTCCTGAAGACTCCAATTAATTAGGAGATGAAATAAAGACAGATTGCCTACGCTCTCACTAAACCATGCTAGAAATGGCAAATCTGGAGCCCCGTCAATGACTCTGCTGGAAGTAAAACTCCTGGGCAATTAACTACCCCTTTTCTCTAGCGGTCTTGTGCCTCATGCACAATTCAGGTTTTAGTTCTATCTACAGATGGTACTTTTCTACCCTTAATAGAAATTTTTGACTGTGACACTGGTTAAGCATTTCTGACTTTGTGTAAATGCATTTTACAGAAACAATTACTTTAAAACGACAATGGGAATCTCCAAGGAAAACAGTTCATTGATCTTTATAGGTTATAAAGCCAAAGGAGCATCATGACATTAAATTCAAATAAACTTCAGAGCCCACTGGGAGCACAGGATTGTTGCCTAGAGGTCACTTCTCACATCTACTTGACCCATGTGGTAACAATAGAATGTGACTTGAATTTAGATCCTCATTGTCACTTGCCTTTTGTAGTCCATTCTTCCTCAGAAAGGGACATAAGACAAACAGTGGTCCTTGCTGGTGTTTCTCTGATCAAATATGCAGGTTACTATCCACGTATGACTGTCAGTGTAGGCCAAGTCTACCAATCAAGAAGTCAAGTTAATTTATTTTCAAGGTTGAGCCAGTAGGCTACATAACCCAATTGTATTTGACATACAATTCTTAAACAGCATTGTTACTTGTTGCACCAGATTAGGTTAGGGAGGCTTTAAACACTTATACATCCTCCACCCAGTTGAGCAGTACTGTCTGGTAGAAAGAAGATACCCATCCTTATGCCTGACTGCTACCGTTAAACAATGGTACAAATGGCACCAAGACCATAGTGCTGGGATATGGGAAAGTATGGAGCTGCGGTCCACCTCGCCCTACAGCATGATTTCTCAGTATATTTGCATACGATCTATCCTTTCATGGGGTAGTGTAGGGCAATATTTTCAAACTGTTTTACAGGACCCTACTTCCTCAGAATATTAAGATATTATGGGGGAAACGAGGCAACGTTTCTCAGAACCTCTAATATGTATGTGCCTTCTTACTCTCCAAGAAGAGGGATTTTATATGCAGAGTATCCCAGCTTTCTTGGACCGGTTAGCATTCTAGGATGCATGGAACACTATGGGAAACTCTAGTTTGGAACACAGTCTCACCCCAAGCCAAAGGACAGTGCCTAGCTTCCACAGGAATCCTCTCCAAGTTCCACATGGCGTGCTTTTGCAAATTATTTTTCACATTCTCCTTAAGTTATCTTTGAATTGTCGTATCAATGTCAAAAGTCAGGATGTGGCAGGTCGAACTGGGAAAATGTGTCAAGAAAATAAATGGCACTCCGTTTACACTTGGGAAGTATCTACAAATGCTATGTATAGGAAAATTCCGTTTATGGCAAAATAGTTGCTTCCCTTGTCCCTTCGGTAGGACAGACCTCAATGGAGCATAATAAGTAAAACAAAGATGCAAGTATCTAGTAAAAAAAAAATCAACACAGTAAACCATCTGCCTTAATCCTGGATGTAAAGTAGTGTAAACATCTACTTTTAGCTACTATTTGCTACTCACTGGCCTAGCCCCTTGTTGAAGTACTTAAGCAGGTAACTGCAAACTCTCACACATAAGGTACTTTTTTACAAAAGCGCTTTACAAAATTCCAAACTCACTCTTGTTACCTTAAACGGATAAAACGTCTTGTTTGGAGACCTTCAAGTGACATGAAAATGATATAAATTTTCAAAATCAATTCCAGATAATTAAGCATTTAATCTACTATTAGGAGAAGAAATCTAATTAATTTAAAATAAATTTAATAAAGACTAAAATAGAAAGAGAATTAGGCTGAGTGAGGTGGCTCACGCCTATAATCCCAGGATTTTGGGAGGCCAAGGAGGGCGGATTACCTGACATCAGGGGTTCGAGAGCAGCCTGGCTAACATGGTGAAACCCCATCTCTACTAAAAGTATAAAAATTAGCCACTGTGGTGGCGCATGCCTGTAATCCCAGCTACCTGGGAGGCTGAGGCAGGAGAATCACTGGAACCCAGGAGGCGGAGGTTGCAGTGAGCTGAGATTGCACCACTATACTCTAGCCTGGTGACACAGCGAGACTTTGTCTCAAAAAAAAAAAAAAAAAAAAAAA
>NW_022436979.1:16921423-17018835 GCF_009761245.1 Sapajus apella | reverse complement strand
AATCACAGCTACTTGGGAGGCTGAGGCAGGAGAACTGCTTGAACCTGGGAGGTGGAGGTTGCAGTCAGCCAAGATAGCACCTCTGCACTCCAGCCTGCTTAAAAAAAAAAAAAAAAAAAGAGAGAGAGAGAACTCTAGCGTTTCTCCCTCTCTTAACTGGACACAGGAAAATGTCCTTATTTTTCAGTGTGTAATTAGAAAAGTGCTGGGTTGTCAATTCCACTAAGTTGCACTTTAGTCAGAATTCTCCTGAAGTAACAATGATGTGGACGAAGAAAATATTCTATGCGATACTCAAACACTATAAACTCAAAGCCAAAGCCACTACAAAGTTTTTGCTGTCAAAATGGAACTTTCCAGTCATGTTGCTATGGTGCTTTATAATTGCTTAATCTATCAGAATTTACTTTTGTCAAATTGATGGGAAATCAATACAGAAGAAAATGTCTGAAATTTGAAAAATGCTATCACATCTCGGGAAGGCACAGAAAAGCAACGGAAGTCTGTCTAAAAGGCTTGAAACTGCTGTATTCTACCATTTTATATCCTTGGTAAACCAAGTTCTATTAGAACCAAAAAGATTTGCTTCCCACCAAGGGTATGATTCCATATGACTAATCTAAAACCTGAACACCTAGAGAGAAAACTAGCCAGCTGGCCTAACACCTGTTTCTGTGTGGGAAGTTTCTAAGATTAGAACACCATATAAATAAGTTAAGGCCTCTTGTCACACAAAGCCATTAGATCTTGCTGTACAAAGTAAGTACATGGCAAAACACTGCTATCTGAACATGAGAACAGGGAAGAAAAAACAATGCATGTATTTAAAAAACCAAAACCATACATTGCAGTCAAGCACTAGATACTCTCTTAGAATCTATTTATTCTGAAGGTAGGCACAAATTCAACCAAATGCTTTTCCAACACACTACAAACTACAAACTATGAGGCAGACAGTTTTAGAAGCAAGGAAGAATGAAAAGCAGCCAAATGTATTTTAAATACCAGTCGGAGGCAAGTACAGAGGCAAATGGCCCTCCATACTGGAGCAAGCTTTAAGCATGTCACTGTATCATCACATGGCGTTGAGTCAACGGATGAATATATTAAATGTTTCTTTGTCCTACTATATGCCAAGAAGGATTTAAGGACAGATTTAAGAAGGCAGGAAAATTTCTATCCAATACAATTAAAATCTGAAAGACTACTTTTGCGCTTACAGGTACACAGCTATCCAAAATACCAAAATACGCTGCGGCACTAAAAGTCTCATTCCTCCCATGTTTATGACAGACATAGACATGTTGCTTTTATCCAATTCGTAAGGAAATTGGAATTTTTGTTTTTATAGCAGATACTACTAAATCAAGAATCCACTAGCAAGTGGATAACTGAGGAAGTTATCTGGATAATTCTAAGGATTTTTTCAGGTCTGGAATGCTGGGCCCAAAAGTGATGGTATTGCAAGGCTGGCCCAGGAAATCTCTCTCAGCTTCCAAAGAGACGCACTGAGGCCGGGTGCAGGGGCTGACAAGTAATTACACAAGTAATCCCAGCACTTTGGGAGGCTGAGGCGGGCAGATCACTTGAGGTCAGGAGTTTGAGACCAGCCTGGTCTACAATGGCAAAACAAAAAAAAATCTAAAATATCTACTAAAAATACAAAAATTAGCCAGGGGTGGTGGTGCACGCCTGTGATCCCAGCTACTTGGGAGGCTGAGGCAGGAGAATTGCTTGAATCTGGGAGGCGGAGGTTGCCGTGAGCCAAGATCGCACCACCGCACTCCGGCCTGGGTGAGAGAGAGAGACTCTGTCTCAAAAAAAAAAAAAAAAAGAAAAGAAAAGAAAAAAAAGAGATGCACTGAGGAGGTGCCATTTTTAATCCTCAGATGAGAAAACAGGTAAGACTAGAAACTCCTGTGGGGTCATGATAATGTCAGTTACTTTAGTACTGATATATACAACATTGGCAAATACTTTATGAGGTTTGCAGAAATCTTAATAAGAGGCAACATCCATTTGCTTAACTAGATAAGTGCTGTTAAACTAAGAAATGTTCATTTGTTTTATGCTGATAGTCAAGAAACTGAAGTGGTTAACCTTTTGTTACTTAAAGTGTTTCCCAGAGTAGGTAGTACTCAAGAAAAGTCTCGAAATCCATTTGAGCACATCATGCAGAAAGACTCAATTTGGTGTTTACGTGTCTTTTACCCTTACCTCACAGTACTTACTAATCACATCTTTTAATTTAAAAAAGGACAGATTTTGAGCTGTCTTCACTGGTCATACTGCATAGCTAGAGTTTAATAACACTGTTTTCATTACATTTAAGGTAGTCTCCTATTCACAGAAAGTGATGCTAACTTTCCATTTACCAAAGTGATATGCTTCCTTTTAAAAATAAATCTACATCAAAAAGTGAGTTGATTTAAAAAGCATTAAGTACATAATACTTTTAAATATAAAATTAGAATGGTGTGTAGACATGGCAAAATCCATCAAGATCTGTCTGTGGTGTCTGAAGCTTAGAAAGCCCTGCTTCAAAGTCTACTTACCACACACATGAATTAAAGCTGTTACTTTATAAACTACCCAATTAGTAAGTTTGAGACCAGGAGACCTCTTTCCTCTGACTAATGTTAAGACACAAATAACAGCCACACTTTTAGGTAACCATATATTAAATCACTCATTTTCCAGCTAAACAAACTACAGGCCAAAGAGGATGAGTGAGCTCTCCAAGATCACAGGTTGAGCCCACCTCTCTGGAATCTTGGTCCAGACCACTTCCCTCGCATGAAAATACGAAACGATAAAGGAGCTGTGGTTTCTCTAATTGATGGACAGTTTAGGCAATATTTATAGTAAAGAAAGTTCCAAAATAACTTCATTTAAAATACATTTTGAACAACATAAAAGGACTAAGCACTTGATTCAGAAAGCGTAGAAGAGACATCTAGCTTATTTGTATTAACTGCTCCTTAAAAATTTGCTCCTTCCATTTCAGGAGGGGGAATGAGGACAGAACCCCAGAGGAAGCCACCTAATAGGTATGAAAAGGACTGGGGAGATGCAATTTTTCTGGCGTACTGTAGAGATTTTGAATATTTGTTATTTTGCGTTTTTCTTTTTCGTGCCTGCATCCAGGCAACAAAATGAGTAGCCTGGTCATGTGAAGTGACGACGCAAACCTGCTGCTTGGTCACAGTTCTGGCATTCCGGGGCCATCCACTTTCCTACTCTCCAGGCGACGCTGCACGCCTCTCATTCCTGCAGACTTCCAACTCCCTTCCCGTCACCTCTTCAGCTGGGAAAGTGGGAGCTATCATTTTCCCAGTAACAAATGCAGCAACCTACCTGCATATACGCCCCATTCACTCCAGAATCTAGGCTCCACGAGGTTACAGATTGTCTCATTTTGGTCACTGCTTTATCCCCAGTACTGAAAACGATGCCTTGCAAATAATAGGTGCACAGGTATTTGAGTAAGTGAATAAAAGTGCCGCCTTACCTGTGGACGTGGACAATGCACTGTCCCTTCTGCCTATCGAGACCAACCTCTCCTGAGTCCTGCATCCTGCTCCATCTTGCCCATTGTTTCCCTGGCAACAGCATCCACTGTCCCCTTCGAATGGAATTCCATCAGCATATAATCAATCATGCCATATTATTTCCCGAAAAGCTCAAATCCACCCTTAGCTCACCTCCACCTCAGCTATGACCCACTTCTGTTCCCCTTTGCAAAGCTTGAGTTGTCTACAATTGCCATCTCTACCTCAGTCCCCTTCTGCTCACAACCCAGCCCCTAAACTTGCAGCTTGTTGCCACAACAACCCCCGTTGTCTAACGGTTAGTTCTCTGTGCTCACCTTCCTTGAACAGCACCTGAATGAGCAGACGACTCCCTTCTGGAAACACTTTGTTTCACAATACCGAGAGCTCTCAGGTTCCTTTGCTAGCTCCTCCCAGTTTTAGATGTTGGAGTGACACAGGGCTGACCTCTTCCAGATCTACTTGGTTGCTACTCAAGCGGTGCTGATGCCGCTGGGCCAGGGCACTGAGCAGCTTGCTAGAAGTGCAGACCCTCAGCCGGGCGCGGTGGCTCACGCTCGTAATCCCAGCACTTTGAGAGGCCAAGGCAGGTGGATCAGGTCAGGAGTTCGAGACCAGCCTGGCCAACACAGTAGCTGTCTCTACTAAAAATACAAAAATTAGCTGGCGTGGTGGCAGGTGCCTGTAATCCCACCTACTCAGGCAGCTGAGACAAAAGAATTGCTTGAACTGGGAGGCAGAGGTTGCAGTGAGCCGAGATCACGCCACTGCACTCCAGGCTGGGCGACAGTGCTAGACTGTCTCAAAAAAAAAATGAAATGCAGACCCTCAGGCCCCACACCGATCTCCTGAGGCAGAATCTGTATTTTAACCAAACGTAGTAACACATGCTTACTCACATTTGAGAAAGTCTAATTTCCTGAGTAATTTCAGTCATGTGGCTTCAACCTGCATAGACTGCATAGACTGATGCTCCAAAATGTTTACCTCCTATTACCCTAATGGTCGTATGCAGGGCTCCATGCTGGATTCTACTAGAAATCTACTAGGCATCTCAAAGCCAAGTGCAAAACGCAAATCTTGATTTTTTTTTCCCCCTCAGGCCAAAAACTCAAGTCACCCTTGTCATCTCTGTGCCTTCCAATCCCTGGGCCAAAGTTCTGTTGGCTGCAGCTTTAGTACGCCGAGTCCTACCAGTAGACACTGCTGCTGCTGCAACCATCCCAGGCCAAGCCACCAACACTCGACGTGAAGGCTTCTGAGTTGCTTCTCCTAAATCTCCCTATTTTCGCCTGTAATATTGTGTACACAATACCCAGAGTGATCTTTAAATGTCAGACGATGGCTCAAAACCCTTCAATGGCTTCCCAAATTTCCTACCATGGCTAACAAGAGTCCCCAGTTCCTAGCCCCCGTACACTGTGCTCTAACGCTCCGCTTTTGTCAAACTGCCAAGCTTGATCCCTTTTCTCCTCAAATCTTTGTCTGCCTGGCTTATCTCTGCTCTTAGCGCTAAGAATTACTTCCTTAGAGACACCTTTTAAAATCACCATAATTAAAAGACTCACCACCCCACTTCCATTCATTTCCAACCCTTTACTCGGCTTTCATTTTAGCACTTTACCTCACATTATACATATCTGACTCCTCCACTAGAATGTATTGTCCACAAGCAGGGATATTTTTCTACCACAACTGCTTAAAACAGTGCTGGCACATCAAGAAGCGCTCAGATGTTGATTCATGCACTGGTGGTGGTGTCACTGGGGGCAGGGGATACACTCTCATGTGTGTATAAGCATCTATATATGCTTCAGATTTGCATAAATCTGGATGTAGAGAATCCACAGCAGCTTTCAATAAGTTGAAAACTGTGAAATGTGACAGGGGTTCCAAATCATTTCTGTACATTAGAATGAAGATCTTTTAAAAATTCTAATGCTTAAGCCACATTCCAAATTAATTCGATCACAATTGCTGAGGGTAGGGCACAGGTATCAGTATTTGTTGAAACTCCCAGGTAATTCCAACGTGAGGTAAGTCTGAGAACCACTAGTATATGAGTTGGTAACCATGACATGAGATGGTGTATGAGACCCAGAATATTCAACAGAAGGAATTCCAATCATATGCTATGCATGCTTAAGACTTCTAAGATGGCACAGAGAACAAAACAAAAAATTCATAAAATTAAAACTTTCAGATATTAGGTCTTCAAGAGAGCACAACTTCCAGGATTTTCCAGGTTCATTTTCCTGTCACGTCTAATCCAAACTTGGGCCTTTCTATTAGGAAGTTTATTCTTTTCTCCCATCTGCCAAGGCAGATTTATGCATGAAAAAGTGGTGACTTCTATGTAAGTCACATCTGAAGGCTTTGGGGGTTTTGTTCCTACTGATATTTGTAATGGTGTCAAGTAAAAAGCTCCATTCTGGTAACAAGGTTGTAATCACAAAAACATAATGCTATATTCTCAAGAGAGAGAAAAGATTTCCTTACAACTCAACTAAGTGATTACGATGAGAAAGGAGTTCCTGAATTCTTAATCATGCCGTCTAACATTTCTCACTCAAAAGGCAATAGAACCAACTAGCTCCAGTCATGAATCAAAATATCCATAGGGCAGAAGCTAACAAACATTGTGCATTTACCCATCTCCAAACTCACCTTTAAACTATCTTTACACCTCAGAATGAAGGACAAAATTAATGAAAGAGAAGTCATGTCATTATTAAAATCCTCACTACAGTGCAAATGCTAGACACTTCTGAGGAATCTTGGAGATATTTAGGCCAACTCATTTTACAGGTGAATGACCTGACACAGGATAAGGTGAAATGACTGGCCTCAAAGTCACACAGGAGAGCTAGAAGAGAAAAAAGCTTTTTTTTTTTCCCCCCCAAAAACAAGCATACAGGATTTTTCATGTTAATCAAAAAGAAATCAAGATCATCAGATCAGGAAGAAATGAGGAATACAACATATGTTACACACAGATTCAGAGAGCTACTCAATCTGCCACCCCCCAAAACCAAAACTTTCTCTAAACATATGGACATATACCCATCAAGCAGTTTACCCTTAAAATATCAGAATCTTGGAAAAATTTCAATTTACAAATACATTATGAATTGCATTGCTATAACGAAATGAGTTCATTAAATGTGAAAACGTCAAACAGCACCAATACCAGAAGTTAAGAAAGTAAATACACTATTATTTAAAATAATGTATAGTCACTGATTGGGACAGAAATAAACTATAACCACTAGCAAAACCATTTAAAACAACTCTCTGACATAAAGGCAATATGTAAAGACCACTATATGCCCTTTTCCACTGATAGCCTGCGGCTAAGCATCCTGGCAGCGGATCACATGGAAAATACTATTAATTAAGAGGCATTTTTAAATTGTTCAACTTTGAACCGTGATACTACATAACCCAAAGTTGGCCAATGTAAGCCAATGGCTGCATTTTTGGTATCCTAACTACTCTTACCTGTCCCAATTAAAACAAAACTCAAAACTGCCTTATTAAGCACTGGATTAAATATATCTACAAAGTAGCAGCAAGGCATTTACAAATGGGCTACTGACAGTGCATCAAAATGCTACTAAGGAAAAGACAGCAGCAAGTACTCTCATAAGAGCGCATTATTCCACACGGAATCCCAAATTACTCTTATTTCCAGTTCCTTAAAGTCCTGGAAGACTAGAGAGGAACAAGCTATGTATAAACAGGGCTAGGGAAAACACAGCTCAAAAGGCATAGTATTTGTATTTTAAAGTACCCAAGATCATTTGATGCTTACAGAGAAATCCTACTATATTTAAAATTTTTTTAAACATGTACAACTAAAATGCTAGTGAAACTTTTGTGTTTACCAAAAAAATAGCACTGCAGTTTTAAGTGAAAATGAAATAGGCATGGTTTGTGAAGTTTTTATAATGTTTATACCACCCTCTTCTTCCTGTTCCCTGCTCCTTTCATCAGGTGATCCAAAGACTACCTGGTTTAAAATATTTGGTCATTCAGTGCAGAAAATTAAGATCACAGACAAAGTACAACAACTTTTAATACACCATTAATACTAATGATCAAAAATTATTGCATAGTCTTATGCGTTTACCCTAAAACATTTTCTCAAAGTAAACGAATTATAGAAAAGACAAATAATCCTAATGTGGATGGCCTTTACTACCTCGATCTTCTATCCTTTTTTGTCTTTTCAGTACTTTTGTCCATTGTTTTCTCATTATCTCCCCTGCACTTTGGGCAATACCATTTCCCCTTTGGTTTATAGGTAAGTGAAACACAGGAAAAGTGAAACCATTCAATTGGACACTGTTCGTTGTCACATCCTATCATCTCCCCATAAGATACTTGGTTGCATAAGCAGTATGTAGGTTCATTAGGATCTATGGCAAACTCAACAGGTGAAGCTTCCCTTTCCTGCTTGGCCTTGGAGCGTTTCTTTTTCTTTGCTGATTTGGATTTCTTTTCTTTAGGTGGCTGATCATCACAGTCTTCAATCCCGTTTGTCATGTGACATAAATCACGGCTTTCACTGGTCCGCTGCCTGCGGGGTCTTCTTGAAGATCTTTCTGGTTGGCTGGAATCCACCTTTGCTTTATCTGAGGCTCTTTCACTTTCGGCAGGATCTTGGAAACACTGTGAATGTAACTCCATTTGTCTTGCCCGATTTTCCACCAATTCGAGCATTTGTGTAACAATCTGGATTTTTTCATCTCCCAATTCTTGACTATTAATGAGTGCTCTCTGGAGAAGCTGCTGTAGACGTTTTTTCTGGTTTAAATCATCTTCTTTCTTATATTTTTCATAGACATCATCAATTTCCTTTAACGTTTCTAAAAAAGGAAAAGAAAAATGAGAATGTTATCATGGGTTAGCATACATAACATTTACAAGTTAGTTATTTTTTACAGAATTGAAGTTAGAACTCAAACCATGAAACCACACTCCTCTTTGGTATGTATACAATAAAAACTACTTCCCATACAAAGACCACATTATCTAATATGAAAGTATACTTAGAAATAAAGTATACTTTATTAATCTATACTTCATTAATCTATATTAAAAAGGATAAGAGATGTGTGACTAATTAATGATCAAAAGTATTTCTCATGGGCAGGAACACTGTATGCCACTTGAGTCTACTTAGTGCTGTAACACCTTCAAGACAACCCTATATATAAAATTTGCAGGCTGGAGTCCAGCTCTAAAACTTGAAAAGGTTATAGGACTAGGCTACAGATTACTGCCCAACTATGTTTACAGGATTTACAGTCCAATCAATGACTTGTGACATGACTCCAGAGATTACTATTAGCTTCACTTCCACATCAAAGTCTTAACAAAGCAGGCATAAGCAACTCTTAGCTTCCCATCATCTTAGTTTTAATGGCTCTATTTTAGCCTCATATGGGAAATTCAGAAGATGAAACTATTTCCAGAGTAGGTTCTGGTTCTGACATCAACTGACCGAACCACTAACAAAATTACAGTAAACTCAGCACTGGATCATTCTGCCTTTGTAGATAAATCGTAGTTGATTCTATGCTTTCTGAACTGCTGATTTAGTCGCATGGCACATGGAACACACTTACTTAAATCAAATAAAAATAGCTGAGTCACTAGAAGGTATCCAAAAATCCGAAAATATAATTTCAGATGTCACCAAAAATTTACTTAAGATTAGTTTTGTTCAAATCTGTTTAATTTCTTATTCTTACAAGACGTAATGCTATCTGAAAGAGTTCTGTCTGCTTGGTATTTTTCATACCACATGGCATACCAGTTTTATATTCCAGTATTATAATTACTAAAAATAGAAATGTTAGAGGAGTAAATATATACATTGGGGCTGTCTGCAAGTAAGGCACACAAAGCAAATATCAAACACAACTCATTAATTAAAGTACTCATAGCTGAGGTACAACTGTCTAACCTGGAATACCTAACAAAGTGCCACCACACGGTTGAGAGTACTTATACCTGCATAGCATATTTTTCAACAAAGTTCATATCTATTCCATTTGCTTAGCTAGGCATCCAAGCAGATTTCTTAAGAACCTAAGTTCCCTAGAAGAAAAATAAGGAAACTGGTTCACTCAGACACATAAAAAACTGAGGATTAAAAATGAAGAGGTAAACCTCATTTCAAATATTCTGCACCTAATAATCGGATGTTAGAGGCTAATTATAGTATATATCATACCAGTACACTAATACTATACATGAGATAAAAAAAAATTTTAAGACACCTTATCGTATAGTGAAATAAGACAAGCAATTAACATTTACTCAGCGCTTTCTATGCGGTAAAGACTTTCTCAGTTAATCCCCACAGCAACTCCACCAGGAAGTCATCACTTCTGCATGTGAAAAAACTACAACTGAAGAGATAAGAACCCTAGACTTTGAATCGTGCCAAATCTGTACGTCTGACCCTGCAGTGTAAGCACTTTTCTATCAATTATATGAAAAGCACTTGAAATTAAGTATCAAATTTTAGTTTGAAGGTTATTTATCTAAGAAACTAGATAATTTCTTTTTGTTCTTTTTGTTCTAGAACAAAAAGGTTCTCTAATAACCCTATCTCATAAGTACTTCAATTGTTAAATTGTTTTCTTCATTTATCTTCTTTAGAGGTTTTTCAGCAGTTCTTAAAGTATCTCAAGTAGATGGGAGAGAAATTTCTTTGACTGCCTATATAATTTATATCACTAAATATTGCTAGAAATATTAGATCCAAAACCAAAAAAATACTTATTAGCCAGTGGAGGGAAAAAAAAAAAAAGAAATCTGAACCCAGAACACAAAATATATATAAACATAACACTGTGAAAGTTGACCTCTGTAACCACGTGAAGAGTCAAAACTGGATGGGTTTTTATTATTAATCATTAAATTAATCACAATCTTCATAGAGCTAAGAATTTTTATAATGTCTCGATCTTGTTAGGCATACTCTATTATTGTTACCAGAGCTATTAATACAGGACAATTATAGATGATCCGGAAGCAGATTTCCCTGTCAACAAATTTTAGCATCCCTCACCAACTTCAAATAGCTTAACTCTTGTGAAAGGAAACATGTGCCTTCAAAGAATGCAAAAACCTGCCAGCTTTACAAACTTAAGAGTTATTTGAAAAACTAGAAAGATTCAATATACACTTATTAAGCATATATCACGTTTAGGTTACCATTCATGTATGTACGCCATACCTCTAGAAATCCCCTTGGGCAGTTCTTATTTTTTTAAATTTAAATTGTTTGAAAACAAGGATGTGCATCTAAAGTAGCAGGCTTTGGAGCCATATAGTCTACATCTAATTAACCGGACGAGTTACTTAAACTCTCTGTAAATTTTATCTGTAAAAGAAATACTTCAATAATGGTCTGTACCTGGCGTATCAGTATTAATTCCCTTCCCCGCCCCCGCAACACAGGATTCGGTCCTTACGAATCCTATGGATTCAGAAAACAGAGACAAATTTATAAACTAAAAAAATCAGAGACACTTAAATTTCTAACATGCTACAGGTCAGAAAATGTCACCCAAGAAGCTGATTCCTTAGAGACTTTTAAACTATAGGATCACTGACGTGTCTACAAAAATAGAGAATGGGTTTTGGAAGTTATCTTAAAAGTCCATATGGCTGTTTCCCTATTATGTTCAAGGTCTGTTCCTCGACTCAGGGTTATTAAACGCAACACATTTCCCCTTTTAAACTGCCCTTCTAGTGACACAACCGATAGTAGATGGTAACACTATAAGAAAGGTCGACTCTGTCCCGGCTTCCCGGGTCGGCCCGCAAAGGGTGGTTTGGCCTCATCACTGAAGTCGGAGTAGGAGGGGCTCGGGGACGCCAGGCGGTTGCCCAGTCAACCAACCCACATCCTCCACAGGCCCGGAAGTGACACATGTCCCGGAACTTACGCGGAGCCAGGATCCGCGACCGTCCGAGCTGCTGATCCCCGTCCTGACTCACTGGTTGGGAGAGACGGGAAACATCGCCGCAAACATGCTGCAAACCCCGACTCGGACTCTGCTAGGGCCGAACCAACACCCCGCACTGCCCCGATTCCCTCCTCAGCAGCCGGCACGCCACTGCCCTTCTCGCTACCAGCCCTGTGCCAGGCCCGCGAGAACCCGCGCCGCGCCCCTCCCACGCCCCACGTCACGCCCGCAGGCCCCGCCCCCGGCGCGGGCCCTCCCCGCCACACACGCCCCTCTCTTCCTCCCCGACGGGGGACCCCTCCCCTCCCCTCCCCTCTTAACCATTGGCCGAAGGAGCTGGGCCAGGGCTGCGGCGCTAGGCGACCGGGAACTTTCCCGAGGCGGGAGAGCGGAACGGACTGCGCTCCGCCGGGCCGGGGCTGGGGCGCCGAGGGAGGCCCCTCAGTCCGCCTCCGCGGCCTCTCGCCCCCTCCCCCCTCACGTTCCAATGCACCCGCGCTCCGGGGTGGGGGCGAGTCGGGTGGGGAAGCGCTCCCGGCAGACCAGCGGGAGCCCGGCCGCTCACTCCCTCCGGCCCCTGCCCGGCTGCACAGTCCAGGGCCGGGGCGGCGCGGTCTGCGGCATGGGGCGGGCGAGCGCCAGAACAAATGCTTGCTGCTTAAAATGGCTGATTCCCCTCCGCGGCAGCTGCAGCCACTGGGTCTGCAGCGGGGGCTGACGAGCGACCCCCACCCCCAATCCGGGGACCCCAGAAAAGTCCTCGCCCACCGCGGGGCAGGGGAGGGCCCGAACCCGGTCTCCAGTCCTCCCCGTCCCGCTCAGCAGACCCTCGGTGCGCTCGGGGAGACTGTCACGGGAGAAAGGGAGGTGGCACTCCCCCGGGCAGGCTCCCCGCCACCGGCTCCGAGGCCGGCAGCTCCGCGGCCCCTACCTTGATATTTGTTGTCCAGCTCTCGCAGCACAGACACGTTCCTCTGCATGTCGTGGGGCAGCGACTCCACACACTCAAGGTAGTCCTGCACGTAGCAGGTGAGCAGCCGGCTCCGCTCCCCGGTCAGGAGGGCGGCCGACGAGTACAGTTGCTGCTGCTGCCCTAACATCCTGCCGCTCAGCGCCGCCGCCGCCGCCTCCGCATCCAGCAGCCGTACATGCACCGGCCGCGGCCGCCGCGGGCCCTTCGCTCCGCAGCCCGGCGCCGCGGGGACCCCGCCGCTGCTCGAGAGGGCACGGCCGCGCTCCCCGACCTCCACTCCCCCCCAAAGCAGCCCTCACTCCCCGCCCCCGCGGCACCAGCCCAGGGGCGGGGCGAAACTCCGGATCGGAGCAGCCGGGATCCCCTCGGCGGGGCCGGCGCCGGAGTCCCGGGCGCTGACACTTCCTGTCCCTCTCGGAGTCCCCAGATGCTACCAGTGCCGTCTCGCAGCCCGGATCCCCATGACAAGCCCGTCGCCGCCCGCCTGTCCCCAGGCACCCTCCGTGCCTGACGGGGAGCCTCCCGCTGGCCTGCCCCCGCCCCTCCGCCCGCGGCCGCCTCTGCGCCTGCGCACGGCTCGCTCCAAATAAGGCGGCGGCCCGCCCCTACCGCCTACCGAAGGGTTCGCATTCTCCCGCCTTCGCTCCGCCGCCCGGGCGATTGGTCTGCCGGCTCAGGGCTGCGGGGGAGGGCGCGAGGGGGCGGCCAAACGGCAGGCCGCGCCCCGCCTCCCTTAAAGGGGAAGCCCGGGGAGCCCGCCTCTGCGCCCCACGCCTGAATGGGACCCGGCAGGGGAGGTGGCTCGATCCTTCTTGCCGTCCCTCCCGCAGGGAGGTGCAGCTCCTCCCGGCTCGCTCCGCCGGGCCTCACGGGCCTTTTCCCCACCCGGCGGTCCGAGCGCGGCTCCTCGCGAGCCTGCAAAGGAGCAGCAAGGGGCCCCTTTTCGGACGACCCGGAGCGAGGCCTGCGGGACTGCGCGCCCCGGCGGGCGGCTCCCGGCATGCGCGGCGGCTGCGTTCCCGCCGCCGCTGAGCTCGCCTGGGGCTGCCGCCCGCCTCCTGCCGGGCCCTCGGGCTCGCCCGGCCCTGCGGAGCTGATCGGGGAGGTGGACAGTGCTCCCTCCGGCCCCGGCGTCGTGCGCCCTGCGCAGGAATCTACCGTGTCATTTAGGGGGACGAGATGCGGGACAGCCTCTGCCTGCCAACGCGTTGGTCCTTAAAAACTACTACGTTTGGGGGGTGCCAGAACATTTAAGCATTGGACGTCGGCGAGGCCTCCAGGGGCACACGCCAGCTTTACGGGAGGTTTTGCTCAATCCTGTCCCGGGACTACAACCGGAGGGGACCGGGGGCGTGGAGACGCGAGTAAAAACCTAGCCACGGGCGGGCCCTCGGCCCCACGGTCTGCGTGATCTCCTAGTGGGGTTTCGTTTCGGTGTAGTGTAAACGAGATGCCCCGCGGAGGAGCTGATTTTAATTACAGATAGACTTTTTTGGAAGAAACGGGTGTCAATAGAACCAATGCCTGGAGAATTTTAATGGAATGCCTATGTAAACACGCCCTATTGTGAGTACTACCTTGGAGTTAAAAAGAAAATGTGAGTGAGCGGCGACAAATTTGGATCTTAGATCCGGTTTGCAGCGTTGGTACACCGGAATGGTGACCTATTTAGAGCACTTTTGAAACAGCTGGTAATAGTAAGTCAAACAGCCTTTGACTTGCAAGAGAAATCTAGCTCTTTATCGAGAGGAAATTTTGTATTTCAAACAGAAATAAAGCACTCCAGGCAATTTGACGTCTTGGGACGTCAACTATGGCAAAGGACTGGGAAGTTGTCTTGGGTTATTATCCTGGACACTGAGGTTTGGGCCAGTATTAAGTCAACCCAGGCATTACAATGTATTGTATTTCTGAGAACGTTTAGGGATTTTATAGTTCTTTAAACCTTTCGGCCGGGTCTCGTCAAAAAATGGCCTCTGTGAAGAACTGAATTGTACTGGTTTTTACTTGAACCCTACTATTTTTGTTTTCTCACAAATTTGAATAAGCTGGTGTTTATCAAAGGCCCAAAATAATGCATGGTGCCTTGTTACAGGTCAAACACCGAATGCACCTATGGATTTTATTCACCCTGATAAGCGATCTGCAGGTAGCTATGTGTTTAGAAACTAGAAGGGAGGGCCAGGCGTGGTGGCTCACACCCGTAATCCCAGGGCGATTTGAGAGGCCCGAGGCGGGCGTATCACAAGGTCAGGAGTTCGAGACCAGCCTGGCCAAAATGGTGAAACCCCGTCTCTACTAAAAATACAAAAATTAGCTGGGTGTGGTGGCGGGTACCTGTAATCCCAGCTACTTGGGAGGCTGAGGCAGGAGAATCGCTTGAACCCGGGAGGTGGAGGTTGCAGTGAGTGAGATCATGCCATTGCACTCCAGCCTGGGCAGCAGTGGGGGACTACATCTCAAAAAAAGAAAGCAAGAAACTAGAAGGGAAAAAAGACAAAGATGCGGAATACCTAGAGCACTTCCTCTAGAAACAGGGCAAGGTGAGAGGAGGGATGAGCATGGGATAGGAGGCATTTTATAGCATTATTTTCACCTTTTATAATTCCGTTGAACAGGCTGGAAAAAAGCAAAAATATCCAAAGAATATTTTAGCTGATACTGATCTAAAACTATAAAACATTGTAACATAACATGTATATGTATGAATTATTTCAGACATGCTTTTCTTGCTAGGTTTATTTTAAAAGGTTAATCTAAGGCTTATTCTTGCCACCCTGTGAAAGCAGCCTGTGTCGGGAGAGCACTTCAGTGGAAAAAAAAAATCACCACAATCCCTAAACCCAACTCTTGACCTTGGTTATTTAGCGCTGTCCTTCCCTTCTGAGTGGTCATTTAACTGGAAATATGGGACCTCTTCAGATTGAATTTCTCGTCTTCTAAATGCAAAATTAAAAATCTCCCATTCTTAGCAACTGAAGTTAATTTATGATATTTAATCCTGTGGGTAAAGCAAAAAGGAATTTTATTTGCTCTACAGTGTATTATCTACCATAAAGCAGCCCTAAGAAAAAGATGAGTAACTGATCTCCCCAAATTAGTCTGAAATTACCTTGAATTTCTAAGTCGGCGACTTGAAGAGGTCCCCGGCAGGAAACGTGTATGCCTCCATACCTGTGTCTTGGGAAGAGCAGCAACTTCAAACTGCTGGAAAACAAACTGGAAAGTTGGTGTGAGAGAGTCATAAAGATGGCTGCTGAGAAAAGTCAGCTTCTGTGGAGTCAGACCAAATATATTTGAAATCCTTTTCTTTTTTCTACTTTTTAATATTTTTAAACTTTAATATGGAAATTTTCAGACAAAGGCAAAAGTAAAAATAATAGCACAATAAATCCTCGTATACCATTTACCCAGCTTCAACAGTTAGCAACATAGGGCTAAGATTAATATACCTCCCTTCACGTTCCCTCACCCTTGCTGGACTTTTATCATTTTATCTGTAAATACTTTAAATATGAACAGGGAAAAGTAACAGTTTTTTGTTGCTGCTGTTGTTTTTGAGACAGTTTTGCTTTTGTCGCCCAGGCTGGAGTGCAATGGCGCGGTGATCTCGGCTCACTGTAACCTCCACCTCCCAGGTTCAAGTGATTCTCCTGCCTCAGCTTCCCAAGTAGCTGGGATTACACATGTGTGCGACGACGCCCAGCTAATTTTTGTATTTTTAATAGTGACGGGGTTTCACCATGTTGGTCAGGCCAATGTCAAACTCTTGACCTCCAGTAATCAGCCTGCCTCGGCCCCCGAAACTACAGGGATTATAGGCGCGAGCTACCGCACTCAGCCAAGGTAACAGTTTTTTAAAATATCCATAATACTATTCTACCTCCCAAATTTTCTTACTATTGTTTAATAACTACACAATTCAGATTTTCCTATTGTCTCATTAAGTCTTTTACATTTGATTTAACAGGATCCAGCAAATCCCATGCTTTTTATTTGGCTAATGAGGTCTTTTCTAAACCAGTAAGAGGCAGTTAATTCCCTGTTTAATTCAGTGAAGCAGAGAGCAATGTTTTTCTGAGGAAAAGATTCGAGTAGTTGAAAATCACTGCTTTAAAGATGGAGACATTCAAGAAGAAATCTTCATAGGATAGGGTCACCAATTGATAGCATGTTGTAAGAAATATAATTGTACCTGATGCAAATAAATAAATCCCTCCTAATTGTCAGGTCTCTATATGCAAGCCTGGAGCCTGAAAGTCTGAAGTCCTGCTTGTCTCCAGCTGAAGTGTCCCACACCCTGTCTGTGTTTGCCATTATCCTGATCGCCCACTGGAGCTTCCCACAAGCCCCTCACCCAACCCTGCCACGTTAACTGTTCTTATGATAATGTAAATACCTCTTACCCAACCTGCCGTTGTAACTGAACTTGTATACTCCTTGCTCCTACCCCCCACCACTATAACTGAACTTACTCTGCAACACCCCCGTCCCCCAAAAAACTACCTAAACCTATAAAACCAACTCCTATCCCACTGCCCTTTGCCAATGCTCTTTTCAGCCTTAGCCCACCTGTGCCCAGGTGAGTAAGCAGCCCTGTTGCTCACACAGAGCCTGTTTGGAAGGCCTCTTCATTCAAAGCGCACTGTTTTTTCAACATTTGGTGCTGAAACCCAGGACAGGGGAACTTCTACAGGAGACCAAACCCCTGTTCCTGTTCTTGTGCTCCCTCTATGAAGAGATCTACCTACCGACCTAGGGTCATCAGACTGGCCTACAGACGCACACCACTGGCTGTTTTGGTAAGCAGTCTCTTTTTTGCTTTCCCATCCTTTTGTCTTTTCCACTTCCTCCCCCTTTCTGTTTTGTCCTTTTTCCACCACAAAGACAAGGAAAATCAGGTAAACCAGGTCCTTCTGTGAGGTTCATGACCGGAAAATCCTATGTAGGTCACAGATCCGAGGACCCAGTTTCCCCAGGGGTTTGACTATCGTGGAGACCTTCACCCTAGTCACTCGCCCACCAGCCTCATGGCCGATATTGGTGGCAGGTCAACAGAGAGGATGCTCTTTGACCACCCACCAACAATGAGGTTCAACCCAGGCTCAACTAGGGACGCCTTTTGAGCAGCTGGGTTGTGTGCCCATTTTCCTTGTCTCTGCTGCCTTTGCAGAACCGTGGGCAATCGTCCGTCCTCTATCCCTCCCTCCTCTCCACTGGCCTGTGTTCTAAAACACCTCAAGCCTCTTCAACTGTCTCCTGACCTAAAACCCAAACGTCTCATCTTCTTCTGTAACACTGCATGGCTACAATACAAGTTAAACAACAGTTCCAACTGGCCAAAAAATGGCACTGAAATTCCCTACGTCCAGGCTTTTTTTACACACCAATCCCTCCCTAATCTCTGCTGCCAACTTAGAGTTTAGTCCCTCGGCTACCTCCTATGCCCCTCCCCAATGATTCCCCCTTGCAGAGGTGGCTGCAGCCAAAGACATAGCTAGGGGGCACATTCCTTTTCCTTTATCCAGCCTTTCCAAATTGGCCACCGGTTAGGCTCCTTTTCATCAAAGCCTCCAATACTTAACCCAGTCCTATAATCTCACCTGGATTGACTTAAATGTCACCCTTACTTCTACTCTCACCCCTAAAAAACGCTTAATATGCATTTTGTCACCCAATCAGCCCGACATTACAAAAAGGTACAGAAATTAAAATCTGGCCCTCAAACCCTACAACAGGAATTAAGCAACCTCACCTTCAAGGGATTCAATAATAGGGAAAAATCTGCCCGGCGACAGCACATCTCAGAGCTACAAATGCTTGCTTGCCTCTTCCGTAAGACAAACCCCAGCCACACCACCGGCTCACAAAGACTTCAAAGCGCCCAGACTGCAGCGCGTCCAGCCACCCCTCCTGGAGGCCACAGGACCAAGGAATGCCCTCAGCCCAGGACTTCTCTTAAGCCCTGCCCTGTCTGTGCAGGGGCTCTCACAGAAAGTCAACTGTCTGACTCCCAGAGCTCCTGAAGCTCTCATCCTTGGCTTGGCGGGTAAAGACTAACATTGCCTGAGCAATCTTGGAAGCCCCCTGGACCATCATGGACACCAAACTTCGGGTAACTCTTACGTGGAGGGTAAGTCCATCCCCTTCTTAATCAACATGGAGGCCACCCACTCCACTCTGCCTTCTTTTCAAGGACCTGTCTCCTTGGCCTCCATAACTGTTGTGGGAATTGACGGCAAGGCCTCCAGGCCTCTCAAAACTCCCCAAATCTGGTGTCAATCAGGCCAGCACCCCTTTCCACATTATTTCCTAATCATCCCCACCTGTCCAGTTCCCCTGTGAGGCCAAGATATCCCAGCAAAATTGTCTGCCTCCTTCACTGGGCTACACTTCATTGTCCCCCTCCTCCCCGAACCATACCTCCCTCAATAGCTCCCCTTATGTCTCTTCATTCAAAGCGCACATTTTTCAACACTAATCTAGGATTTTGTGTTAATTTAGAGTGTAATTTGTTCTAGAAGGTCCAGTGAAGCATCTTAAATTATAGTGAAAAAAACCTAAAACTTTAAATCAATTCATGAGTACAAAAGGCAACTGAAAACTAGTAGTTTGCATCGCCACTGAATTCAGTTTTAAAGCATTTTAATTGGCCGGGCGCGGTGGCTCACACCTGTAATCCCAGCACTTTGGGAGGCCGAGGCGGGCGGATCACGAGGTCAAGAGATCAAGACCATCCTGGTCAACATGGCGAAACCCCATCTCTACTAAAACTACAAAAAATTAGCTGGGCATGGTGGCGCATGCCTGTAATCCCAGCTACTCAGGAGGCTGAGGCAGGGGAATTGCCTGAACCAGGAGGCGGAGGTTGCGGTGAGCCGAGATCGCGCCATTGCACTCCAGTCTGGGTAACAGGAGCGAAACTCCGTCTCAAAAAAAAAAAAAATAAAATAAAATAAAAAAAGCATTTTAATTATTATGTAAGTATTACACACTATTGTAGAAAAATATTTTAATAGAGAGAAAAAGAAGATATATAAAAGGCACCACAAACTGGAGATAACTCTTCTCAATATCTAAATATACTCCAAGATGTAATTCCATTTTAGCAGTTCTTTTGCTTTAAGAAAACACTTCGGCTAGGATTAAAAGACAAAGTTAAGAAACTATCAGATTCTCCAGAAGGAACATTAGAAATCTGAGCAATGTCATCCTGTGCGTGGAGTTTATGTGATAGACCGCACAGATTTAACCAGTGTATGCAGTCAATCCTATTGCTTTAGGTTATAGTACTATTCAGCATTTAGGATGACTACTAAAAGCAAAAAAATGATCCTAAAACATTTTAACGAAGGGACTGTGAATGACTGGGACCGTAGTCAAGAGGAAATTTGGTCTAATAAAATATCATATTTCCCATAACCAAGAAAAAAGGCAAACATAATATCGCCTTAGCTATGCCAAAGAGAAAAAAATAACACATATGGTATACTTTGCATATTGCTGACCAGAAAAACATTCAGTTTTCCCTAGATGGGTTACCATAGTTACATGAGCCCTTTATAACATCAAGAGGGGGAACTAGGTCACAGTATTGAAGGAGTTTGAATTATGCAATTATGTTTTCCAAAAGCAGGGGAAAGGGTTTTTAATTTAGAGAACAGAGATTTATACTCTGATCAAAATTGAAATTTTGATCTAATTTTGCCAGTGAAACCTAAAAATTTGTCCAAAATTAAATAGTGGATATAGTACATATAAATTATTCAGCCTATACAATTAACATAATAGCTAGATCCAAGATGCCAACACGTTCTGTCTTTGTAGAGATCCCTTTTTCTTAGTGAGCTGTGTTACCCTAAAATGTTGTTGCAGGTAATCAGTACACACGACAATTGCCTAGCATCTGAGAGTAGCCAAACCACATGTAAACTAAAGCCTTGAATTCTTCCAGTCTTTGAAAGTGTGGGGTAAAGGTTGGCACAGTGCCTGTCAGATGCCACTCTTTGTTGTACAGTAATATTCCTATTAATTTCATCAAATGGAAGTACATGGCAGGAAGGGAATATATTGAAAGTTGTTGTAGCATAGCCTTCACCCTTCCCTTATGTGTATTATTATAATTATGTTTACTAAGATGTTTTTATTAAAAAAGAAAACATGTCTTCTTTTTTAATAAAAAGTAAACATATGTTTACTAAGAAAAAGATGTTTTTATTAAAAAAGAAAAGAAAAAAAGGCCTGCCCTTGTGGCTCACCTGTAACCCCACCACTTTGGGAGACCAAGGTAGGAGGATCACTTGAGGATAGGAATGTGAAAGGAGCCTGAGCAGCATAGGGAGATGCAGTCTTTTTTTTTTTTTTTTTTTTTTTTTTTAACGGAGCCTTGATTTTGTTGCCCAGGCTGGAGTGCAATGGCACCATCTCGGCTCACTGCAACCTCTGCCTCCCGGGTTCAAGCGATTCTCCTGCCTCAGCCTCCCGAGTAGCTGGGATTAGAGGCATGCCCCACCATGCCTGGCCAATTTTTGTATTTTGTTTTGTTTTGTTTTGTTTTGTTTTGTTTTTTTGAGACGGAGTTTCGCTCTTGTTACCCAGGCTGGAGTGCAATGGCGCGATCTCGGCTCACCGCAACCTCCGTCTCCTGGGTTCAAGCAATTCTCCTGCCTCAGCCTCCTGAGTAGCTGGGATTACAGGCACGCGCCACCATGCCCAGCTAATTTTTTGTATTTTTAGTAGAGACGGGGTTTCACCATGTTGACCAGGATGGTCTCGATCTCTTGACCTCGTGATCCTCCCGCCTCGGCCTCCCAAAGTGCTGGGATTACAGGCTTGAGCCACCGCGCCCGGCCGGGAGATGCAGTCTTTACAAAAAATTAAAAAATTAGCCCGGTACAGTGGTGTGTACCTATAGTCCCAGCCACTTGGAAGGCTGAGGCAGGAGGATCCCTTGAGCCCATGAGTTTGAGGCTGCAGTGAGCTAGGATCGCACCACTGCACTCCAGTCTGGGTAACAGAGTGAGACACTGTCTCAAAAAGAAAATGCATCTAAAGGTTGCATGATTTCGAATGGTGGCTTTCAATCTCAGGATAATTCTAGACTCGTACATTTTTTAAGGCTGATGTAATCTTAGATCAATGATTTCTCCACAGTAAGGAAGACCAGGCAACAGGCAGCCCCACTGAGTAGCTGGAGGAGCCAGCGCTGCTGATGGTCGTTTATCCTAACCATCATCTATGTAGGGATGGGGAAGAGGATGGAGGTCACTATTACAGATTACCTACAGACTAGCTTTTTTACAGGTGACAATAGTGGAACCCAGAGAAGTTAACTTGCCCAGCTTCATAGAACAATCCATAAAATAAGTATACACCTAAAAGTTTAAGAGTAAAACAAATAATTATGTTTTTTTTCTGGCTAATTGTTGTTGAAGGGAGGAAAGAGCCCACGGGAAAAAATTAAGAACTCGGGATATCATAAAATATTTTTCTGTGAAGTCTTGCAGCAAATTTAACATCTCCTCTGAAGGAAAATTAGAATTCCCGCCGGGCGCGGTGGCTCACGCCTGTAATCCCAGCACTTTGGGAAGCCGAGGCGGGTGGATCACGAGGTCAAGAGATCAAGACCATCCTGGTCAACATGGTGAAACCCCATCTCTACTAAAACTACAAAAAATTAGCTGGGCATGGTGGCACGTGCCTGTAATCCCAGCTACTTGGGAGGCTGAGGCAGGAGAATTGCCTGAACCCAGGAGGCGGAGGTTGCGGTGAGCCGAGATCGCGCCATTGCACTCCAGTCTGGGTAACAAGAGCGAAACTCCGTCTCAAAAAAAACAAAAACAAACAAACAAAAAAAAATTAGAATTCCCTGAAGAATAATGTTTGAGGGAATTACTAAGTCAAAAGTACTAGAAACCGTATCCTTTAGACTTATTTGAAAGGATTAATCCCTTATGCCTTCAGCACTAGCTAAAGAATGGTCTTTTAAAAATGAAACTGCTATTGGCTAGGTGCTTTTTGCTAAGTCTATTGTTTCTTTGAAGTACTCGATTATTTAATGAGGTCATATTGGAGCTATTGTTACATTAATTGCACTTAGCATGGTTAATTTAACATTTGGTAAGTATTGATTATCTTTTATGGGTAACAGATTTTTAAAAATTATTTATTTCCATAAATCAACATTCTCTTACTCTTTTATACATGAAACCAGTATATCTCACTTTACACAATACATGTGTTTCTGGAAAATTGTATTTAAACTATCTGATTTTCTTTCTTTTTCTCTGTTGTTACCTTGAGAAAAGATAGGTAGTGTTTATTATGTAACCACAGTGTAGGTGTAATTTCATTTTCTTGTTCTAACTGTAGTTTACATTGCAGACATTTTAGTACAACGTCTTTTCATCATAGAAATGATATCTTCAGGGAAAAGACTTTGAAAAAGTGCCTGAAGTGACAGAACACATGTTTTCTTCTGGTATCTGGCTAAAGTAAGTACTGGAATTAAAAACAAAGATATAAAAGATATGGGGGAAAATTATATGGAAAGTATTAGAAGTTTAAAAGCTATATTAAGAGAAAATAGAAGAATCAGAAAAAGAAATGATTATTTGAGCCCTTACTGATGGTGGTAGAATATTAAAATTAAAATTTAGGGACTGAGATAAATTTTATTTATGGAGACTATTTGTGAGGCTTTTTTGCAATAACAAAAAATATAGTTGCTGGCCGGGTGCAGTGGCTCATGCCTGTAATGCCAGCACTTTGGGAGGTCAAGGTGGGCCGATCACTTGAAGTCAGGAGTTCGAGACCAGCCTGGACAACATGACGAAACCTCGTCTCTATTGAAATGCAAAAAGTAGCTCAGTGTGGTGGCGGGCTCCTCTAATCCCAGCTACTCGGGAGGCTGAGGCAGAATTGCTTGAGCCCAGGAGGCAGAGGTTGCAGTGAGCTGAGATCACACCACTGCACTCTAGCCTGGGCAACAGAGTGAGACTCTGTCTCAAAAAAAAAAAAAAAAAGATGTGTAGATGTGTGTGTGTGTGTGTGTGTGTCTGTGTGTGTAGATATGCGTGTATATGTGTGTGTATATAGATGTGTTATGTGTGTGTATGTATGTGTATATAGATATGTGTGTGTATGTGTGCGAGTATGTGTGTGTATATATGTTGTGTGTGTGTGTGTGTGTGTGTGTGTGTGTGTGTTGTAATGCAGGGTTAGAGCAATAGCATATCTAACCTAGTTTTGATAATTGGCATGTTGATTCAAAAATAATTTCAAAAAGCCAAGTGACTTCCTTATATGACATTATCTTTAGGAATCCTAAATAATGTTAACTTCGTATTCAGGTTAAATATCTCTGGAAAAATAGTCTAGCAATATCTAGAGGCTTCATTTATCCTTTTACACATTTGGCTGTTTTTTTTTTTCTTTTTTTGGTATATGTATTATTTTAACAAAATTGTATGCTTCATCTTATATATTAAAAAAACAAAGAACTGGCCAGGCGCGGTGGCTCACGCCTGTAATCCCAGCACTTTGGGAGGCCAAGGCAGGTGGATCACAAGGTCAGGAGATTAAGATCGTCCTGGCCAAAATAGTGAAACCTCATTTCTACTAAAAAAAAAAAAAAATACAGACGATTAGCCAGGCATGGTGGCATGCACCTGTAGTCCCAGCAACTTGGGAGGCTGAGGCAGGGAAATCGCTTAAACCCGGGAGGCAGAGGTTGTAGTGAGCCGAGATTGCGCCACTGCACTCCAGCCCGGATGACAGAACAAGCCTCTGTCTCAAAAAAAAAAGAAAGAAAGAAAAGAAAAAAGAAACAAAAAACTTTATGCATCTTCTGGAATAACAAGATGCAAATGTTGTATTATCTAGGAAAAGAGTAGTTAAGTAGATACACTAAATATTTGGATTTAGTTCACTTTTATGATAACTTTTTTTACTTCTATTATTAGTAATGTCTGTTCTTTGTATACCAGCATTCTAATAGCACATAAATTATTACACAAATTAAAGCCAAGAAGTACCACAATTGGTAAATTTGAAGCTTCTGATGACTTCTCACTTTAACAATTAATCTGGGCAGTTTTGGCTTAGAAACATATTTTTTGTGAAAAATTTTTAGCAGTATGAGAGAGGTTTTCTCATTCCGTATAGCCCTCAACTTGCTGCTAAGAGCTTTTAACAATTTTTGCAGGATCTCACTTGAGATCAGGTGGAACACTTCTTATCATTTTTATAAACCAGTTAGAATTCATATTTAGATTGATGTTATATGTTAACACCATCTGTAACATCTGCCTACAACCTCAGAAGGGACCTATGAAATATTAACTAGCCGAGGAATCCTTGTCTGAAGTCGTCTGCTGCACTGTGGTCTTTTCCGTAGGAATGAAATTTGGCAGAAATGTTTAATGAAGAGGAATCTGAACATAGCAGTTGAGAAAGGAAAAAGATTGGGAGAAGACTCCAGATATCAAAGCAAAGAGAGGACGAGGCACAGGAAGCAGCTCTTATTATTCCTGCTGCGTGGCTCAGAGAACTCCAAGCAGTTGAGTCTATCTTAAGGATATATATTTTTTTCAATTTGAGATATAATTAATTTGTTTTCCAGTAAAATAGATGTTAGTAGATCTATAACATACAGGAAACAATAGAAAATGGAGACAAGTAATTATAATACCTCATTACATAAGACAGAAATCCTTTTCAGAAAATTATTCTTCAGTGTGTAGTGCTTGCTTTCCAGGAAAGAATAGGAGGGAGAACCCTGCTGAAATGCATAAAGGCCTGCAGGGAGAGCGAAAGAGAAGCAAAAAAGGAGCAGTTAGCAGGGAGATGAGGTCGAATGGAAAGAAGGAAATGGATCAGGGCATTTTTAGGAGGCAATATCAAGTGGGTTTACCGACTGTATTTAGAGGATGAGAGAGAAAGGGATCATCTAGGTTTTGGCTTGGGCCACAGGTAGATCTTGTTAAGGCTGTATGAAATCAAAAATCCAGGAGGTAACTCAGGTTTGTGGGGAAATGATACAAATTTAAATCATGTAAGGATATGAACCCTGTAGATTTTACAACTTTAAGCCATATCCTTCTTAGGCCTCCTCTTCTAAGCACCATAAACTACTGCTTCCTGTGTATTGCCTGTTCATAAAGAACAGCTAGCTATAGAAGTCGGAGGTTAGAATATGTTGGGTAGAGTAGAGAAACTAGAGGGAATGATTTAGTAATAAAATAGTTTAACTATCTTCCCACATCCCAGACTTCATTAGCTTTGTATTATTCCTATTAGTAAGCAAGGATTCGCGGGGGCTTGTGAGGAAAAGAGTTACTGTAGCAGTTCTGGTGGCTTACCCCTTGCATGTCTCCAGGGCACCCATCTTTACCTTGGCCAGCCCCTGGAATGCAGCCCTCAAAGTGTCCTTTATGTTCCTGATGATGATTTTGTTATATATGCTTGGAGGAATGGACCATTCCATGCTGGCTTGCCAAGCTGCGTTGCACAAATAACAAGATTGATAATATGCATCTGGTTTTATTCTTGGGCCCCTGAGCTTTGGTTGCCATAGCCAGTTCCGTAGCAGAGTATGCATACGTGAACAGCCTCCTGCAAAAGCCTTAGAACCCGAGACTCAAGTGGGCTTCTGTGGGCAGAGACATTCCACACATGTCTATAGTTTGCTGAGAAAGAGAAGGGGGGCAGAGAGGGAGAAAAATAGAGAATTCCTGTGTAGTTAGAGAAAAGGACGACAGAATCCCATGCTGGACCTCTCTGGACTCCACTGATACATCTTTTCCTGTTGCATTTGCTCTGTATCCTTTGCTGTCGTAAATCTCAGCCACGTATTACTATATAACCTGCCATTGAGTCTTGTGAGGCCTTCTGTGATCACCAAAGGAAACAACCATATACCTAGTACTCAAGAGATTTAAAACCCAATTTGTTTATTTGAGTCTTGATAGGATTCACTAGAAAAGAATAATCAACATATGTGAGTATCTGCTGTGTGGGGGTTTAAATGAAATCAAGACTTTGGTCTTTGTCCATAAGACATTTACCATCTTTATAGGGACATGACACATGTTAGGGAAATGCCTGTGGGCATAAGTGTAAATAAAAGCAAATTGGCAATGACGGCAGAATTAAAGAGAGATTAAAGTGGTAAAAGTCAAGCAAGGGTAATGAAACATGGTGGGTATTTAAGGAGAGACACAGGACTGCATTATCAAATGATAGCCATAATTTTTCCCCATATGTACTTTAGCAGTATGTAAAAACTATAAAATAAAAAAAACTTTTTCCCTAGATTTTATCCAATATATTCCAAGCTCAAGTTTGATGAATTATTTGTATGGAATCAAAATTTATACTGAACCAAAGTATAAGTGTTTTACGTAACACTTGTTAATGAGCCCGCCAGTTATGGATTTCAGCTGAGATAATGTTCTCATTGTTCTCGTGTATTATTATCTCAAAGACTCCACACCAAGTCCTGTTATAATTAGTCACACCTGGTAATTCCTTTGGCTGTGTGGTTAAGCTGCTTGTGTCCAAAGCAGTTTCCCTGAACTACCCATGTGTGGGGCAGACCCTCAGCAGCCCAGATTACGAAGGAACTTTGAAAGTTCTGCTTCCTGTAATGGCCAGATAGCTCCTATCAGATCAGTGTTCCTGCAAATAACAGCTATAAATTCTCAACGGAATTTAAAAATCTACCAAAAGGCAATGGAGAACAACAAAGAGAAGGCAAATTCTGGACAGGAGTTTGTAGGGGCGAGACCCCATAAGTGCCGAGGCAGGAGTCAGAAGCCTCAGCCTATTTCCATGTAAATAATAAAGAAGAAAATAACTAGAGATGTAACTGTAGTAGTTATTCATACGTAATCTTTGTTATTCATAGGTGATCGTAGTTCTATGCCTTTCAGGTCTCCAAGTGTGAACCTGGGGTGACCTTGTGAAAGGAATGACAGGGTCATTCCTTTAAGCCCTCTGTCACACCCCTGTAAGGGCTGCTGGAGGGTGTCTCGGCTGTGTGGCAGTGCCAGCGCTGGGAAAGCACCCGCTGTTTAGCCAGCTAGGGAAGGAGATGTCCAAGATGGCCGAGACATCTCCTTCCTCAGGGGATTTAGGAGAAAACTCCGCTCCTCCAAGCTCTGGTGGTAGGCCTGGTGGCTCTCAGGTAGGCCTGCAGACATCTGGGGGCTTAATTGTCTCTATGTGATGCTGTGCTTCAGTGGTCACGTTCCACGTCTACTCTCATGTTCCGCTTCTGCACCTGGTTTCTTTTTTCTTAGATAATCAGTAAAAGTAACATAAACCTTAATGTCTTTGTTCTTTCTTGACAAGTATGGAAAAGTGCTGATGCATTATGGTCCTTACCTCATCTCATCTATCTGAAAGTCTTGGGACCCTGCCTATATGACACGTGATGTACTTGACCCAATCACCAACCACCAATGCCATGCCCCACCTACCCAGCCCCCAGCTTTGCACTGTGCCTTACTTACCCTGCCCTCAGCTTTGTACTCAATAAAAGTCAGAGCGTCCAGGCACCCAGGGCCACCGCCGGACTCTGAGCTTTGGTTGGCAGTGGATCCCCGAGCCCAAACTCTTTTCTTTATCTCTGTGTCTTGTGTCTTATTTCTACAGTTTCTCATCTCCACACCAGCAGAGAGGGGCTCAGAGGACCCGGTAGGGCTGAACCCTATAGGAGTTCACACTTGGAAGAAGGGAATGGCAGTTCATGAGTTTCATATAAAAATGTCATTTAGCCTTCTGGCAGGCCCTCATCAGTACCATGTAGAATGACTATAACTTTCAAACGTGCAGACTTACTGGCTTGAAGAGCCAGAGATTGTAGTCCATGTCAACCACAGGGTGGTGCATGCTCTAAAGTTAATACCATGTATTACCTTAATATCTGGTAAAATCAGGAGGCCTAACTACAAGTTCCTGTCCACACTCTGCTCCTTAACTCAGGGATCAGGCACATTTCCTGCTTATTCCTGAGTCACAGGCTTTTGCTGTTCCCTGACAGCTCATGGAATTACTCATTCATACCAGTCATGTCCTCCCTCAGGAACCAGAAGCAACCTCATCCTCTTGATACAAAGCCTGCTCCTGTGGCCGTTCACTACTTCAAAGTGCAGGCTCCACCTGGACCTGTGTGAAGTAGCTGTTCTCCTCTGCCAGGCTGTGAGTATATGTGACTAGTACTGGGCTGTCAGTCCCATCTGTGTAGTGTCTAGTGTCATGTTTAGCCTATTCCCATAACCTTATAGTAGAAATCCCTCCCTCACCAAAGAGATGAGGAGGAAGGGTGCAAACACACAGCAACGGGAAGTAGAGGGGAAATCACAGAAAAGGGAGATCCACAAAGGAGGAAACTTAAGACTATATAGAAACTGCCGGAATCTCTTGCTGAACCTACACTACACATATGGAGAGCAGACTCCCAAGCAGCCCACTTAAGGCTTAAATAACTGAACTGAGAAGTTTGAGTTCATCAAAGTGTCCGGGATAGAATCTAAAATTTCCAGGCATGTGGAAAAATAAGAAAATGTGACTCAAAGTCAGTCAGTTACCCCAGGATGAACCAGATGGGAGAATTAGAGGCAAAAATTTTAAAGCAGCTGCCAAAACTATGCCCAAGGATTTAGAGGAAAATATAGTCATAATGAATGAAAAGATAGGAAATCACAGAAGAGAAAAAGAAACCATAAAAAGGAACCACAGGTTAATGCTAACATTGAAAATATAATATTTGAAATGAAGTTTTGCTGGGTAGCCTTAAGATCAGAATAGAGGCCAGGCGCAGTGGCTCACATCTATAATCCCAGCCCTTTGAGAGGGTGAGGTGGGCAAATCACCTGAGGTCGGGAGTTTGAGACCAGGCTGACCAACATGGAGAAACCCGTCTCTACTAAAAATAATTAGCCAGGCATGGTGGTGCACGTCTGTAATCCCAACTATTCAGGAGGCTGAGGCAGGAGAATCACTTGAACCCAGGAGGTGGAGGTTGCAGTGAGCCAAGATCACGCCATTGCACTCTAGCCTGGGCAACAAGAGCAAAACTCCATCTCAAAAAAAAAAAAAAAAAATCAGAATAGAAATAACAGAAGAAAGTATCTGTGAATTTGAAGGTAAAGCAATAGAAATTATTCAATCTGAAGATCAGAGAGGAAAATAAAATAAGAAACAGTGCCTACGAGACAGGACAATGCAAAAAGATCTAATATGTGTAGGGTTCCAGAAAGGAAAGAGAAAATGGATGCTTATTATTTGCTGCTGCCATGGCACGGGGTACCCCTGTCCCCAGACAAATTGCGCCCAAAAGGCAACATAGAGGAGACTGAGGAGGAGCTGGAAGAGGACAGCCACAAAGAGCTAAATGAGACCCGTCATGACAATGGCGTCTAACAGAGATGATCCCAGAGAGGCCTGATCTGTAGCTGGATCCATTTCTGATCTCTCCCTCTTCATGACTCGAAAGATACACAGATTTTCCAGAGCAGCCTTGTGGATTGCAACCACTTTTTTTATACTCCTGGTTCTTCTGTTGTCTTTGAGACTAGCTCACAAGTGGAACAACAGCAGGAGCCAAAGCAGCAGGAGATACTTTCCAGGGCCTGCAGGGCCTACCGCAGGCTCTCCCTTCAATCGTGGAGAGGTCTCGATTCTTCCTGCCATATATGAGCCATCTCGGTGGGAGGTGTTTGAAATTCAAGTCTCTAGATTGCTGATTATTTGGATTTTTTTTTGTTTTCTTTGGCACATTAATCTATCTAAAACAGGCGAGGAGAATCCTCCCCGCAGTGTTTCACAGAGAGATTCCCAACCTGCAACCGTGCCCTCCCTGCCTCTCTGCCTTATTCTGTGTCTCCTCACTCGGATCCCACGTGCATCAGTGCAGAGGGTTACTCCATCCTCAGCCACCCCACCCCTTTTACTAGATTGTTCCTAACTGGTTGACCTCCTCACTGTCCCATTGCAGGGCAGGAACGTTTGCTAGTGGAGGGATGTACCCTTGACCATCAGTCGGAATGAAGAAGGATGTGCACACAGCGTGAGGCAGACGAAATGCGTATCAGCTGGAGTGTAAAGTGGGTGCTGTGGATTCCTGTGTGTGTCGTACCGGAGGAAGGTCAGCAGCAGCTGCAACCACAGAATGGGAACCTGGGAGGACAGAGTAGGAAGCAGCTCGTTTCCTCTGCGCATTTTGGCTGTTAGACTTGTGTGTATGTTTTTTTTTTTTTTTTTTTTTTTTTTTTGGAGACGGAGTTTCGCTCCTGTTACCCAGGCTGGAGTGCAATGGCGCGATCTCGGCTCACCGCAACCTCCGCCTCCTGGGTTCAGGCAATTCTCCTGCCTCAGCCTCCTGAGTAGCTGGGACTACAGGCACGCGCCACCATGCCCAGCTAATTTTTTGTAGTTTTAATAGAGACGGGGTTTCACCATATTGACCAGGATGGTCTCGATCTCTTGACCTCGTGATCCACCCGCCTCGGCCTCCCAAAGTGCTGGGATTACAGGCTTGAGCCACCGCGCCCAGCTTGTGTGTATGTTTTATTTGCTTCTTTTTTGAGACGGAGTCTCACTCCCTCACCCATGCTGGAGTACAGTGGTACAATCTTGGCTCACTGTAACCTCCACCTCCCAAGTTCAAGCAATTCTCCTGCCTCAGCCTCCCAAGTTACTGGGATTACAGGCACCTGCCACCACACTCGGCTAATTTTTTTGCATTTTTAGTAAAGATGGGGTTTTGCTTCCTTGACATGTACAGGTTAAAAAAAAAAGATAGGGTTTTGCCATGTTGGCCAGGCTGGTCTCGAACTCCTGGCCTCAGGTGATCCACCCTCCTCTGCCTCCCATAGTGCTGGGATTACAGGCGTGAGCCACCACGCCCAGCTTATGTGTATGTTTTTAAAAAACCAGTGCTCAGGCCGGGCGCGGTGGTTCAAGCCTATAATCCCAGCACTGTGGGAGGCCGAGGCGGGTGGATCACGAGGTCAAGAGATCGAGACCATCCTGGTCAAAATGGTGAAACCCCGTCTCTACTAAAAATACAAAAAATTAGCTGGGATTACAGGCATGCGCCTGCATGCCCAGCTACTTGGGAGGCTGAGGCAGGAGAATTGCTTGAACTTGGGAGGTGGAGGTTACAGTGAGCCAAGATTGTACCACTGTACTCCAGCATGGGTAAGGGAGTGAAACTCCATCTCAAAAAAGAAAAAAAAAAAAAAAAAAAAAACAGTGCTCAGTTTTTTGTATTTAAATTTCAAAAATGAGGCTGGGTACAGTGGCATGCACCTGTAGTCCCAGCTACTCAGGAGACTGAGGCGGGAGGGTCACTTGAGCCCAGGAATTTGAGACCAGCCTGGCCAATATAGTAAGACTTCATCTCAGAAACAAAAACAAAACAAAACAGAGCCAAACTATTGAGAAGAAAACATAAAAATAACATTTTTAGAGTAGCCAAAGGAAAATGACACATGAGGGTAACAAAGATTTGAAATGCCTTTGACTTCTCATCAGAATCAAGTGAGATGATGTATTTAAAGTTCTGAAAAAAAGAAAACGTCAACCCTTTACCTGGAAATAATCTTACAGATGAAATGAAAATATCATACAATCATGAAGGCAAGTTAAAGACATTTTTACTTAAAACTTAGACTCTGTCACTTGCAGACCTGTGCTATAAGAAATGCTAAATGAAGTTCTTTAGACAGAAGGGAAATAATACCAGATGGAAACCTGGATGTTCAGGAAGGAAGGAAGAGCCTCAGAAAGGTAAATATGTGGGTAAATATAAAAGACTCCTTTTCCTTGTAATTTCTTTAAAACATGACTGTTCAAAGCAAAAATTATAATACTCTGTAATGAAATTTATAATGTGAAAATGTAATGCATTTGACAACTATAGCTTAAAGTACAAGTAGGGTGCAAGGTTCTTGTATTTTATGTAATACGGCACAATATTAACTTTAAAAACACTATAAAACGCCAGGCACGGTGGCTCACGCCTGTAATCCCAGCACTTTGGGAGGCCGAGGCGGGTGGATCACGAGGTCAGGAGTTCGAGACCAATCTGGCCAACTTAGTGAAATCCTGTCTCTACTAAAAATACAAAAATTAGCCAGGTGTGGTGGCACGCACCTATAGTCCCTGCTACTCGGGAGGCTGAGGTGGAAAGATCACTTGAGCCCAGGAGGGCGAGGCTGCAATGAGCTGTGAGAGAACCACTGCCCTCCAGTCTGGGTGACAGAGTGAGACTGTGACTCAAAAACCAAACTAACAGTGGTCCTCAAGGTCCAAGCCAGGCTTCTCTCTACCACGCTATGAGGTACGGAATTTTTCTTTTTTTATTTTTCAGAGATAGGGTCTCTTTCTGATGCCTAGGCTGGAGTGCAGTGGCACAATCATGGCTCAGGGCAGCCTCCAATTCCTGGGCTCAAGCCATCCTTTTGCCTCAGCCTTCCAAGTAGCCGGAACTACAGACACAGGCCACCACACCTGGCTAATTTTTAAATATTTTGTAGAGATGGGGGCCTCACTACCAAAGTGCTGGGATTACAGGCGTGAGCCACCACACCTGTTAGGTACAAAAGGTTGAGGGCTGTAGTTGAGAGCTTTTTTTGCTCAATACAGTAGATCTAAACCTATTATTGAAAGCATGGCTGGGTGCAGTGGCTCACGCCTGTAACATCAGTACTTCGGGAGGCCAAGGCAGCAGATCCCTTGAGCCCAGGAGTTCAAGGCCAGCCTGGCCAACATGGCGAAACCCTATCTCTCATAAAAATACAAAAATTAGCCAGGTGTGGCACATGCCTATAAACCCAGCTACTTGGGAGGCTGAGGCACGAGAGCCACGTGAACCCAAGAAGTGGAGGTTGCTGTGAGCCAAGATCGTGCTGCACTCCAGCCTGGGCGACAAAGTGAGACTATCTCCAAAAAAAAAAAAAAGGCCGTTGTCTCTCTTTTGCAATCCCTCTGCAGTCTTCTTCCATGTGGAGCCATGCAGGCCTTCCACCCTGCAGGAAACACAAATTTCAGGCCCTTTAATTTACATAAAGAAATTTCCTGCCAGGCGTGGTGGCTCATGCCTATAATCCCAGCACTTAGGGAGGCTGAGGCGGGTGGATCACCTGAGGTCAGGAGTTAAAGATAAGACTGGCCAACATGATGAGACCCCATCTCTACTAAAAATACAAAAATTACCAGGGCACAGTGGCAGGTGCCTGTAGTCCCAGCTACTCAGGAGGCACTGGAGAATCGCTTGAACCCAGGAGGCAGAGGCTGCAGTTAGCCAAGATTATGCCACTGCACTCCAGCCTGGGAGACAAGAACGAAACTCCATCTCAAAAAAAAAGAAATTTCCATCTTACCACCTACAAATCTGAAACCTGAAATGATTAGATCTCCTTTAATCAATTTAGATATTTTCCATGCATTTATTTTTTTCAATAACTTTTTTGTTGCTTTTTTTTTGTTTTTGTTTTTTTAAAGATGGGGTTTCACCATGATGGCCAGGCTGGTTTTTGAACTCCTGACCTCAGGTGATCCATCCACCTCGGCTTCCCAAAGTGCTGGGATTACAGGCATGAGCCACCACACCCGGCCGATTTTTTTTTTTTTTTTTTTTTTTTTTTTGAGGGTAGAGAGATCATAAAAATGATATTGGTTACGAGTAGAAATTTTCAAAATAGGAACTAAAATGAATATTGAAATTCCACAGTCATAATTTATCACATAAAAATTAAGTACTTGTAGTGCTGTTTTGTATTTCTTTCTAGTTTTTTTTCATCTGTATCCTTTTTAAAAAACAATTGAGTTGATAATGTATATACTAAGTTGTATTATTTATAATGGCTAAATAATATCTCATGGCCACCTATGTGCTTGTTTTTATGTATTTAGGATTATTTCCTTAGCATAGGCCCCTTAACGCAGAATTATTGGGTAGAAGTTCTTGCTACATGTTAAGAATCAGCCAGGGCCGGGTGAGTGGCTCACGCCTGTAATCCCAGCACTTTGGGAGTCCGAGGCAGGCGGATCACAAGGTCAAGAGCTTGAGACCATTCTGGCCACATGGTGAAATCCTGTCTCTACTAAAAATACAAAAATTAGCTGGGCATGGTGGTGCAGGCCTGTAATCTCAGTTACTCGGCAGGAGAATCGCTTGAACCTGGGAGGCAGAGGTTGCAGTGAGCGGAGATCCCACCACTGCACTACAGCCTGGTGACAGAGTTAGACTCGCTCTCAAAAAAAAAGAATCAGGCAGATTCTCCTCCTTCCCTTCCTGCTTTCTGCCCTCTGAATCCTTCAGCAACATCCACAATGGTAATTGCCTCCTTCTGTGCTTTTATTTTATACTCATTGGGATCTTATATTTTTTTCAAATTCCTCTTTTGGCTGCAAAATCTTGTGCAAAGCCTACCAGCTAGCACGATGGGACCCCTGGATACACCTATGGCACCCCCACCTAAAGGAAAAGAGAAAAACGCAAGACTTATATTTTATCCATCCAGCTTTCTAAATGCACCTCTTTCTAACAATCTTAGCCACAGAGATACTCATCACAATTTAGGAACTAAATGTTACCCATCTTCAACTTTGTGCTAAGTATTTTACATGTTTCATTTTACTGGACCTTCAATAGCTGTTAGAATAAATAGGCCTCATCTTTGTTTTACAGATGCAGAAATTGAGGCACAGATTTAAATAACTTGCATTAAATAATAGGTTCGAGATTTCAATCCAGGTTTGTGTAACTTCAGAGTTCTTTCTCCTTCACCAGTATCCCTTCATAGTTAAAAGAAAACTGTGGTTGGGTGCAGCAGCTCATGCTTGTAGTCCCAGCACTTTGGGAGGCCGAGGCTGGAGGATTGCTTGAGCTCAGGAGTTTGAGATCAACCTGGGCAATACAGTGGGACCCCATCTCTACAAAAAATTAAATAAAAATAAATTAAACAGGCATGGTGGCACGCACATGTAGTCCCAGCTACTAGGGAGGCTGAGGCAGAAGGATTACTTAAGCCCGGGAGATTGAGGCTGCGGTGAGCTATGATTGTACTGGACTGCAGTGCAGCCTGGGTGACACAGCAAGATCTTGGGGGGGAGAAAAAGAAAAGAAAGAGGAAAAAAGAGGAGAGGAGAGGAGAGAGAAAGGAGGGAGAGAGATAGGGAAGGAAAGAAGGAAGGAGGGAGGGAAGAAAGGAAGGAAGGAAGAGAAGTAAGGAAGGAAGAGAAGGAGGGAAGGAAGGAAGGAAGAGAAGGAAGGAAGGGGGAAGGAAGGAAGGAAGAGAAGGAAGGAAGGGAAGGAAGGAAGGAAGGAAGGAAAGAAGGCAGAGAAGAAGGAAGGAAGGAAGAGAAGGAAGGAAGAGAAGGAAGGAAGGAAGGAAGGGAAGGGAAGAGAGGGAGGGAGAGAGGGAAGGAAAGACTGTGAGCTAATGTCCAGTGGATTAAGTTCTGAAATAATATTGTAGGGGATGAAAAACTTTTCCTGTGTCCACTTAAGTTCAGTAACTGGCCTGTGAATTAAAGTGGCAAAAGACACAAGCATACAAACTTATTTGATGTTAATATTTTAATTGTTTTTTATGTGCTCAAAAGCATTCATAGAAGTAAAGACCCACAGAAGTGGTTAAACTCGGGGCACTTCAGTACCATCTTAAAAAGGGCAATAAGATGTGGAGAAATGATAAGACAAAGGACAGGGGAGCTGAGCTTCCAGGGTGGCAAATTATGGGGGAAACTCATGGGAAGATAAGGTTAATTCACACAGCTGCATCTCGGGACAGCTCCATCTCCAGAGATAAAGGTTGTTTTTCGCTTCCCGGTACAATGGTGGGGATACTTTCACAAGGGAAAACTTGTGCCCTGCTTTTAGGTAAAAAGGGGAGGACAGAGCATATTTCCTGCACCTGCTGCATCACAGTTGCCTTCAGTTCAAAATAATGCTTTCACAAAGCGGCATATCTTGGGATACCAATTCTGCGCTTCTTAAATTTATAGCTGTTTTTTTGGGGGGTAGTGGGGTGATTTTTGTTTGTTTGTTTTTGTTTTTTGAGACAGAGTTTTGCTCTTGTCACCTAGGCTAGAGTGCAATGGTTTGATCCTGGCTCACTGCAACCTCCGCCACCCAGGTTCAAGTGCTTCTCCTGCTCAGCCTCCTGAGTAGCTGGGATTACAGGTATGTGGGACCACAGCCGGCTAATTTTTATATTTTTAGTAGAGACGGGGTTTCGCCATGTTGGCCAGGCAGGTCTGGAACTCCTGATCTCAGGTGATCCACCTACCTCGGCCTTCCAAAGTGCTGGGATTACAGGCGTGAGCCACTGCACCTGGCCTATGGCTGTTTTTTTTTTTTTTTTGAGACGGAGTTTCACTCTTGTTACCCAGGCTGGAGTGCAATGGCGCGATCTCAGCTCACCGCAACCTCTGCCTCCTGGGTTCAGGCAATTCTCCTGCCTCAACCTCCTGAGTAGCTGGGATTACAGGCACGTGCCACCATGCCCAGCTAATGTTCTTTTTTTGGATTTTTAGTAGAGATGAGGTTTCACCATGTTGACCAGGATGGTCTCGATCTCTTGACCTCGTGATCCACCTGCCTCGGCCTCCCAAAGTGCTGGGATTACAGGCTTGAGCCACCGCGCCCGGCTTATGACTGTTCTTTAATGTGCTTCGATAAATAACTCAGATCCAGCTTCCTCTTATTCTTTGCTTTCTTCTATTACATTTTCCTCATATTCAGGTCACTTATTCTTGTGGTTTTCCCTTTAGCTTTCGCTCTATCACTGTAAAATTGAAACTTTAATTGGTAGCATAAAATAATTTTCTAAGAAGATTGCTGTTGATTGCTGTTAATTGCTGTTAATTAATAAAAAGCATTGCTGATGTAGGTGCTGTTTTTAAATTAAGAGGATGCAGGCAAATTGTGTTTGTGTTCCAGCAGTAAACAAGCTGATGCAAAAGAAACGACTCTTACCAAGACGGATCATATTTTCTTACATTTTTCTTCATCCTCAGTAGTATTAAATTGTCACTGTGTCATTATAAACTGCTCAGGCCAATGCCATCTGATTTTAATGATACTATTCATGCTCCTGGAAACCGACCAAGTAGTCAGAATTTACAAAGACCATGAAAACGAATCATAATCACAGGTGAGACCATAGAACAACATGTGATCATGAAAGCTCATGGGAAGAGTGTGTATCATCAAAGCAGAGAATGAAAAGAAAGGCCGTGTGGAGTTATGGTATATTTATCTGGTTGGTACATGAAAATCTTTACTGAAGAGAAAATCTTTACTAAAAGGCCAAATGTTAAATAGCCAAATCCAGGGAACAAATTATGGCCAAACTTAGAAAAGGGGTTTTCAGCCAGTGCTGCCCTCATTGGGGTCTCAGACCGCCTGCATCAATCAGAGTCACCATCAGCACTTATTAGAAGTGCATGTTTCTGCACCTCAGCCCAGGCCTAGCCTGAAGTCTCCACAAATGAGGCCCAGGAACCTACTTTTTAAACAAGCTCTTTCTGGGCCTGGCATGGTGGCTCGTGCCTGTAATCCCAGCACTTTGGGAGGCTGAGGCAGGAAGATCACTTAAACCCAGGAGTTCGAGACCAGCCTGGGCAACATGGTGAAACCCTGTCTCTACAAAAAATCCAAAAATTAGCCTTGTGTGGTGTACACCTGTAGTCCCAGCTACTCAGGAGGCTGAGGTGGGAGAATCGTTTGAGCCCAGAAAGTGGAGCCACTGCACTCCAGCCTAGGTGACAGAGGGAGACCCTGTCTCAAAAACAGAGTTCCTTGCGATTCTTTCACCAAGTGGAGAACCATGGACACAGTCGCTGAGTCTCTACCAGTTGCTGAAAGAAGTATAGTCACCTCCTAGTCCAACAATTTTTATCTTGTTAGTGGCTAATTGTTGACAAATATTTTCCTTCAAACTTTGCATTCTTGAAATAATCAGACATTGAAAAATTCTTCTAAAATATTCAATTTAAAATTTGTATTATTAATGAAATGCTTTCTACCATATTATATGACAAATTTGCAGATATGAATCTGATACCAAATTCAGCTAAGAAAACTCTTCCTCATAAAATGTTAAGACATTCAAACCCTTTACTAATCTGTTAGGGAGACATTTGAAATGCAGACAACATGATGTGCTTTGCTTCACAACGAACTTAGTTGCCCCCAGCTTAGCAATTATATGTGGGTATGATGTATTGTATTTTGTATATATATATATTTGATATACTCCATAATTTAAAAGTAAAAAAAAAAAGCTGTCCACCGGAAAGCTTTGTAAAGACTCTGTCATTAAGATATATAATGTACCTGGTATTTGTTATTAGTCCCCTTGTTTTGCTAGTTAGTAGGTATTTTGGATAGAAAATTAAGCACATACTAACTGAACATTGATTGTAATTGTTAAGTTCAGTTAAGCCAAATGGCATTTAAAAGCCCCAGGGAATGTTTACAATTGATGAGATGATTATTATTATTATTTTGAGACAGGGTCTTATTCCATCACCCAGGCCAGAGCACAATGGTGTCATCATGGCTCAGACATGTAGCCTCCATCCCTGAACTCAGGCAATCCTCCCTCCTCAGCCTCCTGAGTAGCTGGGACCACAGGTGCACAACACTGTGCCCAGCTAATTTACGTATTTATTTTACTTTATGTATTCTTTATTTTCTATCGTTGTTGGTACATCCTTGTAGAACACGACTAATTTTTTTTATTGCATTTTAGGTTTGGGGGTACATGTGAAGAACATGCAAGATTGTTGCATAGGTACACACGTGGCAGTGTGATTTGCTGCCTTCCTCCCCATCACCTATATCTGACATTTCTCCCCATGCTAACTCTCCCCAACTCCCCACCCCACACTGTTCCTCCCCTATTTCCCCACAAAAGACCCCAGTGTGTAGTGCTCCCCTCCCTGTGTCCATGTGTTCTCATTGTTCAACACCCGCCTATGAGTGAGAACATGCGGTGTTTGATTTTCTGTTCTTGTGTCAGGTTGCTGAGAATGATGGTTTCCAGGTTCATCCATGGACAAACCTGACAAAAGGAATGGGGAAAGGACTCCCTGTTCAATAAATGGTGTTGGGAAAACTGGCTAGCCAAGTGCAGAAAACAGAAACTGGACCCCTTCCTGACACCTTACACTAAAATTAACTCCAGATGGATTAAAGACTTAAACATAAGACCTAACACCATAAAAACTCTAAAAGAAAATCTAGGCAAAACCATTCAGGACACAGGCATAGGCAAGGACTTCACGACCAAAACACCAAAAGCATTGGCAACAAAAGCCAAAATAGACAAATGGGACCTAATCAAACTCCACAGCTTCTGTACAGCAAAAGAAACAGTCATTAGAGTGAATCGGCAACCAACAGAATGGGAAAAAATTTTTGCAGTCTACCCAATCTGACAAAGGGCTGATATCCAGAATTTACAAAGAGCTAAAACAGATTTACAAGAAAAAAAACAAGCCCATTCAAAAGTGGGCAAAGGATATGAACAGACACTTTGCAAAAGAAGACATACATGAGGCCAACAAACATGAAAAATGCTCATCATCACTGGTCATTAGAGAAATGCAAATCAAAACCACATTGAGATACCATCTCACGCCAGTTAGAATGGCGATCATTAAAAAATCTGGAGACAACAGATGCTGGAGAGGATGTGGAGAAATAGGAATGCTTTCACACTGTTGGTGGGAGTTCAACCACTGTGGAAGACAGTGTGGCGATTCCTCAAGGACCTAGAAATTGAAATTCCATTTGACCCAGCAATCCCATTACTGGGTATATATCCAAAGGATTATAAATCGTTCTACTGTAAGGACACGTGCACACAAATGTTCATTGCAGCACAGTTTACAATAGCAAAGACCTGGAACCAACCCAAATGCCCATCGATGATAGACTGGACAGGGAAAATGTGGCACAAATACACCATGGAATATTATGCAGCCATCAAAAACGATGAGTACATGTCCTTTGTAGGGACATGAATTTTTTTTTTAACTTTTTTTGTAGAAATAGGGTCCCATGACATTGCCCTGTCAGGTCTCAAACTCCTGGGCTCACACAACCTCCAATGTCAGCCTCCCCAAGTGCTAATCCTAAAGTGAGATTACTGGTGTAAGCCATTGCACATGGCCAATTTTTTTTTTTTTTTTTTTTTTTTTTTTGAGACAGAGTCTCGTTCTATTGCCCAGGCTGGATGCAGTGGCATGATCTCAGCTTATTGCAACCTCCACCTCCCAGGTTCAAATGATTCTCCTGCCTCCCAAGTAGCTGGGATTACAGGCATGTGCCACTACGCCCAGCTAATTTTTGCATTTGTAGTAGAGACAGCATTTCACCATGTTGGCCAGGCTGGTCTCAAACTCCTGATCTCAAATGATCCACCCACCTTGGCCTCCCAAAGTGCTGGAATTACAGGCCTGAGCCACCACGCCCGGCCCAAGATTATTTTTTAATACTGAGAAAGTCTTACAGTGTCCACTGACAGATGAATGGATAAACCAAATGTGGTATGTACATAAAAAGGAATATTATTCAGTCTTAAAGAGAAAGTAAAGTCTATACATGCTATAACATGGATAAACCTTGAGGATATGATGCTAAGGAAAATAGGCCAGTTGCAAAAGGACACCTATTGTATGATTCCACCTATGTGAGGGACATAAAGTAGCCAAATTCTTAGAGTGTAGAATGATGGTCGCCAGGGAAGGTTGGAAAGGATGCAATTGGAAGTTATTGTTTAATAGATTGAGAGCTTTAGTTCGGGAAGATGAAAAGTTCTGGAGATAGGCCAGGCACGGTAGCTCACGCCTGTAATCCCAGCATTTTGGAGGCTGAGGCAGGCAGATCACCAGATCAGGAGTTCCATACCAGCCTGACCAACATTGTGAAACCCCGTCTCTACTAAAAATACAAAAATTAGCCGGGAATGGTGGCACGCGCCTGTAATCCCAGCTACTCAGGAGGCTGAAGCAGGAGAATCGCGTGAACCCAGGAGGTGGAGGTTGCAGTGAGCCGAGATTGTGCCATTGCACTCCAGCCTGGGTGACAGAGCAAGACTCTGTCTCAAAAAACAAAAACAAAAAACAACTTCTGGAGATGAATGGTGGTGACGGTTGCATAACAACTTGAAAGTACATAATGCTGCTTGCTGAATCATACACTTAAAATAGTAACTTTTGTTATGTACATTTCACCACAGTTTAAAAAACATATTGAGCACCTGTTATGCGCCAGTCACTGTTGAAAAAGACAGTGAGGTGCCTGAGCTCATGGATCTTGCATTCCAATGAAGGAAATAGATAATGGTTAAGTAAAAGATAGATAAATGAGATAATTATGAAGGAAATAGAGAGGGTGATTTTGCAACAGAGTAAGTAGGGAGGGGGATATTTACTCTAGATAGCTGTGTTTGAGATGAGGTTTAAGGGGTGAGAATGAGCCTTTAAAGGCATTCCAGATAGAGGATGCAGCAAGTCTAAAAGTCCCGAGGAAGGGAAGTGTTGTATCTGAGGATGAGCAAAGAGGCCAGGAGGTTGAAGAAGCAGACACAGCGCCTCGAATCTTCTGCTGTGCAAAGAAGAGAAGATGGTGGGGCAGATCGAGGGGTTGGCAGGCTTTTTCTGTAAAGGACCAGATGATAAATAATTTAGGTTTTGCAGGCCAAGAGAAAAAAAAAGGAAAAGAAATTTCCGTAATGACATTGGTAGGAAAAAAGTCTGCCATGGTGTCTATAATTTTGAGAAAGGAGTGGCCAGTAGCGACAGTTTTTTGCTCCACATAGGAAATGATCAGAGCCTCACTTGAACTATTATCTATCCAAAAGTGGGATTAATAACAGGGAGAGGGACTAGACGTGAGAAAGAAGTTAAAAATATGTTTGTTGAAAGACCACCATAGGTATTAGGAAGAGGTGATGCTAATGAGGTATTCGTAAAATTGGAGGTAGGCAACTTTGCTTTTGATACCAGTTATCCATGCCCCCGTAAATGTAAATTCCTTAAGGGTTTGGCACATAAGACATCCAATGCATATTTGTTGAATAAGATGTTATCTTTTTTCATTCTTTTTATTTTCTGAGAAATAAGTGCCCCGGTGCTGCCCCCTGGTGGCTAAAAGATCCCTTCATTGGCCCTTGCTCCTGAGCCTAAACCCTCCTGGGCAGTTTGCTGGGCTGGGGAACCGTGGCTCTGTTTCACTGTGTAGTTCCCCTTCCCTACAAAGGATATTAAGGATGTTAAAGGTTATTGGTAGTATAGATAAGAGACTACGATTTTCCTTCTTTTAAAGTTTGTATTTGACTTTTAAAAACTTTATCCAAGTGGGTCTGAAAGTCTGAATAAAAATTTCTACTAATAAAAGGGTTAATGGATATGTACAAGAGCAGTTCCTCCTTCCATTTAAAACTAAAAATTACTTTTTAGCCAAACTTCCTTTTTACAAAACTGCTATATTTAGCTTTCCTTTCTTGAGATGAATCTTTCCTTTCTGTGTGTGTGTGTGTGTGTGTGTGTGTGTGTCAGAGTCTCGCTCTGTCGCCCAGGCTGGAATGCAGTGGCACAATTTCGGCTCACTGCAACCTCTGCCTTCCAGGTTCAAGCAGTTCCTTGCCTCAGCCTCCCCAGTGGCTGGTATTACAGGTGCCCACCACCATGCCCAGCTGTTTTTTGTATTTTTAGTAGAGATGGAGTTTCACCATCTTGGCCAAACTGGTCTTGAGCTCCTGACCTCGTGATCCACCCACCTCTGCCTCCCAAAGTGCTGGGATTACAGGTGCAAGCCACCACCCCCGGCCCTTTTCATAAATTTTTAAGACAAAATAAGTAACTGGCTTAAGCCAAAATTGGGATTTAATTTTTTATTATTTATTTTTTTTATGTATTTTTGAGACAGAGTTTCACTCTTGTTACCCAGGCTGGAGTGCAGTGGTGTGGTCTCGGCTCACTGCAATCTCCACCTCCCAGGTTCAAGTGACTCTCCTGCCTCAGCCTCCTGAGTAACTGGTATTACAAGTGCCCGCCACCCCTCCTGGCTAATTTTGTATTTTTAATAGAAGGGTTTCACCATGCTGGTCAGGTTGGTCTTGACTCCAGACCTCAGGTGATCCGCCCACCTTGGCCCCCCAAAGTGCTGGGATTACAGGCATGAGCCACCTCGCCCAGCTGGGATTTAATTGTTTAAGAGTAGTTTCAGTAGATGGAATTAAATTAAGGTTGTAAATTGACTTAAATTACTGTTATTGGCAATGTTGAACAGTAAAGCTACTGAAACCTAAGTCAAAGCAATACTAATAAAAATCAGTTCTAAAATTCAATTTTATATTACTTTGAAAAACATTTTCTATTGAGTGACGTTATCAGACCCACACATAAGCCCATCCATTACAAAATTATTGTTTCTTGATCTCTTTTATAGGCCTGTTTATGCATGAAATATTACTTTTGAGATTAAAAATAAAGAATAAAATTTGCCTCTTTAAGTGGATACCTGTGCTTAGTTTTGGTACCACAAATACTGGATCCTGGGATGGATTTGAGCTAAGCACCCACAGATTTCATTTTCAATTGAAATGAGAATTTCTGTCTGTGTTCTTCAGGCTTGTTAAATTGGAAAGAGCTTGCTTATATAAGAAATTGAACATTGCAGCAAAACTTTCATGTTATGCATATGAATAGCAGGATACTCTTCTTTCACAGAAACCCAGAACTTGCCTCAGGAGAGATCAGTGATCTCATCTTGAACGTACTATCAGATTGCAGTTTACAATGTTCTTTCTCTTCTCTCAAAGTCAAGTTCTCAAGCTGAGTAGGTTTAAAGAAAAGGCCCCTTGGCCGGTCACTCTTTGGTGTTGAAAGGCAGAGAAAATGCCCTTTCATTTTGTCCTGAACTTTCTCCAGGAGGTTTTCAGTAAGATGTGAGACTTACCGATATCTTGCCTTGCTCATAAGGCCAAACAACATTGGAAGCATTTTAAGATTTGTTTAGCATGATTTTTTCAAAAATTCCGTTTCCTTTTAAATCCAAGAATCTCATGACTTGGAGTCAAAACATTTTCTCCTGGGGCCTAAAAGATACTTGTTCAACTAGTTTATGTGATGAAGATTTGCTGAATAGGCTAGTTTCTGCTGACTTTCTTATCTTCAAAGCACTCAGAAAAATCTGGCTTTCCATTTTCTTGAAAGTACTCCTGCAAGTCACCTTTGAGCTCAAACACCGAAGAACTCTGAGAACTCTTCCTCTGTTAAGCCACATGATTTCTCTATGTACTGTTGTCTAGGTTTTCATAGTTTTTAAAGCATACTCAAGTGAACTGGGCTTTTTAAAATGTAGTTTGTCATGTTTGAAAATCACTCAGAACCTTTGTCACTTCACCTCCAACTTCAATTCCTTTCTATCAAGAAAGTAATGTGTTGTGACATTGTCAGAATTTGCTTTTCTTAACAAGAGGTGAAAATTATGGTTTTTTTTGAGACAGGGTCTCGCTCTGTTGCCCAAGCTGGAGTGCAATGGTGCAATCTTGGCTCATGCAACCTCTGCCTCCTGGGTTCAAGCGATTCCCCTGCCTCAGCCTCCAGAGTAACTGATATTACAGGTGGCCATCACCACGCCCAGCTAATTTTTGTATTTTTAATAGAGACAGGGTTTCACTATGTTGGTCAGGCTGGCCTCAAACTCCTGACTTCAGGTGATCCCCCCACCTTGACCTCCCAAAGTGCTGGGATTACAGGTGTAAGCCACCACGCCTGGCCGAGAGGTGAAAATTCTTATGGAACCATCCATGCATGACCCTACGGGTCAGACTGAGCATAGTTCCTCTAAGACAGAACTTTTGTTTCCGGTAGGAAGACAGAACATTAAATGTATCTTGGCCTTGAGGTGAGTTTTCACAGCAAGAAAAAGGTTTCTTGAGATTCATCATGACTTACAAATCTTCCCAGTGCTACCCAGTGATATTCATTGGTGACGTCTGTTGACTCATCAACCTGAATAAAGAAGCTACTGTTTTTCAGTTCATTACACAAAATTCTTCAGCATTGTAGGGAAGGAATATAAACTTTTTCCTCTACTCCTTTAGGTTCATTGTCTGGGGCCCTGAAGATTATACAGATGAAAGACAGATTAATAGGAAAAAAGACATACAAATCTTATTTGATCTTAATCTTTATATATAAGGGCCTTCCTGGAAAAGAATGGAAGAGACAAAGAAGCAGACAGATCTGAGAGCTTATATGCCATCTTCAACAAAGAGCAATAAATTGTAGAAAAGCGACAAGACAAAGGACATTTTTTTAAACAGAGATGGAGTCTTGCTGTGTTGCCCAGGTTGGCCTAGAACTCCTGGACTGAAGTGATCCTCCCACATCAGACTCCCGAGTAGCTGGGACTGCAGGTAGAGCCACCACCAGCAGGAAAAGGGTTTTAAGCTTCTAGGGGCTGCACTCTGTGGGATCATAGACATATGGGGGAAACTAATGGAAGTTAAGGGTTAATTTAGTAAGGTTGGTTTGTGCAGGTCCATCTTGGTGTCAATGTTCTGTTTTCTTCATCGTCATAAAACATCCCTGGAAGAGATTTATGGCAGTCCTCATTTCTCAGGCATTTCTGCTTTTAGTCGGATAAGGAAAGCCCCAGGAAGGTTCTCTCTGCATCTGTTGGTTCTCAAATGCCTTCAGCTCAAAATAATTCGTATGCCAAAGTGGCACATTTTGGGGTAGCATGTTCTAATCCCCTTCCACATCGCATGACAAGTCATTACTATGTTGATGTATACTGCTGAAAGTGGAACCTTGTTCACTTCTCATACTGCATCTTGTCTTATTTTACTCACTATCATTTTACATGCTGGCCTAATAAGATTCTCACCAATGTTGTGACATTTCCTTTTTTGAGCAATTAGTCCAGCTAGTAAATAAATTGCTGTGAGTCTTTCCACTGAATGTGATTTTCTTTTTTTTCTTTCTTTTTTTTTTGCAAGAGCCTTCCCTGTTTGGAATTTCCAATAGCCATTTTTTTTTTTAAATAAGCACTTTCACTATCAAATGGCTGTGATTTGTAGGTAGGTTCTTTTCCAATTTTTGGAGCCACTGCTATATTTGTAAGATGACACACAACATATAACAGACTAGGCCAACTTGAATTACCAGCCCACCTAAAACTCACTGACAAGTAACTTCCATTGTTACTTTTTGGTACATCCTTAATCATATTAATGCTGAATCATGAAATGACTCAGAAGGTTTTAATTAGCTTTAATCAGAATAATCCACAGGCATAAGCCTATGAATACTGCTCTTCCATTTAATATCTTTGCCTTAAAAACTGCCACTTTGAATCATTGAACTTTATTTTATTTTATTTATTTATTTTTTTTTTTCTGAGACGGAGTTTCACTCGTTACCCAGGCTGGAGTGCAATGGCGCGATCTCGGCTCACCGCAACCTCCGCCTCCTGGATTCAGGCAATTCTCCTGCCTCAACCTCCTGAGTAGCTGGCATTACAGGCACGCGCCACCATGCCCAGCTAATGTTTTGTATTTTTAGTAGAGACGGGGTTTCACCATGTTGACCAGGATGGTCTCGATCTCCTGACCTCGTGATCTACCCGCCTCGGCCTCCCAAAGTGCTGGGATTACAGGCTTGAGCCATCGCGCCCGGCTATTTTTTGCAGACTTTTGTGTTCACTGAATGCAGCATAAAGTTGTATTTTTCTTTGTGATTCAATCTGAAAATAGTTTTCTGTACATAGGTAGGTTTATTGATTTATACTTTTGATGAGCCACATACGTTCGGTGTTGATTCTATCCTTTATTTTGTGCTTTCTCTTTTTACATCTTTCAAAAGATGTCACTGTATGACCTATTTTCTATGTTGTGTGTGTGTGCTTTTCTTTTGATAAGTAGTAAGATTTGGGTTTTTCCTCCCAGAGGTTACTTTTATAAATGTGACTTTATATTGTGCCCTTAATCTCTCACTTCTTTAGATAGTATCCATTTATTTATTCTTGCATTTGTGATAAAGGAATACATGAGGCTCGATAATTTATAAAGAAAAGAGGTTTAAGTCTGGGCATAGCGGCTCACGCCTGTAATCCCAGGACTTTGGGAGGCTGAGGCGGGCACATTACCTGAGATCAGGAGTTTGAGACCAGTCTGGCCAACATGATGAAACCCCATCTGAACTAAAAATACAAAAATTAGCTGGGTGTGGTGGTGAGCTCCTGTAATCCCAGCTACTCAAAGGCTGAGGCAGGAGAATCACTTGAACCTGAGAGGGTTGCAGTGAGCCAAGATCGCACCACTGCACTCCAGCCTCGGCGACAGAGCAAGTCCGCCTGAAAAACAAGAAAGAGAGAAGAGAGAAAGAGGAAAGAAAGAAAGAAAAGAAAAGAAAAGAATAGGTTTAATTGGTCCCTGGTTCTGCAGGCTGCACAGGAAGCATGGTGCCCGCACCTGCTTCTGGGGAGGCCTCAGGAGGCTTGCTATCATGGCCCAAGGCGAAAAGGAGTCAGTGTGTCACATGGTGAGGGGGGACAAGAGTGACAGGGGGCAGTGTCACACTTTTAAACGACCAGATCTCATGTGAACTCAGGCACCACTTCTAAGACTGGGGATCACATTTCAACATGACATTTGGAGAGGCCAAACATCCAAACTATATCAATACTATTCCCAAATTTAGTTGATTATCTTTCTCAGTATTTGCCTTTCAGTGTGTTTTTTAAAAACCTAAAACCCTCTATTATTTGACTTGCCAGCATTGAATGGTAAATGCTGACCCCATCTATGAAAGATTAGTAAATTTGCACACGTATTTCTATCTTCTTTCTTTTCTGCTCCAACTTTTATTAATTATATCATTTCTACATTATCAGAAAACATGATATTTACTTTCTTTCTGTCACTTTAATCCCTGAGTTTGCTTTCATCTTGGTTATACTAGAGTCAATGATTGCTTCCCATCCCTTTGCTTTTGCTGGCTAAAACTTCCTTACTTATGCAGAGTTCATGGAACAATATCCTTGAGTTCTTGGGTGTTAAAAATTTTGTCTGTATTGGAATCATTGTTTGCTTGGATATAAAATAATTCTTCACATTTTTTTCTTAGTGTCTTCTGGTGCTTTGTGTTGCTATGAAGAAGTTTGAGGTTACCCAGAGTTTTTTCTTATACATGGCTTGATCTTTTTGCCTGGACACCCAAAGGATCACTTCTAAAATCTGTGAAGTCCAATCACTTCATTAAGATATATGTAAATATTTAGAGCTGGTGTGACGGCATGCTTCTGTAGTCCCAGCTTCTCAGGAGGCTGATGCATGAAGATCTCTTGAGCTTGGGATTTCAAGACCATTGTGGGCAATATAGCAAGACCCCATCTCAATATATATGTATATGTGAATATTTAGTATTTTAGGCCAGTTTTCCCTGGAATGTGGCGTGCTCTTTCAGTATGTTGATCCTACTTTTTTATTTTATACAATTTTTTTTTTTTTTTTGAGACGGAGTTTCACTCTTGTTACCCAGGCTGGAGTACAATGGCGCGATCTTGGCTCACCGCAACCTCCGTCTCCTGGGTTCAGGCAATTCTCCTGCCTCAACCTCCTGAGTAGCTGGGATTACAGGCACACGCCACCATGCCCAGCTAATGTTTTGAATTTTTAGTAGAGACGGGGTTTCACCATGTTGACCAGGATGGTCTCGATCTCTTGACCTCGTGATCCACCCGCCTCGGCCTCCCAAAGTGCTGGGATTACAGGCTTGAGCCACCGCGCCCGACTATTTTATACAATTTTTTTGGCCAGGCACAGTGGCTCATGTTTGTAATCCCAGCACTTTGGGAGGCTGAGGTGGGCGGATCACCTGAGGCTGTGAGTTCAAGACCAGCCTGATCAACATGGAGAAACCCTATCTCTACTAAAAAATACAAAATTAGCTGGGCATGGTGGCGCATGCCTATAATCCCAGCTACTCAGGAGGCTGAGGCAGGAGAATTGCTCAAACCCAGGAGGTGGAGGTTGCAGTGAGCCAAGAGCATACCATTGCACTCCAGCCTGGGCAAAGAAAGCAACACTCCTTCTCAAAAAAAAAAAAAAAAAAAAAGGAAGTATTATTAAATACTTGTCCTGTTCAACATTTCAACTTTCTTGAGACTCCAGTTATGCTGTTCATCTCCTCTATTTTCTCGATCATTTCGCTGTAACTTTAAAATCCCATACTGACGTTTCCTTTGATCCACTTTTATGCTTTCTACTCCCTGCTTCTGTGTCGTTGGCAGCATCTTCCCTGCTGGTGCTTCTTACCATCTCGTTTTCAATTCTATGCTGACTTGACTTCTTCCTCTCAGTTCCTGAGTTCCTCCAGCCTATGTTTTATGTATTCCTGTTGCGCGTTCTTTCCTCCCGAGCTACTGCACTTCTGCTTTAAGCTCTTGCTTCGTAGGACTGATTGCTGTTTTAAGTTGCTGCTGTGTTGTTTTGAATTCATGAAGTAATGTTTGGCCCCAATTTTCAGACTGATGTTGTTGGCTTATGATGTGACCCATAGGGTAGAAGAATACAGGACTGCCTGCTGTATATACCTCAGGGCTCTGCAGGCTCCTAGGTTTCTGGGATTTTCTGATAAGTGAAGTGTTTTGGAGGACATGGGTGAATATGCCTGATGTTAGGACAGGCACCCTGTGCACACTTAGGACGTGCTAGCACGCCATGAGCATCATTAACACTCAAGACTGGTCAGTTTCTGCCTGCTAAGTATTCCAGCCAGCTCCTGAAAACAGTGTTGCTAGAATACTAACCATGTCTCGTAGAGGGTGGAAGAAAACCGAAGAGTTATGCCGCTACCAGACTCTCCTGAGATAGACTTTGTCTAAAAGGGCATAATGTTGTGAGTCTGGCTCTTTCATCTCTTGAGGAGGCAGCAGTTTTCATTTTCATCAGTGTGACACCCATTGGCTGTGAGTGATCGCACAAGTAATTTTTTGCTAATGATAGAATAAGGGAGATTGAACGATCTATTCTTTTTATGGATTACATCAGATTTAGAGGCACGTACTGTATTTGTGATGACCATCTATCTAACTGTTGGAAGAAAGAAAACATTAGATTATCTTAGTAGAAACAGCTTTCCAAGGAAGGGAGTGATAACGAAAAAATTAGAGCAGGGAACTAAGCGAGACCAAGTCAACTGTAAGACAATTGTTGGCATTGTTCAGCGGCTGTTTGTTCACCTTGAGTCATTCTACGGGACATCTATTTTGGTCTACCCAGCACATTTTTCTTTTTATGGTTAACAAATCCCTCTGGAAAGTCATCCCTGAGGCAATAAGAACTTTCAGGAACTCTCCCCACCACCGCTACTGCCCAGTCACCGACACCCAGGTCATACAGTCTCAGTGGGGATGGCAGTCAAGGTGCCCAGCAGATGGGCACTTTAGCTGGTTCAAAGGTATGTTGTCCAACTCTCAGGGACAGATAAGTTAACGAACCTTTGTTCTGGCCCCATAGCTTTGATTTCAAGTATGTTCTTGGCTCAGGCCATGTTATATTGGGAAAGCTAAGAGCAATAGTTGAAAATGAAACTGAGCAAGAGATGGTGGATTTACACCAAATGTTCAGAAACAAGTGATGTGATAAATTAAGGTACATTATCTATTTGTAAGAGAACACAAAGCAGACACCCAAGTTTTATTCCATATCTGAGCCAACACAACTCTTCATCTGCCTAGTTCCTGAATTTCCCCCAAGGTTTGGGTATAGAAAACAAAACAAAAGAAACATAACATAACCCGAGCAGCCTCCCATTATCCCACATCCTTTGATTTTAGGACTATCTTGAAATAATCCCTCCTGTAGAAGAATGTGTTGGGCAAAGTAATTCATGACCAAGTATAAATAGCATCAGCACATAACTAGCATATGCTACTTCCAAGAAGAGTTTCTTAGAACTTATGTACTATCAATGCTGCATAGACCATTAATACTATTTTTTTTTTCAAATTCCTTTCTTTAGCAGCTCTTTCCATACTACAGAATCAAATTTCTTTTTAAAGTAAGGTTTTAAAAACAGCAATTACAGGGATTCCACAAAGGGGCACCACTCGTGGTAAAATGGCGTCTATTACATTCCTTGTGAATGGCTCCCCCTGGTGTGTACAGCTCTGTGGCTTTGTATGTACGGTCCTGATGCTTTCACTATTTCTTACCCAAGCCCTTTTTGCTTTGCTCTCTTGGACCCTCCTAAGAAGTGATGCATTCTTTAATTATAGCCAGGGAATAAAAGCAGCAGGCTCATTGGATGAAAATTGTCATTATTCCCATCTCTGCAATATTGACACAGGTAAAATTCATGCTATACCACAGAGCGGGGCAGGGCAGAGCCCAACCCCCAAGCCTCTGGTACCAGGATGTGGCCTGTTAGGAATGGGGCCACCCAGGCAGGTGAGTGAGTAAAGCTTCATCTGTATTTACTGCTGCTCCTCATTGTTCACATTACTGCCTGAGCTCTGCCTCCTGCCATATCAGCGGTGGCATTAGATTCCAACAGGAGCACAAACCCTATTCTGAACTGCACATGCAAGGCATCTAGATTGCACACTTCTTATGAGAATCTAATGCCTGATGATCTGTCACTGTCTCCCATCACCCTCAGATGGGACCATTTAGTTGCAGGAAAACAAGTTTAAGGCTCCCACTGATTCTGTGTTACGGTGAATTGTATAATTATTTCATTATGTATTACAAAGTCATAATGAGGGAATGTGTTCTTTCCGGGTCCACAAGGGGACATTGTTTTAAGGGCAAGAACTTCCCAGCGCCATGCCCCCCTCCCATCTCTCTCCACCTGGGAGATTTAACGGTTTATGTTTAAATTTCGCGGGTGCTGGAAGAAACTAAGAGTCAGTCATCCAGCGGAAGTTCTAAGGAACTCCTTTCATTGCCTGGGGTCTTAGAGAAGGTGGGGGTTCCTCCAGTTTAAAAGTCCCCTTCCTCTACACCCCTTAGGACTCCATGTTTGGGTCCCCTTCCACGAACACTCCATGGAAGCTGTTTTTCTCTCTCCTGGATTTCCCCTCTGGAGTCCCCTTCCACACTCTCTCGTGGAAGTCTGTCTTCCCCTCCTAAACTCCATCTCTATTCCCTTCCACTCAGTGTGGAAGCTGCTTTCCTCTCCTGGATTCCATCTTTCTGGATTCTCTCACTTAGTTTGAGAGTTGGCTGTTTCTCTCTCCTTCTCTGGTTTCTCTCTAAATAAACCATTCTACAAACACTTTTGAGTCCGGCATGTACTGTGCACTGCACCGTGGTCCCCTCTCTCATTCTTGAGAAGGCAGGATACCAAGAATGTGGAGAAACGTCCTCTCAGGGGAGCTGAAGGCACCCTGAACCCCGATATAACAATAATAATAGAAATAAAATGTACAGGCTGGGTGTGGTGGCTCACCCCTGTAATCCCAACACTTGGGAGGCTGAGGCAGGTGGGTAATGTGAATTCAGGAGTTCAATCAAGACAAGCCTGACCCCAACATGGTAAAACCCCATCTCTAATATACAAAAATTAGCCAGGTATGGTGGCTCGTGCCTGTAATTCCAGCTACTCAGGAGGCTGAGGCAGGGGAACTGCTTGAATCTGGGAGACGGAGTTTCCAGTGAGCTGAGATGACACCACTACACTCCAGCCTGGACAACAGAACGAGACTCTGTCTCAAAAAAAAAAAAAAAAAAAAAGTGCATAATAAGTGTAATGTGCAGTGTAATGTGCTTGAATCATTCCAAAACTATCCCCCACCCACCGTCCATGGAAAAATTGTCTTCCCTGAAACCAGTCCCTGGTGCCAAAATGGTTGGGGACCCCTGTCATGGAGGTCAGGATCCACAGGGCTCAAATGTCTGCCTCCTTAACCTCCTCGACATCCTTCCCTATGAGAACCACTGTGTCAGAATGACTGCTAGAGAATGCAAATTACGGGGGAGTGGAATGAATATTTTCAAAATAGTATCCTTATTGTACCCCTATCTTATTTTGCTTGTTAATCACATTTAATGTTATTTTGAAACAAAAAACAAAGACAGAAATGTGCACATATTTCTTCCCCATACTGGTTTCCAAATAGCAGGCTGAGCATGCATGATAAACTCCTGCATTAAGTATATATGACCTACTATCAGTACACATAGGTAAGATACACTAGAAATGCTTCCCGGGAACTCTGTTAGATTTTATTTCATGAGAATCATTTTTTCCTTAGCTATTATAGAAAAATATTTAATAATATGCAAATGGTGAAGACTAACAGACAGCAATCATAAGACACATCATGCATCTGGAAGCATTGGTTTTATCATTGCCTCTGTAAATTGTCCCTGAACTCTACAAATAGAATGTCTAGAAAAATTTTCTAATGATTCAGATAATATTTTTCTTTAAAGTTTACTTTTTTAGAAGCTTCCTAAAGAGTTGAACATAAAATTTCTCAGATTTTGCTCTAAGTGTGAATTCCACTTACTATTTTCTGGAAATAGGAAACAAGTATCACGGGACAGCATGTCTCACAGGCATTCACATTCAATGCCCCAAATTAGAACCACACCACGGCTTAAGTCTTCTGTAAGAACACTGGATGTGAGTCCCTGCAGTGCTGATACGGTTTTATTTTTTGGTCTACATAATTATTATGTGGGTATCAACTGTTGGACTTTACATGTGTGGACTTCATAGTGGTTTTTTTCCTGCAATTGTATTTCACAATAAAAAGAAATAAAAGGCAGTTATTCTCAGTATTACGTAAATGTTAATGTATGTAATAATCAATTAAACCTGACCTGAGTCCCCACTCGGCTAAATTTTAATATGGCATACTACTTTGAACACTAATTAGTTCCATTTTGTAGTAAACTGGCCGCTTCGACCCACATCCACTCTAGAATCTGCTGGAGGAGGCTGGCTGCTTACACTAAGCCTCTTTGTTGCTGCATCCCATCTGCTCATAGTCCAAGGAGGTAGCTCAGAAACTTGAGAACAGAAGCTGGGGGCAGTGGCTCACACCTGTGATCCCAACACTTTGGGAGGCTGAGGTAGGAGGATCACCTGAGGTCAGGAGTTTGAGACCAGCCTGGCTAACACGGTGAAACCCCATCTCTACTAAAAATACAAAAATTAGCCAGGTGTGGTAGTGCGCACGTCTAACCCCAGCTACTTGGGAGGCTGAGGCAGGAGAATTGCTTGAACCCAGGAGGCGGAGGTTGCAACGAGTCACCGCACTCCAGCCTGGGCGACCAAACTTATAAATTGAGTTGTGGGGTGTGGCCATCCTCTTTTGACCAAAGTAGTTCCTCTGTTTTATGTATACAATACCCCCATTTTTCTTTGAAGAAATATGACTAAAATAAAGTTTTAAAACCACTGATCACATATTCAGAACTTCGGTTTTATCATTTTTAAGTGTCTAAGCCCTGGTACACTGAAAACAGTATAAGGCAATCACTAGGTAATTCTTAACCTTCTAAACCACCTTCTTGTACATTTGTCTTCAGATTCCTTTTCAAGTTATATACATTGCACATAATAGTCCCACTTCAATATAATGATAGTCTTTAGCATATTTACTGTTTATATTGTTTAGTTTGGTTGCTTCCTAAGACTTCCAAGGATTCTGATTCTATTCAATAAAGTTTTAGTCAGGATGTATTTCTGATTGCTTCTTGTTAAGTATTAGCATATAAAATCTCTAGTTCTTACTAAAAAGAATGTCCTGTATCCAGCCCTTTGTTTTTAGTATTACTTTCTTTTGACACGGAGTCTCACTCTGTTGCCCAGGCTGGAGTGCAGTGACATGATCTCGGCTGACTGCCACCTCCACCTCCCAGGTTTAGCGATTCTCCTGTTTCAGCCTCCCAAGTAGCTGAGATTACAGACATGCACCACCACACCCAGCTAATTTTTGTGGTTTTATTAGAGATGAGGTTTCACCATTTTGGCCAGGCTGGTCTCCAACTCCTGACCTCAGGTGACCCGCCCACCTCTTTCTCCCAAAGTACTGGGATTATAGGCATAAGCTACGATGGCTGGCCTAATACTATGTACTTTTCTTTTTTCCCTTCAAAGTTAAAGTCCATTTAGTTTGAGGCCCTGTCTACTATTTTTCTGGCTGAAGAGCCAAGAAACAGAAAAAGAACTTTAAAAACTAATAATTTTCAGATAATGACCTTCCTTTTTTTAAAGGAGAAAAATCAAGAGATATTAAAATTGGTAATAAGAAACGGTTCTAACTGGATAGCAACACTAAGCTGTATTTAGGGACGCCAAGGAAATGTGATCGGTAATTTTCTTGGGGAAGAGTAGTTTGGACAATAAATGGCTTGACTTCATTCAGCTTGAACATTTTGTTCTAGTAGAAAGTGAAATAATCTATTCGACAATATTAAAAATATTGCAAATAATGCAAGAATGGATAAACAATGCCTAGATTTGCCCATGTCTAGAAAGTAGGTCAATATAGGACTCTAGCGCAATTTTTGAGGACAAAGCCCACAAAGTAGTAACACAATACCTATAGGACTGACCTGGTTCCCAACTGCTGCTTGCTTTCGTTACTTTCTGCTATTACTCAAAAATCTAAACAGCAAGGAGAAGTGTGTACCAAGAAAAGCTGCATTTGGCAGGGAAAACAATGGCCCTGTTACACATAATTCAAATTAGAACAGGCTCTTGATAATACATATCAAAGGCCTTAAAGTTACACATATCCCTATGACAATTATCCTAGCCAATGACAGCAGTGACAGGTTCCAAGAATTTAGGTCAAAAACTCATGACAATGCCATTTTTCAAAGTCAACTAATTTTACCATCAAAAAAAAAAATCTGGCCGGGCGCGGTGACTCAAGCCTGTAATCCCAGCACTTTGGGAGGCCGAGGCGGGTGGATCACGAGGTCAAGAGATCGAGACCATCCTGGTCAACATGGTGAAACCCCGTCTCTACTAAAAAAATACAAAAAATTAGCTGGGCATGGTGGCATGTGCCTGTAATCCCAGCTACTCAGGAGGTTGAGGCAAGAGAATTGCCTGAGCCCAGGAGGCGGAGGTTGCAGTGAGCCGAGATCGCGCCATTGCACTCCAGCCTGGGTAACAAGAGCGAAACTCCATCTCAAAAAAAAAAAAATAAAAAACAAATTCTGATTTCAGCATCAAGAAAAATCTTGATGTCAAAGAAAATGATCTCACCTCACTGACCTAAAAAAAAAAAACATTCTTTTGCATCTCAGTAACCAACTTGATTCACTAAACTTGATTATATGCTATTTTGGGCAGGTATGTTTGGTTTTTTGGTTTGGGAGGGGACGGTTTGTGTGGATTTGGTGTGTGTGGTCCTTTTACAAACTTCCACTGCATCCATATGGGATGGTTCACTAGTTGAGAATATTCAACATCTGCAAGTATTAGAAGCAACAATAAAGAGACTCCGAAGTGACCCATTTCAAGGAGGCTTCAGAAAGATATGATCACTTAATCTGGCAGAAAACCATGTTCTAAGGGGGATTTTCAGAAATTTCAGCATATGGAGAAGTGATAAAGATAATAAGCAATACAACACACTTGGGCTTTAATCTTTGACCAAATTACTCGGTGTGCTTTAGTTTCTCCATCTGAAAAGTAGGCCAAATGAGAAAAGCTCCTCATAAGGTGGTGAGGAAATGAGAATATATCAATAAACTATGGGATGCTTGCACCGTGCTGGGCACTAGAAATGTATCATCTCATCTGACTGCCATAGCTCTATGAGACAGCTATTAGTCCTATTTCACAGATAAAGTAAGGTTAAAAGGTGAAATTCCCAGGTTACATGTCCGGTAAGAGGCAGAGCCAAGATTCACTTTCAATAATAAAATTCTAAAATATGCACTTCTCTTAAATCAGGATTCTTTAAATGTTATAAACAAAGAGCATTTTTCTAGGTTTTTAAATAGGATCACTACAAATTTACACAATTTCCTCCACATTAAAGATCACTATAAAATATTTTCAATAACCTTTGTATTAACTTGAAACAAGCCAATTTAGGAAGTTACCAAATCACCTAATTATATTACACAAATTTATTTGTTCTTTGTAATTTTTTGCTTTTCTGATCATCATTATCCCACAAAATACACATTCCAAGACTGCGGAAAGTGAGGTAACTAAAAGTACATTCACAATGCATTCCTGTTACTATATCCAGCCATCTATAAAGGCAATCCACTTACAGTATATGGGATTTTGGCTTTGGTATCCAATTAAATATTATATGGTAAAATAAAAACATCTCTGGTTATTTAATTCAAGCATAAAAAACTAAATTATCTTGTTTTTATTCCTAGAATACAAAATAGGAATAACTTCTACATGCTTAAATTGCGCTTAAGTTCAATTTTCCTATTCCAACACAATTGGCCCATAAAAGGTCGCTTCTGTTCTCTGTATATTATCACCATTATTGCTCATTGTGCAGGAACTAAAAATAGAATCTAGAAAGCCAGAAACCGCAAAAATAACATCTTGGGGCCAGAAGCAAAACAAACAGAATATACAACAGACAAACACAGACAGAATCTATCACCTAAGACAAAACCAAATTCCACTTCATTACTAATGAATGTAGTTCAATTAAATAGGCTCATTATTAAGAGGTGAACATGGCTCTCTATTCTTTCCAGTATCCTACAAGATTTGTAAACACAAAAACCATCCAGTTCTAGATTTGAAAATTAAAGGGAATCACTTTGAATCTATTCTGGTTCAGGGGGTTGATGTAAAAAAATAAATAAATAAAAGTATATACCACAGAATTACCTGGTTGTCCAATTTATCATGACAAGTCATGGGAAACCTATTTGCAGGAACTGGTTCTGACTTGGGGGAGAAAAAAAACACAACTTCTTGAAAAGGTAAAATAGCTTAAAGCATTTAATGTCTAAACAAATCAATCTGTTAATAGTAGTCACAAAATATGCTTAATATAGAAACCCACATTCATGTCTTTAAGAAAAAGTGTAAATTGTATTCCACCTCAAAACATAAATTAACCCGCCTAAAGAATCTGCAGCGGTCAAAGTCATGGTGAATTTTAAACAACTTCAGAATAAAATAACAATAAGTACTTTATACTGCTTTATCTCTAAAAAATGCTTACAACTTCTCATAAAAATAGTCTGAATCAACTATTTTTTCTTTTATTTTTTAACAGACATGTTCAACATTACAGTCAACATTTTTAAAACCTTAAGCTTTACAGACTTTCAAACATTCAAATACTGTGGTCCCTTTTCTTTGATGTGGTTTATTCAGCTAGAAAAGAAAACATGGTAGACAACTTAATAGGTTTTCACCAAATTTGAAAGTAGTACAAAAATTTTAGGACTCTACTGAACTACACATCGTACCTAAGGTATCATTAAAAATAGAAGACAGTATTTTCCTCAGCAAATCAAACAGCATACTGATATGCTGTTAATGCATACCTTGTAATGTGTACTGTCACTCATAAATTATTCACAACTTCTACTGTGTGAGAACTAGAATGTAAATTTTCTGCAAAACTGGAAAAAAGCAATACAAAATTTGTGAAAGCCTGTTTTATACTATACAAAAGTCAGTTTTTCTCTTCAAACACCAGATACTGTATGCAGTGATACTCTGGACCCATTACAGTAATTCTTGAGGATGTTTTAATGCTGGAGGTAAGTTTACAGGCCTTGATTCTTCATCAAGGAGTACTAGATCTTCTATTTCACTGCCTCTGTATTTCCTTTTACATATTTTTACCACCACCTTTTTCTTGAGAAATAACTTCAATGCTTCTCTTGATGCAACTGCTTTTGCATTTTCTTTGCTTTTTCCACAGCCAGTGCCCAAATATACAGACTTGCACCTCAATTCACAAACAATACTTTCTTGAGAGCTCTTATTTTGAGGCAGATCTGCCAATTCTTTTAGTGGGACAAAAAATACATCCAGTGTTGCTTTCAGAGCCTCAATAGCTGCATTTAGGAGCTCTCCATGATTCACATTGGGACTAAAGCCACCAACAGCTACCAACTTCCACGCCACCGTTTTATACAGTCTATTGAAAAAAGGCTGCTTCTGTTTCACATCTTCATTGGTTAACTTGCAAGAGAATTTGACAGAACTCTCACTTGACTGTGAAGTACTTTTAGAAGGCAACTGTGAGGTGCTTGTCTGAGAACTACTTTTAGAAGCCAACTGGGACACACTTGCTAAGGAAGTGCTTTTGGAAACCAGAGATCCACTGGTCTGGGAGCTGCTCTTGGAAGCTAATAGTGACGCAGCTACCTGGGAAGTGCTTTTGGAAGTTAGCAGCGATGTATTTGTTGAAGAGCTGCTCTTGGGAGTCAGTAAGGATGTGCCTGATGAGGAACTGTTTTTAGAAACAGATGATGAAACACTTGCCTCTGAACTAGGTTTGGAAGTTAACCCACTTGAAGCTGTCTCTGAACTAGGTTTGGAAGACAATAATGGCAACTCTACTTCTGAGCTTCCTGAGGAGCCCAACAAGGGCACCTCGATCTCTGAGCTGCTTTGAGAAGCTGGGGCTGAAGAGCTTTCCAAAGCACTCTTTTTAGGTGATCCACTTTGTTGTCTAGAATCAGTGGATTGGGTCATGTGACTATTCACACTGGATTTCAGCAAGGAAACAAATGATGCAGAACCGTGTTTATCTGGAGCTTCTGCTTCAGAAGCTTTCCCAGATCCTGCCGATGTTACCTGAGAGGAAACGCTGCTGCTGCTTTGGCTGGAAACAGACCGATCTCCATCACTTGTAGAGCTATTCTCACTGGAGATGCCAGAGCTCCGAGTTGAGTTCCCACTCTCTGATTTGGCGGCCGACGCTGTACATGCTGAACTGTTTTCCTGCTGAGCTGATGCACGTTCTGTCTTGGCAGGAGTTTTTGCGTGATCTTGCTCAACTGCAGAACTGTTTTTTCCTTCTAGAACTCGTTTTTTGGATGGCTCTTCTACCCCTTCTAAAAAGAAGAAAAACATAGATACGTGACTAAGAATACCTCGTACAAAATAGGTGATGAGACAAATACACATTAAAATAAAGGCATGAGGTGAAAATATTTCAGGACTAATCGTTTCTTTAAAAAGTGTGGAATCATTAATTTCTTTTTTTTTTTTTTTGAGACGGAGTTTCACTCATGTTACCCAGGCTGGAGTGCAATGGCGCGATCTCGGCTCACCGCAACCTCCGCCTCCTGGGTTCAGGCAATTCTCCTGCCTCAGCCTCCTGAGTAGCTGGGATTACAGGCACGCACCACCATGCCCAGCTAATTTTTTGTATTTTTTAGTAGAGACAGGGTTTCACCATGTTGACCAGAATGGTCTCGATCTCTTGACCTCGTGATCCACCCGCCTCGGCCTCCCAAAGTGCTGGGATTACAGGCTTGAGCCACCGCGCCCGGCCGGAATCATTAATTTCTTAAAACAGTGTTGAATAACATCACGAATGTCAAATTTTAAAAAATTAACAGCACCAGACAACAGTAGACACTTCAAAATCTAAAGCAGTCAAAGCAAACTATCAAATTCAAAGCCTAAAGATACAGATATATAGTTTAGATTTAACGTTCCAACTTTATTAATAATATTAGAAAAATTCTAGCTTGTTAAAAAATTAGTAACAATCATTCCTAATTACATCAAACTTATGCTCTAAACTCCTATGTATGTTCACATCTATGATCTGCTAACCATTGCTACTCGATATCCCTCTTTTCTTCACCTTGGCAACCAGTTCGTCTCTTGTTGTATAGGTTGGAGCATCTGTCACTTTGATGCCTTCAGCCATACTAAGTATTTTATCCATAACTTTTTGAGGGTATCTGAAAAAGAAGGAAAAGTCACTTTAACAAAGTGTTTTCTCTAAGGTACTACTTGTGCTGTGCAAACACAGGCCGCAGGAACTGCATTTCCTGGCTGCAATCAAGAAAGTGCACCAACCGCCAAGAAGTGTTTCCTGGAACCCCATCAACAAGCGCCCTAAGGTCTGGGAGGCAGGGTACCTCCTCACTAATCTTAAACCTAGCGCCCGTCCCCGAGAGCATGGTCAGCCAACACCAGCAACCCTACCAGCAGCCCCCCACGGCACGGGGCACACAGACGTCCGGGAATCCCGTCGGCTCCTCGCAGGGACGCCCTTCTCACCCTTAGAGGGCAGCCGGGCCTGCGGATTCCCGCGCTTCACAACTTCCCCTTCCCCGCCCAAGCCGGTGCCGCCGAGGGCGCGACGGGCCCCGGTCTGCAGGTGGCAGACAAAATGGGGCGTGCTGTTTAGGGACGCTGCCTCACTCACCGGCACCCGAGGAAGACGTGGTTCGCCCAGGCCATGGAAAAGGAGATGAGCTGCTGCAGCTGCCGGTTCCGGGTCCCGCTCTCGGCGTCGGCAGCTTCATCCGTGCTAGCGCAGGCAGCGCCGCCAGCGGGGGCCAGGTCCCCGGCGTTGCGGAGCAAAAAATCCCGGCGGTGGCGCCAGTGTTTGTCAGTCTCGCCGTCGCAGCGCAACGCCTCCACCCAGGCGGCCACCCGCGGGTTCTGGCTCAGGTACTCCGACACGTCCTGCGCCATGTTGGGCCTACAGGCCGCGAGCACAGCTGCACCGGGAGACAGGCGCGGCGCGCGGGAGCGAGCGGCCCTGTCACTGCGGCCTGCACCGGCGGCCCTCTAGAGAACGCCCCTCCGGAGGCCCAAACACCAAACAACAGCGCCCGGAGCAGCCGAACCGCCCACTTCCGCCCGCCGCCGGCTTCTTCCCTTTTATAACCTCGCCGCCGCCGAGCGCCCTCGCGTTCTTCCGGCGCGAGCCGGCGCTCCCAGGATGCTTTGCGGCGTCGGGGCGGCCGCGACGCTGCGTCCCCGTCTGGCCACGGAGGGGATCGGGGGTGGGCGGAGTAGGCGGGCGTGGGGCGTGGGGCGCCTCCCGCCCGCCGAGGGCGGGCTGCAGGTCCCGCTGGCCCCGGACGCCCAAGTCTCGGCGGAACCCCAGGCGTTCTGGCCTCGCTTTGTGACGCCGCGCTCTCCTGCCGCCCTACCCCCACGCCGGGCCAGCTGCGGCGCTGGGAGAAGAGGCCAGCGGGGCTGGGCCGGGGCAAGCGAGGCAGCCGGGCGCGGCGGGCAAAGTCCTCCTGGGCGGCGTCCCGGGGGACCTTGAGCCGCCGGCAGCTGCGGGGCCTTTGGTGTCCGCCCTGAGACTGCCTGTGGGTGAGCTGGGCCAAGACACACAAAAGCCGGCCTCCATGTTCGTAGAGTGTCGGGCACGGCGTGTCGCGCTGCTTTCAGTGTGCCCGAGCGGAGCGTTCCGAGGCCGCCGGGTCTCGGCGCAGTCGGGAGGGCGGGGGTGCCGGTCCCCTTACACAGCAGCCGTAGACAGTAAGGTCACAAGAGGCCCGGCTCCGTGTTACCGTGAGGCTTGCAGCCTTTGAGGCTGTCCCCGGCCCCGCAGCGGTTGCGCTTTTCTCGCAGTTCCTTAGGTCTCTAGTTAAGGCAGGCATTGCCTTCCTGTTTTGGTCAGTAGCAGAACGACTCCACTCCGACAACGTTCTGTCTCTAGGATTTCCTAACGTCAACAACTTTACCTCCGACCGGCAGATGTCCGGAGGTGGAGTGGAAATGTGCCTATTTTATCTGTAGGGCCCCAACCCTGTCCCTCTTACAGCTATTTTTTCCTTCTGTATATATTTTTAACACTATACATTTCCCACAGTTATGTACTCTTACGGCTGGCTTGCTTATTGTTAGGTTTTCTATTTCGGGTATACGTGCGCTCTAAGATTAATTTTAATACAGTGATATAAATTATGAAATTTTTCTTTCAATAAATGTAGACTTTCATGTAAAAATGCTTGAATCAGAATAATCAAGCCAAAAAAACGGTCACTTTAGGTAAGATCAGAGTTTAACCGGGTAATTTATGTACATACTGGAACAATAAAATACAGCTATTATAAGAAACCAGTATTGTCTCTTCCTGTCATACCAAACGAAAATGCATAAAAATGGGGGCACAAAGAAATTTTGAAGCTTATGATTTTTCCTTATAGTTTGCTATTCTTTCCTCCTTTTCACAGATAATTGCTGCAAATGTAGAGGGGTGGACGGATTGCAAAAATCTGGCTGTTTAAAAGATGGAGAAATCATGGTTTCTCCTTTCATGAATTCATTTGCTGTTCAGTTCCTTTCACGAATTCATACCATAGCAAGTGAAGAAGCTGTGTTCACATACCTGCGTGATATGTGTGAGGTTTTTTTGTTTGTTTGTTTTGTTTTGTTTTTTTTTGAGACGGAGTTTCACTCTTGTTACCCAGGCTAGAGTGCAATGGCGCGATCCCGGCTCACCGCAACCTCCGCCTCCTGGGCTCAGGCAGTTCTGCTGCCTCAGCCTCCTGAGTAGCTGGGATTACAGGCACGCGCCACCATGCCCAGCTAATTTTTGTATTTTTAGTAGAGACGGGGTTTCACCATGTTGACCAAGATGGTCTGGATCTCTTGACCTCGTGATCCACCGGCCTTGGCCTCCCAAAGTGCTGGGATTACAGGCTTGAGCCACCGTGCCCGCCCGATATATGTGAGTTTTAAATCAAGGATGTTCCCACAGCTGGGCACCGTGGCTCACGCCTGTAATCCCAGCATTTTGGGAAGCCGGAGCGGATCACGAGGCCCGGAGTTAAAGATCAGCCTGGCCAACGTAGTGAAACCCCATCTTTACTAAAAATAAAAAATATTAGCCGGCGTGGTGGCACGCGCCTGTAGTCCCAGCTACTAAGGAGGCTGAGGTGAGAGAATCGCTTGAACCTGGGAGGCGGAGGTTGCAGTGAGCCCAGACCATGCCATTGCACTCTGGCCTGGGTAACAGAGACTCTGTCTCAAAAAATAATGAATGTTCTCAGCTTTTTTCTTGTTGCCTTATAGTCTTCCTCCCACTCATGGGCTTCATTGCCTTGAAGGGAGAACAAATAGAGCCTGAATTTCAAAATATTTTTTTAATTATAATAAAAGCAATAAAGTCTGAAAGGTGGCATACTCATTTGCAAAAGCCAGGTGCTTGGCAGAAAAATGTACAGGTATTTTTCTTTTTTGATTCTTAAAAAGTTGACTTTCTGTGTAAAGATTCAGAGACACTGAACCACAAGCAGCTGGGACTGCAGGCAGGCGCCACTATGATGGGCTAATTTTTTATTTTTTTTGTAGAGACAAGGTTTCACTATGTTGCCCAGGCTGGTTTTGAACTCCTAATCTCAAGCAATCCTTCTGCCTCAGCTGCTGCAGCTGCTTTTTTTTTTTTTTTTTTTTTTTTAATAGAGACGGGGTTTCACTATGTTGGCCAGGCTGGTCTTGAAATCCTGACCTCATGAGTCTCCCACCTCGGCCTCCCAAAGTGTTGGGATTACAGGCGTGAGCCACCACACCCTGCCCTCAGCTTCTTAAAGTGCTGGGATTATAGGCATGAGTCACTGTGCCTGGCCTCATTTTTTTGGCCTCTTTTTTTTTTTAAAGACCTTCCGGGCCAGGCGTGGTGGCACTCACGCCTGTAATCCCAGCACTTTGGGAGGCTGAGGTGGGCGGATCACAAGGTCAGGAGTTTAAGACCAGCCTAACCAATATGGTGAAACCCCATCTATATTTAAAAAAAAAAAACCTTCCCACCTACAGAGACAAATTACTCTCTAAGCTGGGGAAGACGTTCAGAGAGAAAGGATGAGAGGAGAACTTAGATGATAACTAGGAAAATCTATGGAAGCAGGAAATAAGATGCAAGGAGGGAAGTGTTGGCTGTTATAAATTGCTGGATAGGCCCGGCGCGGTCACTCACGCCTATAATCCCAGCACTTTGAGAGGCCGAGGCGGGTGGATCACGAGGTCAAGAGATCAAGGCCATCCTGGTCAACATGGTGAAACCCTGTCTCTACAAAAAATACAAAAATTAGCTGGGCTCTCTACCCTTACACAGCATGTATATATATACACACACACACACAGACGCGTGCAGATATATCTCACAGGGCCTAGAGGAGATCCAAAAAGTTCCCAAAAGAGAGTTGAATGGTGAAGTGCCTACCAAGTACCAAGGTCAAAGGTGAATGATGCTGGGGGTGGTCAGCCTGTCAGCAAAGGAAGATGCAATGAGTTTTCAGCAAGTCATCAGACCAATGCCCATCAGGCCACATCTGTAGGAGAGGACCCTCAGCCTCTCCTGAAATGATCAGTGTGCATTGCTTGTGCTGCGAGATCAGGCAGTTACACTCTCAGCAGAACCCACAGGGAAGAAGGCACAAGACAATGCTAGAATGGTAACCAAGCCTCGCCCCACCACTGCCCTCACTAGAAATCTGCTCAGACCAGAAAAGGGAGAGAATTCTAATGAACTGAGAGAGATCCACTATCATCCCAAATTGAGTTTCAAACCACAAGTGACTGAGTTCACAAGATGGAATTTCCTGCTCTAAGCAGAAGCCCATTCATTGAAACTGGTGCTGTAGCATGTCTCTCTCTCTGAAGACATCCAATAAAAGTTCTAGCGGCAAGCTGGCCTTTCTGCAGATGACTTTCCGGTGGAGCAACATGAAGGGATTGCCCCTGTTCCTGGATGTGATTACAGAAGCAAGAAAGCCTTGGCAGGAAGGTCTGCATGTGGGGTGCAGAGGCTTGTGAGGGGCAAATACTCCAGTCATGGCCAAGGTTAGACTTGATGTGAGACACACTTCATCGGGAGGGGAAATCCTTTACACAAATGATGTGTGAGGACAAAATCTGCCAAATTACAGTGATAAGGTGTGATGTCCTGAAAGTTAAAGCAAGATAATGTTTTAAAAGTGTGATCCCTTGTGTCAGAAGCTTCGAGAAATCAAATAGGAGGAAGATTGGTAGTAACAGTCTGATTAGGGATTGGAGCCACATGTGAGCTTAGCAAAAGCAGTTTTACTGCAGTGATGAAGACAGACTCCATATCAGAGTGAGTTCAGGAGTCGGAAATGGAGATATCTAGCTGTAAAGGGGAGAAGAGAGAGGAAGCTGCACAGGGTCATGGGGTCAAGGTGGCTTTTCAATTTCAGATGGGAATAGCCTCAACACGTGCCCCACTGCTTGAGGGCAGCTCACAGAGAAGAGGAGTTTGAGGATCCTGAGGAGAAAGAAGGTAATTAGCAATTTCTGAAGACATAGGTGTGGCTGGGATCCACACCCAGGCGGAGAGATTACCCTTAGCTGGGCAGACACTTCCTCTATTTTAAAAGAAGAGGTTTAGGCCGGGCGCGGTGGCTCAAGCCTGTAATCCCAGCACTGTGGGAGGCCGAGGCAGGTGGATCACGAGGTCAAGAGATCGAGACCATCCTGGTCAACATGGTGAAACCCCGTCTCTACTAAAACTACAAAAAATCAGCTGGGCATGGTGGCGCGTGCCTGTAATCCCAGCTACTCAGGAGGCTGAGGCAGGAGAATTGCCTGAACCCAGGAGGCGGAGGTTGTGGTGAGCCGAGATTGTGCCATTGCACTCCGGCCTGGGTAACAAGAGTGAAATTCTGTCTCAAAAAAAATAAATAAATAAAATAAAAGAAGAGGTTTGTGGCCTGTAATCCTAGCACTTTGGGAGGCCAACGTTAGTGGATCACCTGAGGTCAGGAGGTCGAGACCGGCCTGGCCAACATGACGAAACCCCGTCCCTACTAAATATACAAAAATTAGCTAGGCTTGGTGATGTATGCCTGCAATCTCACTACCAAGGAGGCTGAGGCAGGAGAATCAGTTGAACCCGGGAGGTGGAGGTTGCAGTGAGCCAAGATGACTCCACTGCACTCCAGCCTGTGTGATGGGAGCAAGACTCTGTCTAAAAAATAAAAAAGAAGAGGTTTGTAAGTTTGGAGGTGAGAAGTTGACGTGGAGGCCGTCTGATGGTGCAGAGAATGCTTGAGGTAGATATTTTAGAGGGCAGGAGAGGAATCTGCCTAGATGAACATAGTTTTTCTGGCCAATTTAAAATTACAGGCTGGGCGTGGTGGCTCATGCCTGTAATCCTAGCACTTTGGGAGGCCTAGGTGGGCAGATTGCTTGAGCCCAGAAGTTCAAGACCAGCCTAGTCAACATGGCAACCCTGTCTCTACAAAAAATACAAAACTAATTTGGGTGTGTTGGTACATACTTGTAGTCCCAGCAACTCGAGAGGCTAAGGTGGGAGAGCCACCTGAGCCCACGAGGTCAAGATTGCAGTGAGCTATGATGGCGCCACTGCACTCCAGCCTGGGGAACAGAGGGAGACTCTCTCTCAAAAAATAAATTTAATAAAATAATAAAATAAATAAATGCGCACACAAAAATGAACATCTACATAGAAAAAAAGAAGCATAAATGAAAGTAAACAATCTCTCTCACTTGCCCTAGTCCCACTCTGTGGACATCAGCATTCATGCCATTTCTATCTTTATTTCTTTGGGTGATTATTGTCAGAACTACGAATTAAATGCTTATACATCAATTTCTTAATTTTTAATTATTTATTTATTTAGAGATAGAGTCTTGCTCTGTCACCTAGACTGGACTGCAGTGGTGCCATCTCGGCTCACTGCAACCTCTGCCTCCCAGGTTCAAGCCATTCTCCTGCCTCAGCCTCCCAAGTAGCTGGGACTACAGGTGTGTGCCGCCACACTGAGCTAATTTTTTGTATTTTTAGTAGAGATGGGGTTTCACCATATTAGCCAGGATGGTCTTGATCACCTGACCTCGTGATCCACCCACCTTAGCCTCCCAAAGTGGTGGGATTACAGACATGAACCACCGTGCCTGGTCCATTTCTTCTTAATTTTTCAACTTTAAGCAGTACTTATTTCACTCCTGAATGTTGAGGCTGAGAAATTCATATCATTTACACTACCCTTTTTTCTCATAATTTTGTTATCTTTTATTGTTTTCCCATTGGCTCCCTGCCATAAATTCAAATATTATACTTAATCATCAGTTTTTAATCTGTCAACTTAAGGCAGGTAGCTCTTGATTTCCACATCATGTAAGAAAATTCTGAAGGAGAGACCATATTACAGATATTTGGATATTCCAAAAATATGCCTTTAGGATAAAATCTAGTCTCTGGTGATAAATTGACAGCAGATGGATAATTCTAAAGTTTTCCTACTTTCCTGCGGGATTTATGCCATTGTTTTTACATTAAGCCTTAACATTAATAAATGTTAATAAATTTGTTTGCTGCTGTGAAGATTAAGTAGATTGTGAAGTTAAACCTTTCATGGGGGTTAGATTCTAAAATCAGCATGTAAATGGAAGTCAGATGTGATTCCACTTTACCTTCTTTTCCTGTAGTGTAGCAATTGACCTCTATGTGGTGGCTTATGCCTGTAATCCCAGCACTTTGGGAGGCCAGGGAGGGTGGACCACCTGAGGTCAGGAGTTTGAGTCCGACCTGGCCAACATGGTAAAACCCTGTCTCTATTAAAAAAGTACAAAAATTAGCCAGGCATGGTGGTACGCACCTGTAATCCCAGCTACTCGGGAGGCTGAGGCAGAAGAATCACTTGAACCTGAGAGGTGGATATTGCAGTGAGCCGAGCTCGCACCACTGCACTCCAGCCTGGGCAACAGAGCAAGACTCAGTTTCAAACAATTAAATGAACAAACAAAAACAACAACAAAACCCAGAAAGGCCCTTGGGCATCTACTGATGAGAAGTTTGAGAACCATGGGCTTTTTCTACAGGTTTAATTAATCAAAATCTCATTTGATTAATTTCAGTTGCTAGTAACAAAAGATTATGGTTTAACATGGTGTCTGCTAAAACACACAGGGAATTTATTGGCTGTGTTATTGAGTCTGGAGGTAGACCGTGGGATCCAGGTACTCAATCAATATAATCAGGAAACCTGTTTCTCTTGTCTCTGCAGTCTCAGGCAAGGTCTTCCTATATCGTGGCAAAATGGTTTCTTTTTTTCTTTTTTTTTTTTTTTTTTTTTTTTTTGAGACGGAGTTTCACTCATGTTACCCAGGCTAGAGTGCAATGGTGCGATCTCGGCTCACCACAACCTCCGCCTCCTGGGTTCAGGCAATTCTCCTGCCTCAGCCTCCTGAGTAGCTGGGATTACAGGCACGCACCACCATGCCCAGCTAATTTTTTGTATTTTTTTTTTAGTAGAGACGGGGTTTCACCATGTTGACCAGGATGGTCTCGATCTCTTGACCTCGCGATCCACCCGCCTCGGCCTCCCAAAGTGCTGGGATTACAGGCTTGAGCCACCGCGCCCGGCCAAGCAAAATGGTTTCTACTAGCTCACAGCATACATTTTTCATAGCTCAGCAACTCAATAGCGAGAGAGCTTCTCTTCCTGATAGTTTCCAAGGTTCTGTTGGGAGTTCTTTGGTCCTGCTGAGTAACGTATCTGTCCCTTACATACACACTCTAGCCAGGTGTATGAAATGATTGTTCAGGCCTGACTCATTCATTTGCCCTGAAAATGATAAAACATCTGAGTAATGTCAGTGTCTTGCAAGGAAAATAACAAACTCAATAAATAAAAGAATTTATACTCAAGGAAATGAAGATTACAGCAATATGAACAGAAGGATGACCAAATACCAGAAAAGAAGTTAAAGAAAGGATGGTAGTAAGGTTTAATGGCACAAGACAATTCTTTTTTTTTTTTTTTTGAAATGGAGTCGCACCCTGTGGCCCAGGCTGGAGTGCAGTAGCTCAGTTTTGGCTCACTGCAACCTCTGCCTCCCAAGTCCAAGCGATTCTCCTGCCTCAGCCTCCTGAGTAGCTGGAATTACAGGCATGCACCACCACGCCCGGCTAATTTTTGTATCTTTAGTAGAGACGGGGTTTCACCATGTTGGTCAGGCTGGTCTCAAACTCCTGACCTCGTGATCTGCCCACCTTGGCCTCCCAAAGTGCTGGGATTACAGCATGAGCCACGGTGCCCAGCGAGACACAAGACAATTGTAAGAGGTGCTGCTGTCAGGATGGCTTCCTTATTTCCCACATTTTAGCCAAAGTGAAAAACCTTTTTATAGCAATCTTTACATTTTTATATAGTGCTTCCTAGAGCCTTACTGGAGACAATTTCATCTTTTTAGTCTTCATGTTTCTCCTAACACCAGCAAGGTGAGGTATTATTAGACACTGTTGAGGTTTTTTTTTATCTTTATTGAGTTTCCCTCTCGTTAGCGAGGGTTTTTATTTTCGCGATCTCGGGTCACCGCAACCTCCGCCTCCTGGGTTCAGGCAATTCTCCTGCCTCAGCCTCCTGAGTAGCTGGGATTACAGGCACGCGCCACCATGCCCAGCTAATTTTTTGTAGTTTTAGTAGAGACGGGGTTTCACCGTGTTGACCAGGATGGTCTCGATCTCTTGACCTTGTGATCCACCCACCTCGGCCTCCCAAAGTGCTGGGATTACAGGCTTGAGCCACCGCGCCCGGCCGGTATTATTAGATTTTATTTTCCCATCCTTTTGTGAAGCTCTACACCTGTCCCTTATCCCAGAATGTAGGAGAGAGATGGAGTCCAGAGAACAGCTGGTATTTGGAGAGCAGCAGTTCACCTTCCCATGAAACAATAAACTTGATCCTAACTCTTCAGAATCATGGAAAGTTTGAGCTGGAGGGGGACTTTGCAGATTGCACTTATAGACAAAGAAACCTAGGTTCAGCATGGTTAACTTATTGCCCAAGGTGAAACAATTGGTTAATGGCAGAGCAAGAATAAGAAACCAAAGAACATAGTTGTTCTACTGACTTCTGGTCTAGAACTCTCTCCCGTCACCTACTGCTTGGCGAAGTTTAATGAATCAGCAGTTTTGGTTAACTCATCAGTGTGGTGACTGAAAGATAAACAGGAACTGAGCTAGGACTTGTTAAATCCAAAAACTAAGATTATGACCACAACCATCCACTTCATTATTGGGCCCTTTGGAAATTAGGAGCAGGAAGGGTAAAAAAAATCTCTGCTACTTTGTACCCAGGGCTCCCGTTCATGAATGTGTCATTGCCTTGTAAATGTGAGCAGCGGAGGAAACAGAAAGGAATGTTCCTGGGAGAATCTAGAAAGCCAAAGGAAAGAACAGCGTAGAGCCTAATTTAGCGGTCAAAAATATCAATTTAGGAGTCAGACGTTCCTAAGTCGGAGTTCTGGTTCTATATTTACCACCACTGAGGCTATGGGTAAATTATTCCTATTTTCTAAGTCTTCATTTTCTTATCTGTAAAAGTGGATACAAGCACCTATGAATCATAACAAATAAATTAGAGACCTATATAAAGTCACACAGCTGAAATCTAATTAATGAACTTTAGAAACACCTAAGGTTTTGGCCGGGCGGGGTGGCTCACGCCTGTAATCCCAGCACTTTGGGAGGCCGAGGCGGGTGGATCACGAGGTCAAGAGATCGAGACCATCCTGGTCAATACGGTGAAATCCCGTCTCTACTAAAAATACAAAAAATCAGCTGGGCATGGTGGCACATGCCTGTAATCCCAGCTACTCAGGAGGCTGAGGCAGGAGAATTGCCTGAACCCAGGAGGCGGAGGTTGCGGTGAGCCGAGATCGCGCCATTGCACTCCAGCCTGGGTAACAAGAGCGAAACTCCGTCTCAAAAAAAAAAAAAAAAAAAAAGAAACACCTAAGGTTTTATTTGATAATACTGACAACATTTAATAATTGTTTCTTTTTTGTTTCTGCAGAGAACTTTTTTTTCAAATAAATTCTGAGTATGGTAGGTACAAATCTCTGTCCATAATTTCAAGGTGTGTAAACAAATGTAGCTACAATATTTTTCTCTAATTTAATTTGTTTTCTATTTTAAGATCCCATTCTACCAAATGGTGGAAACCTAATTTCTGTCACCTCAAGATCTTGCCTCCTTCTCTATGAATTTGAGAATCCATTCCAAGGAGCGGACACAGTGTTGAGACACAGGGGCAGGGGCAGGGCCAAGGTGAGGCGCTCCCAGGCATCCCCTGAAATAGCCATCTTTCCACCAGGTTTCGGCCCACTAAGCCCACGTGGGCCGCTGCTGCTCCCTCCGCATCCCTGCAGCCGGGCCTCTCGAGGTCAGGCGACTCTCTCTGCTGTGCTCATGCCTCTCAGGCACAGCAAATGTCTCATAACCTACTGTACCTTGCTGGGGAGTACGTGTTCTCTGTGAGGCCCTCTCAGTCCACTTGCCCAGACGTGGCCCACATCCTTTCTAGTCTACTCCTCCTGCCATGCCAGGAAGAGGGAACGGGCTAGTCTTGCAGCTTCGCTGGCTGCTTCTGGGAATGTGCATGGTCACCATACTCACGGATCCCCTAGACCTTCTAAGGTTGCCGTCATCCTTCCTCACCTCTCAGTTTCCCTTTCTTCTCCCCTCCCGTTGCAGTTCAGCCTTGCAGGTACAGGTAGGCAGGACATGGGGCCTCTCTTCAGGGAACAATGTCAGCAGCGGAATTCCCTAGCCTCCCCTCTCACCCTTCAAGTTTTCCTTTCCATTGGGTAATTTCCTACCTGGATATGAGGTAGCCTGGGTCTTCGTTTGTTCTTTGAAACCTACTGTTACTATGCCCATAAAAGTCAGGGCTCTGCTTCTTTTGCCTTCTGTATTCTGCTGCATCTTGCAAAAGGCAGTGGCCATAGAACACCCGTGTCTCAAGCAGAGGCAGGCAGTTTTAAAGGTTAGAGCCGCCTCTGGAACCCCCTGAGGAAATGAGGGAAGGGGGCACTGTTAGCCATATCTGCCGAAGCCCCCTTAAATATTAACACTGCCGACTGGTTTTAATTTTTCATAAATTTCTTTAACCTTAGAGAATAGGTAGAGCAGCCTTGTGGACAATTTGCAAGCTAATAAAGAATATGTGGATCAGGCCAGGCACGGTGGCTCACGCCTGTAATTCCAGCACTTTGGGAGGCTGAGGCGGGCGGATCACCTGAGGTCAGGAGTTCACGACCAGCCTGGCCAATATGGTGAAACATCATCTCTACTAAAAATACAAAAATTAGTGGGTGTGGTGGCGTGCGCCTGTATTCCCAGCTACCCGGGAGGCTGAGGCAGGACAATTGCTTAAACCCGGGAGGCGCAGATATAGGGGAGCCAAGCTTGCACCACTGGACCCCAGCCTGGGTGGCAGAGCAAGACTCCATCTTAAAAAAAAAAAAAAAAAGAACTATGTGGATCAATGTAGTCATTCCTTCATTCCTCCATGCATCCTAGCAAGGATCTCATGTTTAGCTCCCTTCCAAGGACTACACTGAGCTTCTAAGGCCCTTTCCCCTTTAGCCTTCTACATTGCATCTCAAAAGGAGAAGTTAAAAGTCAGCCAGAAAGGCCGGGCGCGGTGGCTCACGCTTGTAATCCCAGCACTTTGGGAGGCCGAGGCGGGTGGATCGCGAGGTCAAGAGATCGAGACCATCCTGGCCAACATGGTGAAACCCCGTCTCTACTAAAAATACAAAAAAATTAGCTGGGCATGGTGGCGCACGCCTGTAGTCCCAGCTACTCGGGAGGCTGAGGCAGGAGAATTGCTTGAACCCAGGAGGCGGAGGTTGCAGTGAGCCGAGATCGTGCCATTGCACTCCAGCCTGGGTAACAAGAGCGAAACTCCGTCTCAAAAAAAAAAATAAATAAATAAAAATAATAAAAGTCAGCCAGAGGAGGGACCAGTTGGCACCTCCAGTCAGATCTAAAGGATTAAACCCCCTAGTGCTAACCACACTCCTCTCTCTAGATCACGGATATGAAGTGGAGGAATTTTCCCCAGAAGGTACTGTTCTCGCATAATCACGATTAGACCCCCCACCTAAGTCACGTGCTCCACTTACCTCATCGATCACGACCCTCCCACATGTAACCTCTAAGACTGTGAGCCTTTAAAAGAGGACAGGATTTTCTAGTCGGGGAGCTTGGTGGTTTTGGCATCTATGCTGCTGCAGCTCCCGGCCGAATAAAATGACCGCCTCCTTCCCTGTAAGTGTTCCAGAGGTTTGTTTGCAGCTCGCCTGCTTCACAATGAGGCCAAGGTTATAAAATACAGTGGGGGAAGATGAAGCAAAGGCGAAGAAACGTGTTCAGCAAGTGGTCTAAACAGGAAGAATGAGCTGACAGTGTTTGATGGGCCACCAGAGAGAGCATTTTAAAATCCCATTTTCGCCTCTTCTCCCCCTTATGTGACTGTTGGTTGAATAGGGATAAGTTTTTAAAGCCTCAATTAATTTTAAGGAAGGAAACAAAGTAAGTGTTTTTCTTCCCACCAGGCAAGGCAGTTTTGATGTTAAAAACCTCATTGATAGTGGTAATACTATGCAGTTCATTTCTAAAATGGGAACAAAAGCACTGTTTTCGTTCTCACTAGGGAAGGCAGTTTTAAACACCTCATTGAGGGCAGCACTGCCAGGCTCATTTAGGACTTGGTAATAGCTCCTCTCGACAAGACAGTGCTGAGAACACAGGGTGAAACCTACAGCTCTCAGACGAGCTTTCCCCCACCTACTAGCAAAGGCACATTTTCTCTGTTTCCTGAAAGGAGTGTCTGAGTGCCATGCAATCCAATGATCTTCACGATGCCAAGTCCCATGGAAATGAATGCGGGAGCTTCTGCTGTTGACTTCAGTGAGTCTGGGTGTGGTGAAATGGCTTCCCCAAGGCTTTGATACAGAATGAAGAGGGTGGGGGCTGTCTATTCACATTCATTTATTCTTCCCATCTAGAGTTTAAGAGGAGGAGAACACTCCTTTTATTACTGCCACCCGAAACTAGAACTAGTAGAAAGGCAGGGAAAAGAACATGGTTGTATCACCTGCAAGGCTGGGAATTTACTCCTTATCGTGGGGGAAGACCTCTGGTGGCATGTTTTAGTAAGCATGTAGGTAGAGTCAGACACTGCGGCTGAAGGCATCAGCTTAGACTCACGAGAGAGCTTGATGTGTGTGGGCTGTCCTGCTGCTCACTGGGCGCTGGCCTGGCCTCAGTGGCTCTGGGTCCTAGCTTTGTGGACTTCGCATCACCTCTGGTTGTCTTGCAAGACAGAGATCACATATGCTTGAGTTACTGGTTCAGAGAGAGGAGATGTAATATGCCCACTGGGGGATGGGAGAAAGAACTATTAGAAAAAAAATGAAAGTAATTCAAATCTAATTATTCAATTCTAAACACTTCAATTCTCTTCTAGCAGGGGTCTGCCCCTCAGAGCTGCAGGCAAGTGAGCAAAGCTTCATCTGTATTCACAGCCACTCCCCCGAGTGCTCGCATTACCGCCGGAGCTCCTTCTGTTGTCAGATCAGCGGTGGCTCCTAGCAGCCAGAACCCTATTGTGAACTGCGAATGTGAGGGATCTAGGCTGTGTGCTGCTTATGAGAATCTAATGCCAGATGATCTGTCACTGACTCCCATCACCCCTAGTTGGGACCATCTAGTTGTAGAAAAACAAGCTCAGGACTCCCACTGATTCTACATTATGGTGAGTTGTTATCATTATTTCTTTACATGTTACAATATAATCATAACAGAAATAAAGTACGCAACGAATGTGATGCGCTTGAATCATTCCCACACCACCCCTCACCCCATCCATGGAAAAATTATCTTCCGTGAAACCTGGTCCCTGGTGCCAAAAAGGCTGGGGACTGCTGTCTTATGCCATCATAGATTCATGGAATTCTTTTATAGGTAGGTTCTTTAGGGGTAACTGAAGCTGTTTCCTCATTTTTAGGAAATATAGGAAAGAGTAGGAAATTGAGGCTCAGAAAGGCCATTTAGCAGCGACTAACACAAGCTCCAGGTCAGTATTGCTTCTATGAGCCCTGGTCTCCAGAATAGAAAAGGCCAGTCAAGGCTACCACTGGAAGTCCCCTAGTCAGATGCAAAGAGAGGATCCAGGATCCAAGCTGATTTACGGTTAACTCGTTTGGGGAATTCACAATGCTCCAAAAGGCAAGAAGAAAACAACACAAGACCGTACACACGACAGCAAAGAGTCTTAACAAACAGCAGCACCTTCTTCAGAGTCTCACTGGCCACTGATGTGTGACTTCTTCCCCTGGCCCCCCCATTCCAAGCTTTCGGCACGGAGACCCACGTGAGACCTGTGGGAGAGCTGTGTGGAGCCTGGGAACTGTATTTAGTCTCCTACCTTTTACATTTAAAAATGCAGTTTCAGCTGGTGCTGTGGCTCACATCTGTAATCGCAGCAATTTGGGAGGCCGAGGCGGGAGGATCACGAGGTCAAGAGATCGAGACCATCCTGGCCAACATGGTGAAACCCATCTCTATTAAAAATACAACAATTAGCTGGGCATGGTGGTGCGCACCTGTAATCCCAGCTACTTGGGAGACTGAGGCAGGAGAATTGCTTGAACCTGGGAGGCGGAGGTTGCAGTGAGCTGAGGTCACACCACTGCACTCAAGCCTGGCACCTGGTGACAGAGCAAGATTCCATCTAAACAAAAATAAATAAATAAAAGGAACTTCGGCTAGCGCAGTAGCTCACATCTGTAATCACAGCACTTTGGGAGGTCGAGGCAGGCGTATCACCTAGATCAGCAGTTCGAGACCAGCTTGGCCAACATGGCAAAACACAGTCTCTACTAAAACACACACACACACACACACACACGCCAGGTGCAGTGGCTAGTGTCTGTAATCCCGCTACTCAGGAGGCTGAGACAGAAGAATCGCTTGAACCCAGGAGGCGAGGTTGCAGTGAGCCGAGATCGCGCCACTGCACTCCAGCCTGGCAACAGAACGAGACTCCGTCAAAAAAAAAAAGAAAAAAAGAAATGCAATTTTATCCTTATAACTTTCTGGAATCAAGAAGGTGGTTTTGAACATACAAAGGGAAATGTTTTATAAAGGAAACACGAGAAAGCAACAAGACGTTGGCCGCTTTGCTACTGAAACCCTTAACAAGTAAGAGCGCTCTAGAAATACAAGGTATATTATTCTACTTATTTTGTTCCAGAATAATGCATGCTATTATGTTAGCTTTTTCCATAACAGGCCATTTTTCTCTGGGTGTGGTGATACCTCTCCCACCGCAGCTGAGCCTGAGCCTCAGTAGCTTCGAATGTGAATATAACTTTTTTTGTGAACTTGGTCACATTACTGCGCATAGAATCTGCTTTTGTTTCTCCCAGGGTTAGCCAGAGACTTTCATTGCTTCTTTGCACTTTCCCCACACTCAGGAATCACAGGGAAGCTGTATTGTTCTAGGCGTTAGTTCTTTATTAGCACTCAATCTGCTTCACACTCCACTTGTGTGCCGCCTTTGAAGCCTCAAGAAATCTCCTGCCTGGCAGGAACTGCCAGGCCCAAGCAGTGCAAAGGAAATCACACCCATCGTGGCCCCACCAAAGCGCAGGCCTGGCGCTCACTCCATTTCTCCCGGTGTTTCTAACAATTCTGAATTGAGATGGGAGGAGAGGTGCACTGGAAGGCGCTATATATTCCTAAGAAATTGCATTCACGTCTGCTGACCAGGGCCTGCCCTCCCCTGAGGCTAGTCAATCCCTGCTCCTGGGGGACTGAGAAAGCTGTCCTTGGTGCAGACCCTACAGAGCCCTGTCTTAAGACTTTCTTCTCTTGGCTGGGCACAGTGGCTCACGCCTGTAATCCCAGCACTTTGGGAGGCCAAGGCGGGCAGATCACTTGAGGTCAGGAGTTCGAGACCAGCCTGACCAACATGGAGAAACCATCCTACTAAAAATACAAAAAAATTAGCCTGTCAAGATGGTACATGCCTGTAATTCCAGCTACTTGGGGCTGAAGCAGGAGAGTTGCTTGAACCTGTGAGGCGGAGGTTGCCTTGAGCTGAGATCGCATCACTACACTCCAGCGTGGGCAACAAGACGGAAACTATCTCAAAAAAAAAAAAAAGTTTCTACTCTCTGCTGTTCACACTCAGGCCAGCCCTGCTCCACCCTGCTCTGCCCTGCCCATGCAGAAAGGCTTCCAATCCTACGAGGAACTCCTCAGCATGCCAGCTGTTTGACCTCAAGGGAGTTACTTAACCTTTCTGAGCCTTGCTTGTTTCATCTGTAAAATGGGACGATAGTGGTGACTACCTCATAGGATTGTTGTGAGGATAAAATGAGATAATCCAAAAACTAGCCAGGCGTTGTGGCATACACCGATAGTCCCAGCTGCTCGGGAGGCTGAGGTGAGAGGACCGCTCGAGCCCGGGTGTCAGCTACAGTGCACCGTGATGGCACCACTGCACTCCAGCTGGGTGACAGAGTGAGCCCCGTCTCAAAATAAATAAAAATAAAAATAAAACAAATTAAAAAATGAGATAATCCACATAAATGTCTTAGCATTATGCCTAGCATTTTGTGGATGTTTGATGAATAGTGCTACTTTTTTTTTTTTTTTTTGAGGCAGAATCTTGCTCTGTGGCCCAGGCTGGAATCCAGTGATGTGACTTCGGCTGACTGCAAAGTTCACCTCCTGGGTTCAAGTAATTCTCCACTTCAGCCTCCCACGTAGCTAGGATTACAGGCACCCACCACCACACCCGGCTAATTTTTATATTTTTAGTAGAAACAGGGTTTCATCATCTTGACCAGGCTGGTCTTGAACTCCTAACCTTCTGATCCACCCACCTCGGCCTCCCAAAGTGTTGGGATTACAGGTGTGAGCCACCGCCCTTGGCCAATAGTGCTACTATTAATAATAAATAATTTTTATTAAATTAAGGAATGTGTATCCATGAGAGCTGGACTTAGCAGATCACAGTGAGAAAGAAACATCTAGAACACTTGTGAAAGAAGGAGTCATTGGTGAAGTATGTGGCCCCAGTGGTTGTGTTTTCTCCTGTTTGTTTCGCCATACCATTTGTCACATGTGAATTTTTTTTTTTTTTTTTTTTTTTTTTTGAGATGAAATCTCACTCTTGTTGCCCAGGCTGGAGTGCCGTGGTGCAATCTTGGCTCACTGCAACCTCCACCTCCCGGGTTCAAGCAATTCTCCTGCCTCAGCCTCCCGAGTAGCTGTGATTACAGGTATGTGCTACCACATCTGGCTAATTTTTGTATTTTTAGTAGAGACAGGATTTCTCCTGGCCAGGCTGGTCTTGAACTCCTGACCTCAGGTGATCCACCCGCCTCTGCCCCCCAAAGTGCTGGGATTACAGGCATGAGCCACCGCGCCCAGCCAATCACATGTGAGTTCTTACAGCCCTCAGTGTGTCTGTGTCTGTAATTTCCTTGACCTCTTCTTAAATGATTAAAGCAGCTGACCAAATAGAATGGATTTGTGTTATTGTCCCCCCTTGGTCTGACAACAGTTCCCTGATTTCCCCTGGATTCTGCTCCTTTCCCCCTTGCAGTCCCTGTGGTCTGTATGGGCTGGCCCCAATCCCTGGATCCAGGGGACACATCACCCAGGCCTGGCCACTGAAAGCCAATTGTGAGACTTTTGCTGGGGCAACCAGGAAAAGAATATGTGTTTCCTTTGGATGCACAGGATGCAGAGCATGGAATGCAATCCTGGAGGGGCAGGCAGCTACAGAACCCCGAAATGGAGAGAGAGAGGGTCAGTCCCCAGCATCTGCTCTGTGCGGGCACCAGGATTCAGCAGTGAACAAGTCCCTGTCCTTGTGAAGCTCTGGTGAAGAAAACATCAAGACATAGTGCCAGGTGGGTGGGTGGATAGATGGGTGCATGCATGGGTGGATGGACACATGGATGGATGTGTAGCCCTATAGATCATTCTGGTAGTGCTACAAGCTATTAAAGAGAAAGGAACAGATTGAGAAACGCATCCGGGGCCGGGTGCAATGGCTCCTGCCTTAATCCCAGCACTTTGGGAGGCCAAGGCAGGTGGATCACCTGAGGCCAGCAGTTTGAGACCAACCTGGTCAACATGGCGAAACCCTGTCTCTACTAAAAATACAAAAATTAGCCGGGCGTGCTGGCAGGATCCTGTAATCCCAGCTGCTCATGAGGCTGAGGCAGGAGAATCGCTTGAACCTGGGAGATGGAGGTTGCAGTGACCCGAGATCACACCACTGCACTCCAGCCTGGGTGACAAAAGCAAAACTGCTACAAAAAAAAGAAAAAAAGAAACACATTAGGGCGGTACAATTTTAGATAGTGTCATTGTTGAATACAGTGATTTCCAAATTTCTCTTCAGAGAATCAGTTTGCCAGTATGTTCAGTTTCTGTGTTCTTTGTTCTCCGTTTTAAAGTTTAACTTCCTCATTCTTTTCCCCTCCTTGCCTCTAGTTTCAGTAAACAGCCTTCCTGCCAACTCTAATCAGTTGTTCATATCTGTACCTCTGGTCACCTGCTCCATCCTGAGTCACTCCTGGTCACTCCTGGCCACTTTCTCTGTCCTGAATCACCCATGGTCACCTGTTTCATCCTGAGTCACCTCTGGTCACCTACTCTGACCTGAGTCACCTTTAGTCACCTGTTCCATAACCATCTTTTCCGCCAAAACTGCTCACCCCAGGGATACTCTGGCTCGTATCCCTGCTGTCTTTAAAATAGCCAATCAGAATTAGCTTAGACTGTGCGGTCCAACCCTAGCCAATAGGGGAACAACACAGCCGTAGGGACAGCTTGTGTCAGGGATAAGAGCTCTTTCCCCTCCCTTGTTCGCTTGTGCTCTCACCATTGCTCCATCCACGAGACACACCCTTCTATACAAGTACAAATTGTCTTGCTGAGAATATTTATGTTCAAGTGCTTTTTCAGCACTGAAACTTTGTTTCTAACAGTCATGAATGATCCTGTTGGCCTAAAGAAAGAAACTGAGGCAAAACTGATATAAGTAGAGAGTTTATTTGGGCCAAATTTGAGGACTGCAACCTGGGAGACAGAGCTTGAAGTTGCCCTGTATGTTCGCTCTGATTAGCAGCAGTTGCCAGTAAGTTTTTTTTTTTTTTTTTTTTTGAGACAGAGTTTTGCTCTTGTTACCCAGGCTGGAGTGCAATGGCGTGATCTTGGCTCACCGCAACCTCCGCCTCCTGGGTTCAGGCAATTCTTCTGCCTCAGCCTCCCGAGTAGCTGGGATTACAGGCACGTGCCACCACACCCAGCTAATATTTTGTATTTTTAGTAGAGATGGGGTTTCACCATGTTGACCAGGATGGTCTCGATCTCTTGACCTCGTGATCCAACCGCCTCAGCCTCCCAAAGTGCTGGGATTACAGGCGTGAGCCACCGTGCCCAGCACCAGTAAGTTTTTAAAGAAAAAAAAGAAGGGGCAGTTCTTACATTGGTTCATTAAAATAACATAAGCTATTGATTTGCTACACATTGTTCTTTGTATCACAAATTCTAGGAACAAGAAGATGATAGGTGAGGGTCACATTGTGCAACTTGAATACATTTTTTTTTTTTTGAGACCGAGTCTGCTCTGTTGCCCAGGCTGGAGTGTAGTGGCGTGCTCTCGGCTCACTACAACCTCCACCTCCCAGGCAATCTCTGTAGGTATCAGTCCCTGCACAAGTGTCAGCCATCCAGCACCATGTCCTGTCTGAGAATGTAACTGGGCCTAGGATGGTTAGCCACAGTCAAACAGTGGGAGAAACAGGCCAGCCCTTGACAAAGATCCTCACGCTGAGATGGATCAGGCCCATGAAAAACAGTGAATCTTCACTGGTAGGGACCACAGGGAAATTCAGTCCAGCAGACTAAATATTTGGAACCCACCTGCCTGGAAAGCAGCTGGTATCGTAGGCAAGCAGTCAGTGGGGAAACAGAGGGGGTTTATCAACTATCTGATGGGTCCCAATACAAATAATGTCCCATCAGATAGTGGGATGGAGGAGTGGGACTTGCAGGATGGGTAGTTTCAGGGAGGACCTTCTGGGGTCAGGCAGCCTTTAGGAGAGACGTCAGCTCAAGTTCAGGGACAGACAACCGCTCCTAGGTAGAGGCATCCTGTTGGGAGCCCTCCCATGTGAACACCTCAGAGCAGGTATTCACTATACGGGAGGTTGAGCCCAGGAGCAGGGCCTCCAGGCAGAGGGAAGTCTAGATAGGGATGTTGGGGACAAAAGAAAAAGGAGAATCTAGTTAAAAGATAACCAGACGGGCGAAACCAGATGGCCTGCATTCATGAGGAACAGGGTTTGTTGCTACAGAAACTTGCTTATGAGCACCAAAGATATTATTATCTTCTATAACCACCTATTGCTTAGCTGTCAATTTATTGTATAGAATTGATGATTTAGCTACTTGTTTCTCTCCTTACCATGACGTCAATCAGACCCTGAAAATGTATATATATTCTGAGCCTTGAGAAATAAAGTTGATGATTGAGCATTGTCTCTTCATCCCTCCTGACCCCGCTTCCTGTCTTCTTTTTTCCTGTGCACTCCCCATTCAGGCTGGAACCCTCTTGCTGGTCAAGAGTTCCCGGCAGCATCCCATTTTCATCAAATGTTTGTGGAGCACCTTCCCGGAGCCTGCAGCCAGGCAGGGGCAAGCCAGTGCTCACCACGGTGATGACCCGGCTGGAGCCTGGGGCGGGACCCTGCATCCCAGATTACTCAGTGCTGAATGCCAGAGCGTGCGTCCTGTCCACAGGCAGGGTTCAAATCACAATGATCGTCGCTAACTTTCTGCCACTTAACTTCTCTGAGCCTCAATATTCTTGTTTCAAAAATAAAAATGATGAATCCCAGCTCGCGGGGTTGCCGGAGTGTTCGTGACTGATCCCAAGTACTGAGCAGGCGCTGGACCACGCAGCGAGCTCAGTGCTCGCACTGTGGGCCCCTGAGATGCAGGAGGTGGATGGGCTTTCCTGTGGAGTAACCGGTTTCAGAGAATGCCGATGAGTCCTTTGGAGACGTGAATAGCTCACACCCTTCGAAGCTCACCTGGGCCTGAGGGCAATCTCCAGATTCGATTTAGAGTATTTCAAGGAAGGGGAAAACAAGAGACATCTGAAGCCCTTGAAAAGTATCCTGTTAGCCTGCCATATACGTGGAGTGAGAGGGAAACAGTGATCTTCCAGGCTCCCAGGCCTTTCGGACTTTGGCAAATTCCAGCACAAATAGGGAAGGAAAATGCTGAGAGCTGTCTCTTGCAAGTGAAGGGAGTATAAACCATAGTGCTTCTTTATCTGGGCCTTCTGATCTCAGGATTTCAAAGAACGCTAGACAAGTACCTAGCGGCAGATAAGATTTTTCTCTATTTTCTATATGGGTAGTTGGAGCCTCAGTTGATAGGAACAGAACCAAGAATGCAATGTAGGTCAGATGCTTTAGAGCCGAGAAAAGGTGTTACAGATGCAGGAATGCGGTGGCTTTTAAAGTTAAGTGTTCATCAAAATACCTGAGACTCTCTCTCAAAATGCACACTCCTGGGCCCCACCCCAGGAAATTGGGATTCAGGAAATCTGGGCGTGGGCCTTGGATTTTGAACCTTAATGCTGGCTTTCAGGTGCTGTGTTTATCATACTCTGAGAAACTCTGATCTAGGGAGAGTCAGAAGGCTGTGCCTTCTGTTTAGGGCCTGGCCGTGAGTGACGAGGCCCATCTCTGGGTATTTTATCCAGGGATAGAAATCTGTAACAATTATACTATTAAATTTTATCTTCTAGAGGGAAAGGCATGACAGAATACACGCTCAAGAGGCTTAGCCTAACTCAGTGTTTCTTTTTCTTTTCTATTTTATTTGAGACAGGCTCTTACTCTGTCTCCCAGGCTGCAGTGCAGTGACCTCATCGCAGTTCACCGCAGCCTAGAACTCCTGGGCCCAAGTGATCCTCCCACCTCAGCCTCGCAAGTGACTGAGTCTACAAGTGTGCACCACCACGCCCAGCTATTTATTTATTTATTTAGAAGGATGGGGTTTCACCATGATGGCCAGGCTGATCTTGAACTCCTGACCTCAGGTGATCCACCCACCTTGGCTTCCCAAAGTGCTAGGATTACAGACGTGAGCCACAGCACCCAGCCATTTATATTTTTAGAGATGGGATCTTGCTACATTGCCAGGCTGGCCTCAAGCTCCTTGGCTCCAGCGATCCTTAGCCTCCCCACATATCGGGACTTGCAGGTGGGCCACTCCCACTGCATCCAGCCAAGACTCTTTTTATAAGGCCACATTCACAGGGCTCAAGTGCATAATTTTTTTTTTTTTTTTTTTTTGAGACAGAATCTTGCTCTTGTCACCCAGGCTGGAGTGCAATGGCATGATCTCAACTCACTGCAACCTCTGCCTCCCCAGTTCAAGCAATTCTCCTGCCTCCGCCTCCCAAGTAGCTGGGATTACAGGTGCCCGCCACCACGCCCAGCTAATTTTTGTATTTTTAGTAGAGATAGGGTTTTGCCATGTTGGCCAGCCTGGTCTCGAGCTCCTGAACTCAGATGATCTGCCCACCTGAGCCTCCCAAAGTGCTGAAATTACAGGTGTGAGCCACTGCGCCTGGCCAAGTGCACACATCTTTTGGGGGGACACCGTTCAACCTTTACACCTCCCCCAACTCCCTGTCACTATGATCAGTAGTTCCTGCAGCGTCCCTGAGGGTCAGTCTCCACTGTGCCGTAACCTCACGGGCAGGAACCACATGGAAATGTAAGTTCTGCAGTGCCCAGTACCTGGAACATGTCACATATTCAATTTTCATTCAATAAGTGAATACATTTTATTTCATTGATTTACTTGTTGGCTAATGCAACAGTACTACTGTTTTATAATTATTATTATTATTTTTTGAGACAGAGTTTCGCTCTTGTTACCCAGGCTGGAGTGCAATGGCGCGATCTCGGCTCACCGCAACCTCCGTCTCCTGGGTTCAGGCAATTCTTCTGCCTCAGCCTCCTGAGTAGCTGGGATTACAGGCACGTGCCACCATGCCCAGCTAATTTTTTGTATTTTTAGTAGAGATGGGGTTTCACCATGTTGACCAGGATGGTCTCGATCTCTTGACCTCGTGATCCACCCGCCTTGGCCTCCCAAAGTGCTGGGATTACAGGCTTGAGCCACCGCGCCCGGCCCTGTTTTATAATTATTTGTGTAGTTTAAGAACATGCATTACTAGCAGTAGCAATTATTGAATTTAGTCACTCCTGAAATAGCTACTACAGTATTCTTTAAAACACACGCTGTACTGCTTATGCTGGCATAAGTCTCTCCTCAGTACTCTTGTTTTTACAAATGTCTTCCACGCTTTCCTATGTGCAAAAGCCCCAGACTTGTGGAGTTCCGGATTCTGGAATGGCACAAGTCAGGGCTGACCATGAAGCCTGGTTTCAGTCCCTGGCTTCAGCAGCTGAGGGGGCGTTGGTGACCGTGGCAGGTGCGGTGGGGTCGAAGAGGCTTTGGAGAAGGCTGAGGTCCACGTGGAGGTGAATTAGGAGACGGAGAAAATGAAGAAGGAGAAAGAGGTGTCTGGGGAGGAGGAAGAGGTGGGGGAAGGAGGAAGAGGTGAGGGGGAGGAGGAAGAAGTGGAGGGGGAGGAGGAAGAGGTGGTGGGGAGGAGGAAGAGGTGGGGGGAGGAGGAAGAGGTGGGGGGAGGAGGAAGAGGTGGTGGATGAGGAGGAAGAGGTGGGGGGAGGAGGAAGAGGTGGTGGGGGAGGAGGAAGTGGTGGAGAGGGAGGAGGAAGAGGTGGCGGGGGAGGAGGAAGAGGTGGTGGGGGACGAGGAAGAGGTGGTGAAAGATTCTCTGCTGGTGGCCCCCGGGGTGGTGGTGGTCGGGGTAGAAAAGGAGGAAAGCAGTCTGGGAAGAATGTGATGGTGGATCTGTATGGGCTGCGGTGTCTTCTCTGCAGAGGAAAGGAGCATGAACCGGTCACTGAGAATCTGGTCCCTGGAGAATCAGTTTACGGAGAGGAGAGACTTCCCACTTCGCACGGAGATGACAGCATGGAGTCCCAAGCGTGGAACCCCTTCCCCACCAAGCCAGGGCCTAGGTGCTCTCCCTCGAGGCTGCCTCAGGCACCACCACGTCCCTTGATCGTGACATCAGAGACCGGAAGGTCTAGTCTAGGCCTCGAGTTCTCCCATGCTCTGGCCATGCCTCATCAACTTGACCGAGAAGAGGACCAACATCCCTCCTGTGTGGGAGCGTGCTTGGCACCCACACAGGTACCCCGTGCTCACGGCCATGGTGGATGTGACTGTTGCTGACATGGCCCTGCCCGGCCAAACCCAGATTGTGGCCCTGCATGCCCACCCCTTCCTGCTGATTGGAGGACACTGTGGTTTCCACTGAGGCCAATTGCATGGAGTCCACAGCCCAGCAGGGGCCGAGTTTGAGTGTGATATGAAAAGGGGGCAGCCAGAGAACACAAAGCCCGGAGCAGCTGGCCCCGGAGCCACACCAAAGAACCACCCCGCGGTCCTGGGAGTGGAGAGGCCACGCCCCGAGGTGAGGAGCTGAAGTTCAGTACGTCCTGGATCGCGGCCAAGCGTGTCAATGGTGGGGTTTTTCTTTTTAATTTTTAAGGGTGTTTGTGGGAGGGGCTGGATTGAGAGATTCACATAGAGGGATTTTCTATAAAAAAGACTCATCCGTCGGTCACAAAAATGTCTTCCAGGCCAGGCACAGTGGTTCATGCCTGGAATCCCAGCTCTTTGGGAGGCTGAGGTGGGAGGATCACTTGAGGCCAGGAGTTCAGGGCCTCAACTTATAAACAATTTCCATTGTTTGTAGATTACTCAATACAAGCTATTTTGTTCCAGCAGCGGGAACAGACCAAGACAGGACCCATTTGCACCATGTTTCACTCTTGTTCAAGATATGTTTGCTAGTAGTATTTGTTTATTTATTGAGATGGAGTCTGGCTCTGTCGCCCAGGCTGGAGTGCAGTGGTGTGATTTCAGCTCACTGCGACTTCGGCCTCCCAAGTTCAATGGATTCTCCTGCCTCAGCCTCCTGAATAACTAGGATTACAGGCATGCACTACCACACCCAGCTAATTTTTTTGTATTTTTACTAGAGACAGGGTTTTACCATGTTGTCCAGGCTGGTCTCAAGCTCCTGACCTCAGGTGATCCACCCTCCTTGGCCTCCCAAAGTGCTGGGATTACAGGAATAAACCACCATGCCCAGCCTGGTATTTTATTTAGAATGTGTGCATCTATCATAAGTGGTATTGGTCTCGTGTGGGTATGCCTGCAGCCAGGTATCTGCCAGATGTGCTGGTGCCGGGCTTGTTTTGACATCAAGAAATGAACCAGAAAGCCTTCTTTCGTTTTCTGTGTGCTGGTGTGGTTGTAAAGTATGAACTATTAGTAATAACGACTTAAGCTGGCCTCACTGAGCGTGTGCAAAGACAGCTCATCAAAGGAACAATTAGAACTACTGCTTAGGGGTAGTATTTTGCACTGGTGGACAGATCATTTTGCTTCCAGATGTTTGCCAAGCAAAATAGATTGTGTCTCTGCCTTCCCCTCTGTCGTAGAGGGTCCGCGCCACCGGCCTCATGGCTGGCTTGTGGGAATTTTGCAGGATCCTGCAGCGTGTGCCCATGCCATCCCTCCTGAGCTGTCTCCTTCAGCAGCACAGCCTGGAAGGTGGAGGAGAATGCAGGGTGGATAGAGAAGGGCCTCAGTTCAGTTCCTTCGAATTGCTTCATTTTCCAGGACCGAGGGAAGTGAGCAAGGCTGTGATTGAAAGACAGTCGCATCTGTGTGTTTGAAGGCCTGGGTTGTATTGTGGAAGTGCAGAGTTTCAGTGTTGGCTTTAAAAATAATGTTCACAGTGGCTCTTAAAAAAAAAAAAAAAGAAGGTTATAAGAGGCAAGGAGATTAGACTCTGAATCTAGTTTTCTTCATCTTTGCAGAAAAGAAGGTTTTATATGAAAGGTTTTATCACCAGCAGGTTGACAGGCTACTGCAGTCACCAGCTCCATTTAGAACGGAGCTGGAAAGTAACAAAAACCTCTTCCCAGTTTAGAGTTGCATCTGTGCCCGCCGGATGGCCTAGACATCGTGAACTGCGGGGTGACGGGAATAAATGGAGAAAGGAATCAGAACCCCAGGGGACTTGTGACAGCCCCTCTCTTTTCAGCTAGAGCCTGACAATCTATACTTTAGCATATAACACGACAAATGTATATAAGAGAAAATGAGGAAGTGTAATTCCATGCAATAAACACTGAACACTGTTCATTTCAGTATATGGACATGGACTTTTTCTTTCTTTTGTTTTTTTTTTGAGAAGAGTCTCACTCTGTTGCCCAGACTGGAGTGCAATGGCGTGATCTTGGCTCACTGCAACCTCCGCCTCTCAGGTTTAAGTGATTCTTCTGCCTCAGCCTCCCGAGTAGCTGGGACTACAGGTGTGTGCCACCACGCCTGGCCCATTTTTGTATTTTTAGTAGAGACTGGGTTTCACCCTATTGGCCAAGCCAATATGGTGAACTCCTGACCTCCTAATTTGCCTGCCTCAGCCTCCCAAAGTGCTGGGATTACAGGCATGAGCCACTGCCCCTGGTCAATAATATGGACATTTTAAACTAAATTACAGAAAGCTTTTTCCTCTGAAATTTCACCTCAGGGATTCTGAATTAAATCTCATTCTGACATTGTTTTAAATGACCAGATACAGATTATCATCAGATTACCATGTGGCTGGAATAACACTGACATAGAAATAATTGTTTTTTGACAGGTAGGCTGGCAGTTTCCTGATTAGACTTACAAATTCAATGTCAGCGGGTCGCCCATAACCCCCTCCCCCGGCCCTCAATGAAGATTCCAACTCCTGAGATTCCAACTTCTTGAAGCTTATTGACTTTAATAGTGAGTAACCAAGGGTGTCTGACAAAGACTCTGCTATTGCCTTTCCAACATTATAGCGCCCGTGTCATATAGAACCATCTTTAGTTGCAAATGAGACTATAGGGGGAAGTGAATGTTCTTAATTTTTTAATACTGTAAAAATGAAGGAACAGAGTAACAAAGTCTTATGAAATAAAAAAAAAATCCGTGGCCGGGCGCGGTGGCTCAAGCCTGTAATCCCAGCACTTTGGGAGGCCGAGGTGGGTGGATCACGAGGTCAAGAGATCGAGACCATCCTGGTCAATATGGTGAAACCCCATCTCTATTAAAACTACAAAAAATTAGCTGGGCATGGTGGCGCGTGCCTGTAATCCCAGCTACTCAGGAGGCTGAGGCAGGAGAATTGCCTGAACCCAGGAGGCGGAGGTTGCGGTGAGCCGAGATCGCGCCATTGCACTCCAGCCTGGGTAACAAGAGCGAAACTCCGTCTCCAAAAAAAAAAAAAAAAAATCCGGCTGGGTACAGTGGCTCACGCCTGTAGTCCCAGCACTTTGGAAGGCCAAGGTGGGCGATCACTTGAGGTCAGGAGCTCAAGACCAGCCTGGCCAACATGGTGAAACCTCGTCTCTAGTAAAAATACAAAAATTAGCCAGGTGTGGTGGCGGGCATCTGTAATAGGAGGCTGAGACAGGAGAATCACTTGAACCCAGGAGGTACAGGTTGCAATGAGCCGAGATCATGCCATTACACTCCAACCTGGGCGACAAGAACAAAACTCCATCTATAAATAAATAAATAATCTCTCTCAGGAGATCTACAACACCTAAGTGAGCAATGCATTCTCTAGGCAGACTGCGCCCTGGGAAGGTTCTGTTCTGGCTGCAGGACAGCTAGCTCCCAGCCGTGAGAAAGCGTGTACACACGGACAGCAGTTGCCCGGCAAAGTCGGATGAGCAGGGCAGTGACGATTTGCATGGGTTCGCGAATTCCAGAAGTATTCATGGAAAACACCTGTGCGTCGGGCACTCTTCTAGGTGCTGGGGATACAGCACTGAACAGAACAGACACAAATGCCTGCTTTCTTGGAGACTTTGTTCAATGGGGGATACAGAGAGTGAATCGGTGAGAATGTGGGGTGTGGGACAGTAGCCTGTGCTCAGGAGGGAAACTCAGGAGGGAAGGGGGGGGCTCTAGGGTGTATGGGTGGCAGTTTTAGCTGAGATGTTCAGGAAAGGCCTCAAGGGAGGCAACATTTGAACAAAGGCCCGCAGGAGATGGTGGGCAACCATGAGGTTATCTCTCAGGGACAAAGACCACCAAGGCTGGGGCATGTCTGGGGCGCTGGGGGACATGGGGCAAGAGAACCAAGAGGAGGAGGAAGAAGGGTCAGAGACGTATCAACAGCCCAGGTGCCGTGGGCCTGAGAGCTGTTTTTTTTTTTTCAAAGATGGGGTTTCACCATGATGGCCAGGCTGGTCTTGAACTCCTGACCTGAGGTGATCCACCCACCTTGGCCTCCCAAAGTGCTAGGATTGCAGGCGTGAGCCACTGTGCCCGGCCAGGCCTTAGAGTCTTATATGGCCTTGGATTTAATTTCAGTGAGAGAGGAAGCTCTACTGGAGAGTTTGGAGCTGAGGAATCCTGCGATCAATCATATTTGAATGGAGTCGTTTGGCTTGAGTTGAGGCGACCGCAGCAGGCAAAGGAGGAAGCGGGTGAGCAGCCAGGAGGATCGTGGGAGCCAGGGAGAGGGTGAGCAGGGGGTGGATTCTGGACACATTCTGAAGGTGGAACTGACAGAATTTGCTGAAGACTGAAAGTGGGAGTGAGAGAAAAAAGAGAAGTTGAAGATGACTATATAGAATATATATTAAGATATTTTATCATATATATATATATACATGTTTTGTCAGAGCAACTTGAAGAATAAAGTTATTTGCAAAAAAAGCCCAGAGGAGCAGGGGTTTTTTGAGAGGGATCAGGGGAGGGGTTGATAGAAACAGCTATCAGGCCAGGTGTGGTGGCTCACGCCTGTAACCCCAACACTTTGGGAGGCTGAGGCAGGAGGATCGCTTGAGGCCAGGAGCTGGAGACCAGACTAGGCAGCATAATGAGATATTTCTCTACAGAAACATTGTTATTATATTTACACGTCTTTTAAATAGAGACGGGGTTTCACCGTGTTGCCCAGGCTGGGCAAAGATTTTGGGCTCAAGCAACCCACCTTCCTCAACCTCCCAAAGTGCTGGGATTACAGGCGTGAGCGACTACACCTGGCCTAAATGTTTTAATGTACAAAAATTAAACTAAACCTAGAAATGGATATCAGGAGTTTGGGCACTGTAGGCTTCGGAGGAGTGTTAGACACCAAGTGGAAAGTCAGCAGCAGGGAGTCTGCAGCTGGAGTTCAGTGGGGGCCTGGGAGTAAAGTGTGAATTCCAGTCATCAGCATGGAGATGGTATTGAAAGCGATCAGACCAATGATGTTGATGAGGGAATCAAGGAATCTGCAGCCCTGGATTAAGGAACGATAAAGGGAGGGGCCGAAGAGTGAAGGAGACCAGGAAAGGGGCTGCCAGGAGAATCAGGCGGCGGCAGGCGAGCGTGCTGTGGCATCCCGGGGCCGAGCTTCCTCCAGGAAGAGAAGGAGACAGCTGGTCGGATGCCCACGGAAAGTCAGGGAGAACCAGGCCTGGGAATTGGCCATCGGAATCAACACAGAGGACCTTGGTGACCCCGAGTGGACCAGGTGAATGGATGAGTGACCCCAAATAGAGAGGCAGAGGAAAGGCTCCCGCGCGCTGGGCTGTTGCCTTGGATGCGTCTGCTACAGCCTTTGCCGCGCTCAGCCTGGCTCCTGAGACACAGCTGCACCTGCGCAGACTGAGGCTGCTGCGGCATGTGGTGTCTCAGTCCGGGCCACGTGGTAGGCTTGTCATTGGCCCTGCAGGGGACTGACCCAGAGAGCTCTGCTGGTGCCCACCAGGTCACCTCTCTGGAATACGCAGAGGCAGGCTGGCAGCAATGGAATCTGACTTTGCCGAGAGGCTGCGCAGGAGAGGTCATGAAGTAGGAGGGCCACGAGGGACCAGGGCAGGATGAGGCTTCCTGTGGCCAGGAGGCGTAGTTGGTGACACGCAGATCACAGTGCAGCAGCTGCCTTGGGGCAGGAGAAGTGAGAAGCATCACAAGAAAAAGAGATAGAGACAGGGTGACATCACGTGAATGGTGGGACACTAGAGTCGTTAGTTTCCAGAACCACCCGCCAGCCCCAGACCCTCCAGACTCCTCCAGATCCTTGCTCCCCTGTGGCCATGAGTCTGCACTTGAAAGCCCCAGTACTTGAGCTGAACTCGAGGGCAAGGAAAACACCTGAACGCCACAGCTGCCACTATTTTACTAATGCAGAGTGTGATCTGGGCATGATGTGGTCACAGAGTCCTGAATTAAAGCAAAAGAACATAAACAAAACAGTGAGCGCCTCGGGATGACTTGGGACCACGGAGAAGGCGTCAGGATTGATTCATAGTGTGATCACTAAACATGGGCTTCCTGATTGTCTAATAGGAAAGGCGTCAGCGTCTCACTGACCTTCCTTCCTGGCTTGCCTGATCATGTGATGAAGTGATGAGAATGACCGGAAGGCCAGCTGTTCACAGTGACGTTATGGAACAATTTTTTGCTCTTTTAGAGAGACCAGGTAGATGTCACCCTCAAACTGTGAGCCCTGAGTGAGCCGGGGCCTTGGATCCCTGAGGGTTAGTGACTGGGTAGCAGGCAGTTTTTTTTTTTTTTCTTTTTAAGATGGGGTTTCACCATGTTGGCCAGGTTGGTCTTGAACTCCTGACCTCAGGTGATCCACCCACCTCCGCCTCCCAAAGTGCTAGGATTACAGGCGTGAGCCACCGCGCCCGGCTAGGCAGTTTTTAAAGATACCCTAGTGTCACTAGACCTTTGACTGGGGTTGTTATTTTTGTTGAGGTCAGTGGTAAAATTTGTTTTTTTTGTTTTTTCACGTTTCTTGTACAAAATTCAGAATTTATTATGTCTCTGAGCACTGGGGTCAGCTATCAGGAAGATTCCACAAGGAGTAAGGAAACTCCCCAAACTAAAGCATCTTAGTTTTTAGGATCTCTGTTTTAGGGCACTAAAGGAAGAAGTTTCTAGATCCATTCCTGAGCCATGGACATTAAAAACATATTAACTGTGGCCCCTAGATTTTCGTTTTGTACTATGTGTGCTGAGTTCCAGACTTATTATGATGATGTTTATTTTATTTTAATTTTTTTTTGAGACAGAGTCTCATTCTGTCACCCAGGCTGGAGTGCAGTGGCATGATCTTGGCTCACTGCAACCTCTGCCTCCTGGGTTCAAGCGATTCTCCTGCCTCAGCCTCCCAGGTAGCTGGGATTACAAGTACGTGCCACCACACCTGGCTGATTTTTATATTTTTAGTAGAGACTGGGGGTTTCACTGTGTTGGCCAGGCTGGTCTTGAAGTCCTGACCTCAGGTGATCCACCCACCTTGGCCTCCCAAAGTGCTGGGATTACAGGAGTGAGCCACCGTGTCTGGCCTTACAATGATGTTTATTGAACACCTACTTTGTACCAGGTCGTATAACAATAATGAGAATGCCACGAGTCAATGATAATGCTATTCCAGTCATGGCGTGTGGCACAGAAAACGCAGTGCCTCATGATACAATTCAAAGCACTCAGATGCTCCGCAGTAAAACCACCCAGGAATTATTCTGGCTTACAGCCTATTAAGTTTTACCACTGCCTTAATACAAAGAGAATTTTATTACCAATTTACCCAGCGGGTTAAATTCATATTTACAAGAGTCATGGAGGCTGAGAAGTCTTGTGAAATTTCTAGATGTGCCTTGTCGATGCTGGATTTTTCTTTGTCATCTTGTGGTCTCTCAGTGGTGTTAAATTAGCCTAAACTTGGCCTGAGGATGCCTCCGCACTTCAGTCCTGACATGACAAACTGTGGCCTGGCTTAGTTCAGAAACTGAAAACCTAACATGGGAGTACACTTCTGTCACGAGCAGCTGCGTCTCGGCCCATTACCGCAGCTGAGCTTCAGTCAACCGTGGGTGGTCAACTGAGGCAACGTAGGCAAACGCCTAGCAACAACCATTCAGCGCTAGACTGCCCTTCCACTTCCTTCCTTCCTTCCTTTTTTTTTTTTTTTTGAGACAGAGTTTCGCTCTTCTTGCCCAGGCTGGAGTGCAATGGCACCATCTCGGCTCGCTGCAACCTCCACCTCCCGGGTTCAAGCCATTCTCCTGCCTCAGCCTCCAGAGTAACTGGGATTACAGGCATGTGCCACCACGCCAGGCTAATTTTGTATTTTTAGTAGAGATGGGGTTTCTCCATGTTGGTCAGGCTGGTCTCGAACTCCCAACCTCAAGTGATCCACCCACCTCGGCCTCCGAAAGTGCTGAGATTACAAGCATGAGCCACTGTGCCCAGTCCTGCTGTTCCATTTTCTATCCTCAACTACTGCCTGACCATGGTGCTGGCTGGACACGGTGCTTTGAACCTGAAACTATTCCAGTACAGGGGCTGCCTGATTCTGGAATCACGAATAAATAATCAATTAAGATTTCTGTTTTTTTTTTTTTTTTGAGACAGAGTGACAGAGGGCAGTGGCAGGATCTCAGCTCACTGCAACCTCTGCCTCCTAGGTTCAAGCGATTCTCCTGCCTCAGCCTCTTAAGTAGCCAGGATTACACGCACACGCCATCACACCAGGCTAATTTTTGTATTTTTAATAGAGACAGGGTTTCCCATGTTGGCCAGGCTGGTCATGAACTCCTGACCTCAAGCGACCCGCCTGCCTTGGCCTCCCAAAGTGCTGGGATTACAGGCATGAGCCACCACGCCTGGCCACAATTAAGATCATTAAACTAAATTTGTTGTCATTTTGTCTTTTGACGGTTGTGACAAAAAAATACTTATAACATTTTCTTTATTTAAATAGAACCAATGGGAGCCACTCTTGGGGTCACCGTCTCCCCAAAGCGTCTGCAGACAGCTGGTCTGCTTAGCCAGGTGGCTTCCTTTCGGGCTGGGAAAACTCTTCAGAAGCGACTAAGTTGAACCAGTTCTGTTTCGCCCACACTCCGTGGCCAAGCTGGGAATCAGTTCGTTTAGGAGAGGCAGAGAATAGGGTGGAAACCTGGGCTTCAGAGACCCTGTGGCACTGCAGAGACAGGCGCCAGGGGCCAAGGTATAGCGCCTTGTTCTGTGCCTTCTTAGCTGTGTGAACTGGGCACGAGGCTGAACACGTTACTGAGCCTCAGTTACCTCATCTGTAAAAATGAAAAGGCCAGCCAGGCACGGTGGCTCACGCCTGTAATCCCAGCACTTTGGGAGTCCGAGGCAGGCGGATCACAAGGTCGGGAGTTTGAGACCAGCCTTGCCAACACGGTGAAGGTTGGAGAGGCTGCTCTCAAACTCCCGACCTGTGATCCCCATCTCCACTAAAGATACAGACAATTAGCCGGGTGTGGTGGCACGTGCCTGTCATCGCAGCTACTCAGGAGGCTGAGGAAGGAGAATCGCTTGAGCCTGGGAGGTTGAGGCTGCAGTGAGCCGAGACTGTGCCATTGCATTCCAGCCTGGGAGACAGGGCAAGATGCTGTTTCAAAAAGAAAAAAAGAAAAAAAGAAAAGGCCTATGTCAGAGGGCTGTACGAGGACTGGTGAGACAAAGCAGCTCATGACGCACGTTCTTGAAATGCCGGCTTTCTTTCTGCTTGGCTCAGCCCTCTCTCCGCTGCTGGAGTGATCCGTGACGAGGGGCCCAGCAAGCCGGGGGGTGCTATGGAAGAGGAAAGAGGTGGGATAGAGACAGGTCGAGAGGCCCCAAGGGATGGGTCCGCAGCCCCCACTCGGCAAGTGGCAGGAGGCCGGGAGTAGATGACCCAGGTGGCTGGCCCCGGCACGCCCCATGGAAGAATGCAAGCCCCGGGCCAGAAAGCGGCATGGACTCTGAGTTTCTGCCGCGCCTGGGCATCAGGCCGCCATGAAGCTATTTTGTGACACAGGAAATTTCAGGAATTGGCATTTCCCTGCTCACGATATTACTCGAAATATAATAACTTCGTCTGACAAGTGTTTTTCAGAATGTGTCCACTGAATTCCCTGGGACCTCCTTTGATCCCAGGGAAGGTGGGATCCCCTGCCTTCACCCCCATCTCCATCATAGGTGAGAAACCTGATAGTGAACTTCAAGGTCCCCAGTGCAGAGGCTGAGCACGGAGCCACCGTGGGCTGAAGGACAGCCCAGTCCTCCTGACCCGACGCCGCTGTCTCCCCTGGAGCACAGTTCTCTCTCTGCGGTTGAAAGATCAAGTCTGCAGTGAGGGCTCACCAAGGGCAGGTCACTTACACAGCACAGTTTGTTTGAACTCACATAGCAAAGGCTTAGGCAGGTCCCCTGAGTGAGCGCTGAGCAAGCTGCTGTGTGCCGTCCAGAGCCCAGATCCAGGCCAGTGGGGCACCAACGGGTGTGGGTGCACACAACCACAGGAACAGCCGCGTGGGCCGCAGCACTAACGATGACCACTTATGTGTCCCCAGTCCAGCCTCTGCCGTCGATGACAACTCCCACTCGCTGAGGATTTGCCTTGTGTATGTGCTATGGTTTTACAGGCCAGGCCACTGAGGAACGAATCTGTGTTTTCCACGGCGTCGTGACTGCTGTTGTCTTTGTTTCTCCTTTGCCATCCCACGTACTGGGCTCTGCAGTTCATGTTGGGGATTGTGTGAAATGTCTTCTTCAGGGCACAGGACAGAGCCCCCCGAGGGCAAGAGGTGGAGGGCGCAGAGTGCCAGAGGCTTGGAGACATCTCGCAAGGCTGGCAGTGGAATAGTGTGTGTGGGTGTGTGTGTGCATGTGTGTGTGTGTATTCTGCTGGTAATAAAGACAAGCTCTGAGTGTGTGTGTGTGTGTATTCTGCTGGTATAAAGACAAGCCCTGAGTGTGTGTGTGTGTGTGTGTGTGTGTGTATTCTGCTGGTAATAAAGACAAGCCCTGAGTGTGTGTGTGTGTGTGTGTGTGTGTATTCTGCTGGTATAAAGACAAGCCCTGAGTGTGTGTGTGTGTGTGTGTGTGTGTGTGTG
>NW_022436979.1:16885455-16921323 GCF_009761245.1 Sapajus apella | reverse complement strand
CCTGAGAGTGTGTGTGTGTATGTGTGTGTGTGTATTCTGCTGGTAATAAGGACAGGTCCTGAGTATGTATGTGTGTGTGTGTTCTGCTGGTAATAAAGACAAGCCCTGAGTGTGTGTGTGTGTGTGTGTTCTGCTGGTAATAAAGACAAGCCCTGCCCCATCGGCCCACACTCAGCTCCCCAAGGAGGAGGAAGTAACCCAGAAGGCTTGGCTGGAAGGGAGCCCTACCAGGCCCGGCCCTGCCCTCCATGGCTGCCAGCCTCAGGGACCAGGCTGGCTGGGCGCTGCGGGGCCTGGGCACCACACTGATGGACTTAGACTAAAGCCCCAGCACGGGCTTTCTGGACACTGCGGGGTTACCAGCGACTCTCATGCGACCCTAGAGACAAAAAGCACACCTCAAATTCAAGGACTGAATTTCTCCTCACAGAGGCAAGCTGATGTAACATGATTTGGGACCATTCCGAAAGTAGCATTCTGAAAAGGAGGGGGAGAGGGGAAGGGAAAGAAAGAAGGAAAGAAGGAAAGGAAGGAAGGAGAAAGAAAGAAAAGAATGGAGAGAAAAAGAAAGGAAGGAGGGAGGGAGGGAGGGAGGGAGGGGAGGAAGAAAATAAGAGAGAAAAAAGAGACAGACAGAGAAAGAGCCATAAGAGCGTTCTTTGTAAGTTTGGTAGCCCGAACAGAAACACCTTTGACGGATGCCCTGAGAGCGCTGAACTCTTCCTCCTCTCTCTGGAGGGGATGGCGGCAGGTCAGCCCTGAAACTAGAGGACCCGCATCGACACAGCCTGGCCCTGGAGGAAGGAAGTGGGTCTGGTTTCCACGGTGGCTGTGAAAAGTCGGGGCTTTGTTTCTCAGGGCGCGCCTCGGCAGCGGTAAAGCGCGGCGCTCGAACCAGCGCCTTCGGAAGACGAAGCGTGTTCTACCCGCGCCGCGCGGAGCCCCTCCCAGCTCGCCCGAGTTCCGCCCCGAGGCCGCCAGGTGGCGCCCGAGGAGCCGAGACTGCGCTCGGGAACGTCGCGGGCCGAGCCTGCGGGCCCAGCCGGGCCCAGCGGTCCCAGGGGTGACGCGGGAGGAGACTGCGCGGAGGGCGGGCGGGCCAGCCCCCCACAGCCACTTGCACGTGGACAGTCCAGGTTCGCTCTCTCTTACATACAGAAGGAATAAAGCACATCTTTTTAAAAACTGCTTCTTGTGGAGCGGGGCTACCCCATAGACAGTGTGCCCAGAGTAGCCAAAAACTGTTTTCTATTATTGATTGATTGATTGAGATGGAGCCTCGCTCTTGATTGATTGATTGATTGATTGAGATGGGGTCTCGCTCTGTCTCCCAGGCTGGTGTGCAGTGGCACCATCCTCATGCAACCTCTGCCTCCTGGTTCAAGCGCTTCTCCCACCTCAGCCTCCCGAGTAGCTGGGTCTGCAGGAGTGCTCCACCACACCCGGCTAATAGACTCTGATGCCCAGTTGGAGTGCAGTGGCATGATCTTGGCTCACCGCAACCTCCGCCTCCCAGGTTCAAGCGATTCTCCTGCCTCAGACTCTCGAGTAGCTGGCATTACAAGCACCTGCCACCAGGCGCAGCTAGTTTTTTTTGATATTAGATGGGGTTTCACCATGTTGGTCAGGCTGGACTTGAACCCCTGACCTCAGATGATCCGTGAGCCTCGACCTCCCAAAGTGCTGGGATTACAGGCGTGAGCCACCGGACCAGGCAATTTTTGTATTTTTAGTAGAGACAGGGTTTCGCCATGTTGGCCAGGCTGGTCTCTAACTCCTGACCATGTTGGCCGCTGGTCTGTAACTCAGGTGATCTGCCTACCTCAGCCTCCCAAACTGCTGGAATTACAGGCATGAACCACCGTGCCCGGCAAAAAGCACATCTTTTGAAAAGATGTTTTCACAGGTTGAGCACCCTTAGTCCCCAAATCCCAAATCCAAAATACTCCAAAATCTGTAATTTTTTGAGTGCCAACATGATGCTGCAAGTGGAAAATTTCACACCTAACTACTTAGCAGGAAATTATTTACTTTAGGCAGGCACGGTGGCTCATGCCTGTAATCCCAAAATTTTGGGAGGCTAAGGCAGGTGGATCACTTGAGGTCAGGAGTTCAAGGTCAGCTGGGCCAACATGATGAAACCCTGTCTCTACTAAAAATTCAAAAATTAGCTGGGCATGGTGGTGATGAACACCTGTAATCTCAGCTACTCAGGAGGCTGAGGAAGGAGGATGCTTAATCCAGGAGGCAGAAGTTGCAGTGAGCCAAGATCGCACCATTGCACTCCAGCCTGAGTGACAGAGCGAGACTCCATCTCAAAAACTATATATATATATATATATATATATATATATATATATATATATATTTATTTATTTATTTTTAATTAAAACTATTTATTATTCTTATTTTTAGAAACGAGATCTCATATCTTGTCCAGGCTGGTCAAGCAATCCTCCCACCTCATCCTCCCAAAGTGCTGGGATTACAGGGGTGAGCCGTCATGCCTGGCCTACACAAAATTATTTTAAAATATTTTATAAAAATACCTTCAGGTGATGTGTATAAGGTGAACATAAAACATAAATGAATTTTGAGTTTAGACTTGGGTCCCACCCCCAAGATATCTCATTATGTATATGCAAATATTTAAAAATCCAAAAACATCTAAAATCCAAAACACTTCTGGCTCCAGGCATTCTAGAAAAGGGATAATCCACCTGTATTTGGAAAATGCTATTTTTTTTTTTTTTTTTTTTTTTTTTGGGACGGAGTTTCGCTCTTGTTACCCAGGCTGGAGTGCAATGGCGCGATCTCGGCTCACCGCAACCTCCGCCTCCTGGGTTCAGGCAATTCTCCTGTCTCAGCCTCCTGAGTAGCTGGGATTACAGGCACACGCTACCATGCCCAGCTAATTTTTTGTATTTTTAGTAGAGACGGGGTTTCACCGTGTTGACCAGGATGGTCTCGATCTCTTGACCTCGTGATCCACCCGCCTCGGCCTCCCAAAGTGCTGGGATTACAGGCGTGAGCCACCGCGCCCGGCCGGAAAATGCTATTTTTATTGGTCTGTAAATGACCATCTGAGTTAGGAGTGCAAGGTCAGCTGCAGGCAAATGTAGCTTTCAGGTTCGTGGGCTCACAGCCCCTCCTGCACACACACGCACACACCCACTTACGCACGCACCCACGCACACACGCACGCACGCACGCACACACGCACGCACGCACGCAAGGAGCTGGTGCAGTCCTTTAATTATGCACTTTTTTCTTTGCTTGGTTTTCTGTGCGCCCCTTCAGCCCCCAGCATGTCCACAGTTGCTCAGGGACATCTGCATTCTGGCCCAGGAGATGGTCCAGGGACCAGGCCTGAGGGTCGCCCCTCCTCTTGGCTGCTCTCTTGAATAAACTTGCTTAGCCATTTCATTCTTAAAAACCAACCTACCTGGCTGGGTGCGGGGGCTCAGGCCTGTAATCCCAGCACTTTGGGAGGCTGAGGCCGGCTGATCACGATCACGAGGTCAGGAGTTCGAGACCATCCTGGCCAACATGGTGAAACCCCGTCTCTACTAAAAATACAAAAATTAGCTGGGCATGGTGGCCAACACCTGTAGTCCCAGCTACTTGGGAGGCTGAGGCAGAAGAATCCCTTGAACCAGGAAGGCGGAGGTTGCAGTGAGCCAAGTTCGGGCCATTGCACTCCAGGCTGGCAACAGAATAAGACTCCCTCCTCCCCCCACCCCCCAAAAAAACTACCCTAGAAACTAGAGATTACTAGCCTTCACTTTCTCCCTTAGCTACCTCATACCTTTTCCCTTCCCTTCCCAACAAACTTTAGGATGGGCTTGCCTGCGAGCACCCACAGGCTCCACTTCCTCCCTCCTACACCCTCGAAGCAACCCCAAGTTAGTTTCTGTTCCCCCTGCTCCTGCACCTCATGTCCATCCTCCCGGATCCAGAAGATGCTTCAGTCTCTTCTCTTGCATGGCCTCTCTGTTGTATTTGATACTGATGGTCCTGATCTCCTTGAAACTCCCTACTGCCTGGGCTCCTGCAGCACTCACATCCCTTGGATTTCCTCCTAGACCCCAAACCCTCCTTGTTACTACTGTGGGATCCGTTTTCCACAAAGCACCGTGCTGAGTGTGGAAGGGTGCCCGTGCAAGGCTCCACACAGTGGGGGTAATGGACTTGCACTTGGGAGAAAAGGCGACTGGGGTTCTTACTCCCCAGTTATATTCATTACGTTACAGCAACCATGGTCAAGGGTCCCAGGCACTGAGCAGGTTCCCAAGATCAAAGGATATGTGTGAGGGGTAGCGGGAGAGGAGGGTGGAAATCGTGGAAGGTGTTCAGTGCTGGGCTTGCCGTTCGGATGCCATCTCACAGGCTCCTATCATCTTGCCTGTGTGAGGCTGGCCAGTGGCCCCTTCCTGGGGAATGCTGAGTGGTCAGCGTCCCCCTGGACTCCCTCGGGGAATGCTGGAACCCTGGTGTTCCCGTTATCCGTTGCTGCATAGCAAGCCATCCTAAAGGTTCACCGAAGTAGCAGATCATCAGATCTGCAGCTGGGACACCGCTTTGGATGGGGGAAGGCCCATCTCAGCTCCACACGGCATTGGCTGGGCCCCAGGGCAGCTCCACCAGGGGCTGGAGGATCTATTTACCAGCTGGGTCGTGCACCTGGCTGGGAAATTGGAGTTGGCTGTTGGCTGGGAGCTCAAGCAAGGCTGAGGGCCAAGGGCCTTGGTGCCTGTCCCTGAGGGCTTTTCTATGATCTGCTTTGCTTTTCTCAGTCTAGGCCTGTTCAGGCTGGGGCTGAGTGGGGACAGACACTAGAGTTGAGCCCAGAAGGTTCTGAGCATGGCTTATACCCTCCTTTCTTTCTCCATCCCAGCTTTAGGATGACTTCCCTTTGGACGTGGCCATGCTTGCAGAGGAAGGAAAGGCTGTTAGGAATTTGATTCATTGCCCCACCAGGAGGGTGGACAGGAGAGTGGAAAGACTGAATGCCTGAACTTCAAGGAGTTTTCAGCAACCTGACACTTGCATTTGGGGGCAGGAGGATTCTCTGAGTGACAGGAGAGCAATGAGGGGCCGGATGAGCTCCTGAGTCAGTGTTTCTGAGTGCCCACCCCGCTGCCTGCTTCCCTGTTGTCCTCATGGGTGCATTCTAGGTACTGGGCCGATTTTTAGCTTCTTTTTCTAGTTCTTTTATTGTGTTTCAAAAGTAATGGAAATTGAGCTGGGCGAGGTGGCTCATGCCTGTAAGGCCGAGGTGGGTGGATCACCTGAGGTCAGTTCAAGACCAACATGGCCAATATGATGAAACCCCGTCTCTTCTAAAAATACAAAAAATTGGCCGGGCATGGTTGCTCATGCCTGTAATCCCAGCACTTTGGGAGGCCAAGGTGGGGAGATGGAGACCATCCTGGCTAACACAGTAAAACCCTGTCTCTACTAAAAATACAAAAAATTAGCAGAGCATGGTGGCACACGCCTGTAGTCGCAGCTACTCAGGAGGCTGAGTCAGGAGAATCGGTTGAACCCGAGAAGCGGAGGTTGCAGTGAGCAAAGATCACACCACTGCACTCCAGCTTGGGCGACAGAGCGAGACTCCATCACACACACACACACACACACACACACACACACACACACAAAGTACAAAAAAAATGGCCAGGTGTGGTAATGGGCACCTGCAATCCCAGCTACTCTGGAGGCTGAGGCAGGAGAATTGCTTGAACCCGGGAGGTGGAGGTTGCAGTGAGCCAAGAACGCGCCACTGCACTCCAGCCTGGGAGACAGAGCGAGACTCCATCTAAAAAAAAAAAAGTTATGGAAATTTATAGTCATGAGGGCCAGCCAATCCAGGCATTTTTCTCTGAGAGGGTGACGAGGAAGTGGGATGTCATGCCAACTAAGGTGGCCATCTGTGCAGTAAGTCTTCAGCTGAAGCCACTAATTCACCTTCCACAGGCTGCCAGGCAGCTCTCAGGGAAATGACACTGTCTCACTGCAGACCCAGACCAAGTCTGAGCCCTTGGCCCAGAGTGACACTGTACCTCCCACAGCTCTTCCATAAAGGGAGAAAGACGGTAAGCCAGTAGAGTGACTCCTTCCAATTAGTAAGGTGACAAAGGACATAAATACACTAAGCACTGCGGCTGGCAGGGTGGGTGGGAGTGGCCCTGAGCCAACAACCACAGTGGACTTTTACACCAATTAGGTATATTTCCTGATGTAATCTTCTTCCTTTTGCAATCATTAATTTCTTTTTCACACACACTCCTTCCTGTCCCCATCAGACCAGGAGCTCCACATGGCCTTCACCCAGGGAGAATTTATAAAGTCCAGTGAATAAGGTGAACATTTGTTTAAAAGAGTTTCCACCCAGAGGAATAAGTGGCTCTGGGGATGTTGCTAGAAGTCAGCTTGGGGTCCAGGAATTATTCCTTTGGAGATTCCATCGATCTCCATCAAAAACTTGCCAGATGACCTTGTGAAAAGTCTACCAGAGGCTGTGATTCAGCTTCCCTGGTGAAATCCCAGCCAGGAGGATTTGGGAAATCTCGTGGGCTTTTCAGCCCGACCTTAATGGATGAATAGGACCTAGATAAACCAAGAGGCAGGCGCTGGGCAGAGAGGGAAGACAGTCCCTACAGGAAGAAGAGCAGGACATGGAGGAGAAGGATGCCATTGCAGTGAGGCTGCCTATGGCAAGGGAAGGAGATCAAGACCATCTGGCTAACACAGTAAAACCCTGTCTCTACTAAAAATACAAAAATTATTCAGGCATGTTTGGGGTCTGACTTCCATAGGTTCAACTTTCTGCCCCATTTTTTTTTTTTTTCTGAGACGAAGTCTTGCTCTGTCACCCAGGCTGGAATACAATGGCACGATCTTGGCTCACTGTAACCTCCGCCTCCTGGGTTCAAGCAATTCTCCTGCCTCAGCCTCCCGAGTAGCTGAGATTACAGGGGTGCACCATTATGCCTGGCTAATTTTTTGTATCTTTAATAGAGACGGGGTTTCTCCATGTTGGCCAGGCTGGTCTTGAACTCCTGACTCCTGACCCCGTGATTTGCCCCCCTCGGCCTCCCAAAGTGTTAAAATTACAGGCATGAGCCACGGCGCCCGGCCTCTGGTCCATTTTAAGACTTCTGGCAAGACCATCTTTGAAGTCTGTGTCAATATCTAAGAAGGGGCGATTAAAGTAGCTGCCTCAATGGAGTTGCTGTCAGAGTTAAATGAGAAAACCTATTCATGCAGCTGTTTGTGAAGTGGGAGGGGTTCTGATAAGACATGCCAGCAGTAGTAACCACAATGTGTTTGTGTATTTGAAGGTCAGGTGGGAGCACAGGGCTAGTGTGGGGGAGGAGAGGGAGGTCAGTTTAAAGCGTGGTGGCATGTGATTGTGGAATCGCTCTGAACATCAGCACTAGAAGATTCTGGATGCACCACTTTCCGGATGCATAACCTGAACCCCAGACAGTGTTAGCGTTCTTATCAAATGAACGCTGTATTCATCATATCATATAAATATCTGGCCTTTTCAGGAATACAAGAGCTTTGAGGGCAGAAACTGTAACGTACACATCTTTGCAAACTGTAAAACCCAGCACATCATACTGCTGCTCAGTCACTACTTTTTGAATAGGGGGAGCATGAGCTGGTTAAAGGACTGGGTGTGGTGGCTCACGCCTGTAATCCCAGCACTTTGGGAGGCTGAGGCGTGCAGATTATAAGGTCAAGAGATCAAGACCATCCTGGCCAATATGGTGAAACTCCATCTCTACTAAAAATACAAATATTAGCTGGGCATGGTGGCATGCACCTGCAGTCCCAAGCTACTCCAAAGGCTGAGGTGGAAGAATCGCTTGGACCTAGTGGGTGGAGGTTGTAGTGAGCCAAGATCGAGTCACTGCACTCCAGCCTGGTGACAGAGCTAGACTTCGTCTCAAAAAAGAAAAGAAAAGAAATGTGGTAACTATACCAATGGTTTAGTACTCTACAGTTCACCAGTTAATCAGATCAAAACTGGTGATCAAAACTAAGCAGATGGCTTAGGTGTGGACGCAGGTGAGTTAGGCAGCTGGATGAGATGGCTCTATAAAAAGCTCTGGGGGGCCGGGCGCGGTGGCTCACGCCTGTAATCCCAGCACTTTGGGAGGCCGAGGCGGGTGGATCACGAGGTCAAGAGATCGAGACCATCTGGTCAACATGGTGAAACCCCATCTCTACTAAAACTACAAAAAATTAGCTGGGCATGGTGGTGGGTGCCTGTAATCCCAGCTACTCAGGAAGCTGAGGCAGGAGAATTGCCTGAACCCAGGAGGCGGAGGTTGCAGTGAGCCAAGATCGTGCCATTGCACTCCAGCCTGGGTAACAAGAGTGAAACTCCGTCTCAAAAAAAAAAAAAAAAAAAAAAAAGCTCTGGGATTCGTTCTGTCCTGGGCACAGCCATTATGAAAGAAACAAAAAGAAAAAGGGACTGGAAAAATAGAGAAAATATCCACTGCCAGCAGAGGTGTCATTAAACAGGCACTCAGATGCGATTCTCAGCGCAGGATAAATTGGCACAAACACGCAGGAAAGCAACTTGGCAATGTGTATTCAAATATGTATGGCCTTTGAGCCAGTATTCCACACAAGTGGATTTGTCTCTAAACAGCGTCTGAATTAAAGGAGGGGCCAAGCAGGGTGGGCATCTGCGTGGAAGGGATGTAGAGCCAACGGTGTCCAGGCAGGTGTCTGTGTGGGGGCGGGGGAGAGAGGACACAGTAGGGTGGCAGAATCCACGTGGGTAGAGGAGGCATCTGTGTAGGGGCAGTGGAGGCAGTGGCCAGAGAAGGGTACCCCAGTCCAAGCAGCAGGATAGTGGGGCAGAGAGAACCGGAGGCTGCATACATGGAGGAGGAGGTGGGGGGTGGTGGGGGGCTGGGGGGCGGGGGCGGGTGGTGGGGGTGGGGATGGGGGTGGGGTGGGGTGGGGTGAGGGGTGGAGTGGGGGCGGGGTGGAGGGGTGGGGCCGGGTTCACCAGAGCCGGGGCGAGGCTCTCCTCGTTGTCCTCGCTCTCCTCGCTGGGAGGCCCTGCGGCCCCTCGGACCTTGCGATCGCCGACGTCGGGGCTTCGGGCCGGTTCTCAGAATTCCGTCTCTCCCGCCTCTTTCAGCACCGCTGTCCCAGTGTGCTCGGCGCGCTTTTTAATAAAGGAAATTACACACACATGCTCGCTCTCTGACACACAGAGGCTTAAATAATTAACAAATCGAGGCTTATGGACAGAGATTTCCTGGCTTTGTCTGGGTGGAAGCCAACCACCTAAGGCGGGGCTGCTGAGCGGCTTCTCGGAGGAGCTGGGGGCGCAAGCCGCTCGTGCGCGCAGGTTCCGGCCTGCACCCTGCTCGGGACACCTGGGCTGCCCAGGACCCGGCCAGCTGGCACTTCCTCCGAGTTTAGGGTGCTCCGAGTCAGCTGCGGGGGCCCTCGGGGGCCACTCAGGGGTCTGGAAACCAGCGGTTCCCGGCCTACCCTGACACTCCAGCCTCTGCCCACGTGGCCACGTTGCCCCAGGTTTTCTGGGTGTATGGCCAGCGCTTCACCTTTTTTTTTTTTTTAATTTAAATTTTCCCTTTTTTTTTTTTTTTTTTTAATAGAGACAGGGTATCGCTATGTTGGCCAGGCTGGTCTCAAAAACTCTTGGCCTCAAGTAATCCTCCTACCTCCAGCACTTCTTTTTTTGCTGCAGCGACCTAGGGAAGCGACCGATGGCCTCTCTTCCTCTTCCCCACTTGGGTTGGATAATAAAGCGCATCCTCTTGAGGCAGCCTGGGCTTGAAGGCTCTCCCTCAGGGCGCCTTGGCCTAAGTACCCTAACCACCCTGGTTTCCCATGCCTCCCTGGCTCCTGTGGCTGCCAAGCCCCTCGGAGAACTTGTCTGCCAGTTCTGCCTCCTCCCGAGCCTTCGCAGCGGCCTGGGGTCCCCCACTCCCCTCTTTGCCGAGCAGCAAACTTCTTTGCTCTTCCCTGAACGCCCCAGTCTAACATGCTTGGCTCTGTTTCTGTTTCCACTTTCTGTGTCCTAAATTTCTTCTTCCAGATCAGTTAGTTCTCTCCCCCTTCTGGACCACTTTCATCGTATCTATTATACAGGCAATTCTTCTTGATTAATTAAGATAATAGTTTCAGGCAGGCTCGGAGGCTCATGCCTGTAATCCCCGCACTTTGGGAAGCCGAAGCAGGTGGATCACCTGAGGTCAGGAGTTCAAGACCAGACCAGTCAACATGGTGAAACCCCGCCTCTACTAAAAATACAAAAACTAGGCCGGGCACGATGGCTCACGCCTGTAATCCCAGCACTTTGGGAGGCTGAGGCGGGTGGATCACGAGGTCAAGAGATCGAGACCATCCTGGTCAACATGGTGAAACCCCGTCTCTACTAAAAATACAAAAAATTAGCTGAGCATGGTGGCGCGTGCCTGTAATCCCAGCTACTCGGGAGGCTGAGGCAGGAGAATTGCCTGAACCCAGGAGGCGGAGGTTGCGGTGAGCCGAGATCGCGCCATTGTACTCCAGCCTGGGTAACAAGAGCGAAACTCCGTCTCAAAAAAAAAAAAAAAATTAGCTGGGTGTGGCGTCAGGCACCTGTAATCTCAGCTACTTGGGAAGCTGAGGCAGGAGAATTGCTGGAACCTGGGAGGCAGAAGTTACAGTGAGCCCAGATCGCGCCATTGTACTCCAGCCTGGACAACAAGTAGCGAGACTCCATCTCAAAAAACAAAGATAATAGTTTCAGTTTGGTTCTGAAATGCATGATCTCATTTTCTTAGTCTATTTACAATATTATCTTTAGGCTAATATTGAAATTGGTCTAAGGAAACTATGCCAGCCCATTCTCCCACCCAGCCATGCCTTTCTCCTGCTGCAGAAACTCCCACGCACAGAGACAAGGACAACCACTATCTGGGAGTGCCAGGATCCATTCTGGGCTTCATGACAGGTGCTACACCTGTTCTGGGGACTGACGATGGAATGCACTTCTGGTCTGCTCTGCCTTAATTTGCTTTTCTAGACATGTTCAACAGCTGGACAAGATCCCTGTTATCAATTAGGTGCTGTGCCGTTGAAACAGACGCTCACATAAATAGCTGGGGAGCCCCTGCAGCCTCTGCGCTCCTCATGGCGGTCCTTAGGAAACTCGCCTTTCCCATGAGCAGACATCTAGGAGCAGAATGAGTGAGGCAGGGGAGGCGGATGGAATAAGAAGTGAAAGGAAGATTCTAAACGTAAAGAAAAAAGGGACCCCAAGGTCAGGCACTGTATTTGGTCCTGGAGATACAAAGATCAATAATATAGTGAAGTATCTTACTAAGATCATAAAATAAGTAAGACGTGGGATCTTAGAGTCTAGAAAATGGAACAGACAGGTAACTCAATCATTACTAGTTTAATACAATAACAGTAACAGTACGTACAGAACAAATTTAACCTATGCTTCAAGTAACTTTCAGGACTAAAATGGATTTAACCACTTGTTTACAGGTTACCTATGACTTGTCCTTTGAAATCCATATTCTGGGCTGCCTGTAATCCAAGCACTTTGGAGGCCAAGGCGGGTGGATCACCTGAGGCCGGGAGTTCAAGACCTGCCTGACCAACATGGTGAAACCCTGTCTTTATAAATAAAAAAGAGAAAAAAAAAAGAAAAATCCATATTCTCATAAGTCTGTGATATGGCATCATGACAATCCCTCCATCAAGAAACAGTGCTAGCCTGCCCATGCAGCTAGCCTGACTCAGAAAGTACCAGAACGTTCTACACTTCATCAGTTTCCAGTGATAATTCTCATTGAGATAAAATCCCCACTTTAAGCTACCAGTGTTATTGTCTTGAATACATTTGTATCTTCTTTTCTTCTTTTTGTTTTTCTTTTTGAGACGGAGTCTCGCTCTGTCGTCCAGGCTGGAGTGCAAGGGCACAATCTTGGTTCACCGCAACCTCCGCCTCCAGGGTTCAAGAGATTCTCCTGCCTCAGCCTTCCGAGTAGATGGGATTACAGGGGCTAGTCACTACACCTGGCTAAGTTTTGTATTTTTAGTAGAGACAGGGTTTCACCATGTTAGGCTGGTCTCGAACTCCTGACCTCAGGTGATCTGCCTGTCTCGGCCACCCAAAGTGCTAGAATTACAGGCGTGAGCCACCGTGCCCAGCCCGTATCTTTAAATTCAATGCTTTATGAGAATTTTCCTTTTGCTATGAAACTCAAAGAGCGTTTAAAATAACTAAAAACAGGTTGGGTGTGGTGGTTCACGCCTGTAATCTCAGCACTTTGGGAGGCTGAGGTGGGAGGATCACTTGAGATCAGGAGTTTGAGATCATCCTGGCCAACGTGGTGAAACCCCATCTCTACTAAGAATACAAAAAAATAGGGGGCGTGGTCGCAGGCACCTATAATCCCAGCTACTCAGGAGGCTGGGGCCGGATAATAGTTTGAACTTGGGAGGTGGAGGTTGCAGTGAGCTGAGATCGAGCCACTGTACTCCAGCCTGGGCAACAGAGCAAAACTCTGTCTCCAAAAAATAAAATAAAATAAAATAACTAAAAACAAAACAAAACAAAATCAAACACCTGTCCCTTACTACAGCGCTTGCTATCTGCGAACTCATAAAACATAACCAGACTAGAGATCTGTTTGTTTGTACTGTGTTTTGTTTTGATTTTTGCATGGATTTCCAAATTTAGAATTTCGGACATTTCTCATAAACATCAGGATGTCTGACTTCTCTGGACAAATTGAAAGGTCTTGTGTCACTGCAGCCCCAGCCCGAATGGCAAGAGGTGGCCGGTGCTGGCTGAGTGGCTGCTGCCCCCCTGAAGCTTACCTTCAGTTTACAGCCTCCACGGGTCTCATTGTCTATTCTACTTTCTCGTTCATTTATGTAACTGGCCTGTTGCTTATCATTGGGAGGTTTTATTCAGCCAGTAATTCTCTAGCTACTTTTTGCCAGGTAAAAATATCCTTATGTAAATGCTGTATTTAACTGTGGATTATAAAAGAGAAAATGGGTTAAGGAAAAATAAACGTGGAACCAGGCTCTGCTACAATTAAAATTAAGTCTCTAACAGGATCTCCTTTTCACAGCTGCATGCCTGTTAATTTTCATACTAATGCTATACACATGTTCTCTCTCCTGTGTTTTGCCACTGTATTAATGTACTGGAATATGAATTTTTGATTAACTAAGCTATTCCTGCTTGCAAATCTGGAGGGTTGAAGTTAGGAGAAGGAATTTCCAAATTTGAAAATAAAAATGTGAGCATCTTGTATGCTTTTGAAAATTCTATATTTATGGCCAAGAGCTATGTTTGTATCGTTGTGTTGAAATACATCTTGGTTTGGTGAACTAGGACAGCATGAGAGTTCCACTAGCCGAATTCCCATGTAGCACTTTCTCCTTCCTAAGGTGATTTGTAAGGGAGCAGGGGGAATAGAGACATTTTGAAAGTCTTAGTTATTCATGGCCTGGCTCCCAAGCCAAGAATCCAAGAGACCCTGAAATTTCACATCAGGCACTTGGAATAGGAACCCTACATCTCCCTCTTACCTTGGAGAACGGTATTTTGCTATCTTGTGCCACTGCCAAGGCAGGACTGAGCCCCATTGAAATACTACCCCGGGATGGTAGCATTTACCCGGGGGCCGGGGGAGGGGGTAATACCTGAAGAAGCCAAGGCAGAAGAATAAACACGCATAGGATATGGGTTGTTTTCCACAAGATTGTAGGAGGAATGCTAACAAGATTTCTTATTTTTCTTTTTTTTTTTAAATTGGGAGGGCTTTTATTAATGCAACAAAAATTTTACATTTATTTATAAACAATAATTACTATTTGCTAAATATAAATGCCACAATATGGACCCAGATTTTTGGAAGATTAAAAACCTCTATAAGGATTTCTTATTTTTCATTCATTGCTTGGGAATTTAAGGAGACCTTTTGTCAGGTCGTTTTCCTTTGCTTCTCACTGGCTCAAGAGACAGGCCAGGTAGGGGTTTATTAGGACTTGGTGAACTATCCCAGGTGAGTCCATGAAGTCAGCGGCAAGTCCCGCAGCACAATGTGTTTGGGCACTGGGAGTCAGCTCAAAGGAAAGATTTGCCGTCATTAGGGTGAGGGCAGTTGCTGTAAAACTTCCACCAGTCCTGCAGAGGCAGCGCTCCCGCTGGCCTGCGGCGAGTGGGCTTTTCCTCCAGTCCCGGCACAGCTGCCCCTTGGTAGATTCAGCTCTGGGCCACCTTGAAAGGAGAGCCATAATCACAGCTGTTTTATTGAGAGCTGCCTCACTGCGCAGGCGCTGTCCTGAGCACCTTGATCCTCACCCCATGAGAGGAATACTACTTTAATCTGCAATCTGTAGATGAGGAAACAGAGGCACAGAGAGGGTAAGTGACTTGCCCAAGGTCACGCAGGTCTTACATGGAGGAGCCGGGATCCCAAACCAGGCACTGGCCGGGGAGCCTGGAACCCCAGGTGGGTGGCAGGGATGGCAAGGCCTGGCTGAAGGGTGTGGACAGGGAAGCCAGTGATGGCAAAGGTCTGATGCGGTGAATAGGAGGGAGGCTGGGCTCCCAGTGGCTGATACAGGATCTAGGTTGTGATTGCAGAATGAAGACCAGACTGGGGAAAGAACCACACAGGGGTTGATCTGGTGCTCAGTTTTTCTGTGAGGTGAATTGTCTGCTCATATTCTCTGTCCATTTCCCTGTTGGGATTTGCTGCCCATCTTAACAATTTGTCCATTGTCTACTCCCTCAGGGATGGCAAGGCCTGGCTGTAGGTGCTTTAGCCCCTATCATCTGCTGCTGCACATCCAGCACATAGCAAGTGCCTAGCATATAGTAGGTGCTCAATAAATATTTGCAGAGGCTGGGAGTGGTGGCTCATGCCTGTAATCCCGGGACTTTGAGAGGCCGAGGTGGGCAGATCACGAGGTAAGGAGTTCGAGACCAGCTTGGCCAGCATGGTGAAACCCCATCTCTACTAAAAATACAAAAAATTAGCCGGGTAGGGTGGTGGGGCGCCTATAGTCCCAGCTACCCCGGAGGCTGAGGCAAGATAATTGCTTGAATCTGGCACACAGAGGCTGCAGTGAGCCGAGATCACACCACCGCATCCAGCCTGGGTGACAGAGCGAGACTCCGTCTCAAAAAAAAATTTTGTTGAATTGAGGAAGAAACATTAACTCCCTCCTAGTGTGTCATTTTCTAGCTTATTGTGTTTTAAATCAATTTTTATGTGCCCAAGTTTTACTTTTTATGTAGTCAAATCATCTTTTTCTTTGTACTTTCAATGTTTTTAAAGTTCTTTCTCAGCCATAGGTCATATAAATATTTAGCTATTTTTTTCACCTAGTTTTCTTATTGTGACTTTTTTTTTTTTTTTTACATTTACTGCCTTAATTTACCTGGAGAAAATGGAAAAATGGGCCTTCCATTTTTTTTTAGCACTATTTCTTGAATAATTCACCCTTCCTTCCATTGGTTTGTCTGTTCATTCTTGCGCAAGTATGACCTCCTTCTGTGTGCACGTGTGCTTAAATATATTAAGTGTCTTTCAGTACATGTCTGCCCTCATTTACAAAATTTGATTTGTTGTTATGTGTTCTGACTCTAGAATTCAACCTAAAATATCAGTTTAGGAATAACTGATATTTTGCAATATTCATCTGAAGACATGACTAGTAAACTGGTCAAAATTTTGGCCACTTTTCTTGGATTTCCCAGGTAGACTGCAAATAATGACAGATGTGCTGCTTGCTTTCCAGGGGTTCTAGAGCCCAGACCTGTCAGATCCAAAACCTGTGCTCCTAACCACCACCCAGAATTGCAATCTGTGTGTGGTCTTGACCTAGAAGTGTTGGAACCGTGTGATCCTGGGGAAGTCACTTCCTATTTTGAAAATGACAGAGTTTCATTAGTTTCTCTGACATGCATGATTGAAAAATGGACTTGGATACTCAGTGTAGCCCAGACTTAGCTGATTCTGGGATTAGCCCTAGAACCCAGCATCACTCCCGGTGTTGGACGCATCCTTGCAATATGGGAGGATGAGAAACTAAGAGATGATGGAGATGGTGCTGACTGCACTCACATGTAGGGACCCACACCTAGTTCCCCAACTTTTGGACTGCACGAGGACCCAGTCACACCTCAAAGATAATTACAACTGAAAGCCAGCTTACCTGAATGCTGTGTTCTCTGCTTCAAGCCCTGCGATCCCAATTATAGGTGATCTCTTCTTGTTATGATCTTGTAGGATTTGACTTTTGATGCTTTATTTATTTATTCCTATTTAAAATCCCAGCCTCTTAAAAATCTCCCCAGACCTTGGCTTGTTCCCACACACCCCATACCTTGTGAGGTGCTTTCCATCTTATAGACAGAGACCCCCAAGGTACCGGGATGTTGGGTGTCCCACACCAGCCACAGCTGTGATTAAGTGGGACTAGATGGCAGGAGTCTTGACCCAGAATCAAGTGGCCAACCACACAGCACTGCTCTTCCCACTTGCCATCGTGGTGTAGCCTGGAGAATTTACAATGGGATGAGATTCTAGTGTGCACATGCAAGAATGACTGAATGCGAGTCCCCGCCTATCAATGCCTGTGTTAAAAAGAAAAGGAAGTGCAAGGGTGCTCACCAGTAGCTGACTATGAGCAGAAAAGCCAGATCCACCTGGAAAGGAAAACGATTACTTCAACGGTTAACGGTTCAAGAGATGACACTAATGTCATGGGTGGGACTAGCTGGGGCCAGTGGCAAGGGCGGTAAAGGAATTTGCCAAGACCGTTGTAAGTAAAGAAATTTATTAGATTTATTACAGAAAGTATGAAAATGTGTTTCAAGAAAGCAGCAGGCAGCCCAGCAGAGAAGGGGCCGTCTGCAAAGAGGCAGAGGCTGGAGGGAAGTTCTATAGTGTCGTGCTGGAAAGAGGTCCTTACGCCCATGGAATGAGGTCATTGTACCCATGAGTTGTCATTAGCTGGTTCTCAGAGCAATTGTTCATTGTTCTTCCCCAGCTGGGGCTCCTTCCTCGTTGTTGCTTACTTATCAGGACTTCACAACTAATCCCCCTCCAGTAAAGCCAAATCCACAGCCGGTACTGCCAACCCTCACGATAAATGCAAACTGTTGACAATCAGATTGACAACAGTAAGCACTGATTATTAATGCTCTTGGAAGGGGGAGGTGCAGAGTGTAACGCTGTGGGGATCCATTTTGGCCAAGAGCTTTACACCACAATTTATCTGCTAACGAGAAGGAGCAGACTTCTCCTTAGACTACCATATTAGAAAAGACAGAGAAAAAGGAAGGAAGGAAGGGAGGGAAGGAGGAAGGAAGAAAGAAATGGAGAGAGACAAACACAGAATGTAGTCTGATCTGGCAAATTTAGTGAGGAAATGAAGTAATTAGATTAGATTTAACACAGATAGTCCCTGATTTACTACGGGTCTGATTTATGCGTTTTAACTTTACAATGGTGCAAAAGCAATATGTATTCAGTAGTTTCTAAACTTGCCATGAGATTACATCCAGATAAATCCATGGTAAGTGGAGAAACTACTGAATAGTTGATTTTATGTCAACAAATACGCTTTTGATTTAGGATAATGTAATCCCAGCTTAAGTCAAGGAGCATCTGTAAAGTAATACACCAGGGGAGAAAGAATATTCCACAAATATCTAACAGGGAAGGCTGTTTAGGAGACAGCAATGTTGGAACGAAGCAGGAATAGTAGTGGGTAATTACTTAGGTAACATATGAGCCCATAACATTGCCACTGCACAAAACGACTGACACAGTCTTAGGCTGTATGTACAAAAGGATCTCTTAGAAAATAGCAGTGGACACCAGGCGCAGTGGCTCAAGCCTGTAATCCCAACACTTTGGGAGGCCGAGGCGGGTGGATCACAAGGTCAAGAGATCGAGACCATCCTGGTCAACATGGTGAAACCCCATCTCTGCTAAAAATACAAAACATTAGCTGGGCATGGTGGCGCGTGCCTGTAGTCCCAGCTACTCAGGAGGCTGAGGCAGGAGAATTGCCTGAACCCAGGAGGCGGAGGTTGCGGTGAGCCGAGATTGCGCCATTGCACTCTAGCCTGGGTAACAAGAGTGAAACTCCGTCTCAAAAAAAAAAAAAAGAAAATAGCGGTGGTAATAAGTGATCAAGAAAAACCCCGAGGCCAGGTGCGGTGGTTCACACTTGTCATCCCAATGCTTTGGGAGGCCAAGGTGGGAGGAATGCTTGAGCCCAGGAGTTCAAGGCCAGCCTAGGCAACATAAGGAAACTCCCTGTCTACAAACAAATAAAAAAATTAGCCAGTGTCATGGTGCATGCTTGTCGTTCCAGCTATTCGAGAGGCTGAGGCAGGAGGATCACTTCAGCCAGGAAGATCACTTGAGCCAGGAGGCTGAGGCTGCGGTGAGCCACAGTGACGCCACTGTACTCCAGCATGGGCAACAGAGTGAGACCCTGTCTCAAAAAAATTAATTAATTAAAAAATGAAATTGTGCCTTAATTGTTCTTGTGAGGGAATGAAGACTTGGCTCACCTTCCCTGAAGGTGTCTGTGGCCTTCCTCAGAGCCAGATGCCACTCTCCAAAGTCACGCTCCAGTCTGGTTCCAAAGAGCATTGCTGCAAGTGGGTTGGAACCTGGAGCCTTTCCCCCTGTGCCCTGCCCCCTCTTGCAGATTCAGGCTGGCCAATCCACATTCTGCTTCTGCTGGGCGTCGCTCCCCTTTCCTTCTCAGCTGCCCCCTCTGGCTGCCTGCCCTTGGGTGGCCACAGCTTGTTCCACTTCTTTCTTTCTTTTTTCTTTTTTTAGACAGAGTCTCACTCTGTCACCAGGCTGCAGTGCAAGGGCGTGATCTCCACTCACTACAACCTCCACCTCCCGGGTTCAAGCGATTCTCCTGCCTCAGCCTCCCGAGTAGCTGGGACTACAGGCAAGCGCCACCACATATGGCCAATCTTTTTTTTTTGTATTTTTAGTAAAGACTAGGTTTTACCAGGTTGGCCAGGCTGGTCTCGAACTCTTGACCTCAGGTGATCCGCCCACCTTGGCCTTGGCCTCCCAAAGTGCTGGGATTACAGGCATGAGCCACCACGCCTGGCCTGTTCCACTTTTTTCTGTGCTTTCAGGCTGCCCCTCACCAGCCTCTTGCTGCAAATCTGTGGGCAGCTTGGTCATAATGCAGACCATTGTGGGAAGCTTGGGGCTCAGGTGGCAACGGGGTCTCTGATGCACATTTTACTATGGGGTGCTAGCCCTTTTATACTTAATGTTCCTTTTTTCCCCTTTTTTAATGGGTTGCAATTATTAAGAAACATTACCCTGAAAGGCACACTGTGATGTGACTGTTGAGTTGAAAACAAGGGCCAAATCATATTCCAAACTTAGAATCTTGCTTAATTTCTTCCAGAAAAGGTAACTCAGCCATAACAATGAAAAATATGATCTTCTGGACTTGTTAGCAGAACAGACGACTGAGGCTTACTCTCTAATGCCTGAGGCAGTCAGGTCCCTGGAGAATTTGGGTCAACCTGACTCTCACCCCTCCGAAAGTCATTCCCCTCCAAAAGAGCATTTCTCAAACTATGGGGGGAGGAACATCGACAGAGGACTCTTCAACCTTCTGAGTATTTTCTTTTTCTTTTTTTTTTTTTTTTTGAGACGGAGTTTCGCTCTTGTTGCCCAGGCTGGAGTGCAGTGGCGTGATCTCGGCTCACCACAACCTCTGCCTCCCAGGTTCAAACGATTCTCCTGTCTCAGCCTCCGGAGTAGCTGGGACTACAGGCGCGTGCCAGCATGCCTGGCTAATTCTGTATTTTTAGTAGAGACGGGGTTTCTCCATGTTAGCCAGGCTGGTCTCGAATTCCCGATCTCCAGTGATCCACCCAACTCGGCCTCCCAAAGTGCTGGGATTACAGGCGTGAGCCACTGCTCCTGGCCAGTCTGACAGGTTTCAACAGGGGTTCTAATAGGCATCTTGAGTGGGAAAGTTCTTGGTTGCGTAGGACCCTCTGGCTTATTGTTGAATGTCAGCATCCCTGTACTACCCCTAGTAAATCTCAGATTGTAGCCTAAGGCAAATCACAAATGCTCCCATGCACTTCCAGACACTCCCTAAGAGGAAGGTGCTGCTCATGGTTGAAAACCATTGGTGGTGTCTGGGGCCAGAGTGTGAGAGCAAACCCTCCCACACTATTGTAAAGCAGGACTCGGAGCTTTGGAGATAGCCTCATCTATTTGAGGGTCCCTTCTATGATTATTGAGTTGTGATGTACAAGCTTCTAGCAAAATGCCTAGGCTAAATACGCACTCCATAAATATTGGCTAATTAATTGTCATCTCTTTCTTATTATTATATGCTCATTGAGACCAGAAATGTCACATCCTCTATGCTGTGAAAAGCCCTAGGCAGACTTAATTCAATGCCATGCTACTGGAAAGCACTCAGGAGATGTTAATTGCTATTGATGAAAGTAGTGACTACTTTAATTTAGATGCAAACAATCAAAAAGGGCTAAATACCCTTGGCTCTGTGCCTCAACTGCATTGGGAGAGACTGATTAATACAGTCCTCCAGCTAACTGATTGCCTCTCTGTCTCTGGTGTGTTCCCGAAATTCGGGTGCACTCAGGTCACCCAGCAGTTGTGTGGGTGGGTAAGAGCCTTTCTTGAGCTGTAACCAGAGAGCCAGGCTATTTGCAGCAGAGCTAGACTTTAAGGAACGGAAAACTTGGTAAATATGCCAATGTGGTGGAGAGGAGCCAGGCCAGGTCAGGCCAGGCCAAAAGATGGGGGCATCCCGAGAGGCTGGGGGGCCACAAGGTGAGGTATGCATAGCAAATGCCAGAAGCTGGGCATCACTTTGAGCCAGGAGGGGGGTTGGAATAGTGTTGGGGCCAGCGGGAGGTATCCCTTTTCCAGCCCCCCACTCCTCGGAGCTCTAGTTCCAACCCGAAAATTCTATCATCGTCTTGCTGAGTGCAGGCAAGATAAGATCCACGAAGACCAGCAAGGATCCAAATTTCCATCATTCTCAGGAAATGAGCAGCAGGGGTCTGACCCCTTGCCCGTAGGTAAGGCATGGCAGCTTTATTTCCCACGATGATCTCTGAAGTATCAGAAAACAAGTCCATTGCAGAACTAAAGCTTTATAGATGAAAGCCACTGCGAGTTTTAAAACAAAAAATAAGCTCTGATTGTCATGAGCAGTCATGGGTTTATGGGTTTATTCATTTCTGCAGAATATCTGGGTGACCTGAGTTCTTTTGCAGATTTGCAGATTGTACTATCATTTTTTCCCACTCTTATCCAAGAGATGATAACATTTGCAAATGGCTTTGACTCACCTCATCTGAATATCCTCACATATCTGGCAAGATGAAATCTGGTTTGTTCTAAAGAAAAAGTAGAGAGAGTGAACGATTGTGTTTCAAGTACAGAGTCTACCTCAAAACCAGGTCCCTCCCCTTCAACTTATTTCCTCCAGGTCCAAATGGCAATTCCTTTTCAATTAGCCAGGGTTATTAAGGAAAGCTGTATTTTCTTCTTCTTCCCAGGTGGTCAGGATTCAGTGCAGTAAATTTTGGTTCTTCCCCCTTCCTGGAGCAGAGTGACAAGAACCCAAGACAGGAGATCTACACTGATTCAAATGATTTTGCTAGAGGTCACTCTGGGGGGAAATGTTTCAAAGGCAACCCTCCCAGCAGTGAAAGATAACGCTCGTCTTCTGTGCAACATGTAGGCGTGTGAATATGCAAATGGGTGTGACATGCAAATTCTTGGGAAACGACATGTGAAGGTGAACTTGTCACTACATGGAGTAGAATGAGAGTACCTGACCCAGAGGGCTATACCTCCTTTCTGTCCCCTAAGCCAGTAGCTCCTCTAGGTCGCCTCCTGAGAGTGTCACTGAGGTATATGTGAAATAAGAGGACTGTTTCCATATTTGTAGAAAGAGGAAAATGCATAATGTCTTGAATTCCATTTGTATGTCTACCTGGATCACAGGTATCATTCACAGGCCAGTCAAGACTAAGGTTTTTCTAACTATTTCCTTATTTCTTCTTCTTCTTTTTTTTTTTTTTTTTTTAAGACGGGGTTTCACCATATTGGTCAGGCTGGTCTCGAACTTCTGACCTCAGATGATCCACCCACCTCCGCCTCCCAATGCACAGGTGTGAGCCACTGCGCCCGGCATTTTTTTCTTATTTCTTCTTCTTCTTTTTTTTTTAATCTAACTATTTCCTTTGAATTAAATAAACTTAGTTCGAAATTTTATCTCTGCCACTTAGGAGTTATGAAAACTTGGGAAGTTTATAAACACTCAAATTCTCCATCTTCTCATTGACAAGTGGGGGTATGAAAACCTCCCTCATAGTGCCAGGATGGCATAAAGGATTTTGTCAGAAAGCACCTTGGCACATAGCAAGGGCTTGAATTGGCAGCAAGGGTTCTCTTTCTCCCCACGCCATGGCTTCCTGCAGAGGTGGGACCGTTGTCCCTGAGACAGCACAGGGTCAGCATGCCCGACATGCTGCCCATTGGAGCCCCTCCCAGAAGCTTCTAACAAAGAGCTGTCATGGGACAGAGACACTGGAGAGAATAGGCATTATTTTTATTTTTATTTTTATTTTTATTTTTTGAGATGGAGGAAGACCCACTGTGGATAGCTTCTTTCTGAAGGCAGATTGTCAACAAGTGTGTGAGCCTGGCTGAGTCTGGGGTTTTTATGTGCTCAGAATGGAGGAGGTGCATGCTGATTGGTCCATAGGCAGCCATGAGCAGGCCTGGAAAAAGCACCATCTGATTGGCTGAATGGCCACCAATGAAGCCCTCACTCTGGGCCACTAACTTCACTTCGCTAACACCAGCCCCGCCCCCAAGTTTCAGGCCATTCCTGGCTTGAAAAAGAGGTTTCACCAGGAACCTGCCCCTTCTCACCTAGGAATCTGTCTGCTTCCTGCAGCCATCAACATACCATTGCAGTGCCCAGGCTGTCTACACTGATGGATGCCTGCAGGTTCACACTGACCTGCCCTCAGTGCCCCAGCCCCCTCCAATGCCCATTGGTGCCCAAAGTCTGGAGGTGGCTGAGGCAGCAGGGGGCTGGTGTGTCAGTGCCACCCTGAGTGCTGGGTTGTGACAGTGCCCAGGCTTGACCACAACTTTGCTCCACCCCAGAGAAGGTGACAGGAGTGAGGAAGCATCAGGGAGTAGGAGCAGGCACTTTCAAGCCTGTAGGGGCAGCGGGCTTCCTGGGCTGCTGAGAGGGCAGGGATGCCAGGGTCTGGGGCTGCTGCTGGGTGGCTGGGGCTATGCCTAGGAGCACTGGCTCCTTCCCCGCCAACTCAGTAAGGAGTGAGGCTCTCACCTGTTCCCAGCTCCTGCTGACTCCACAGAGCATGCAGCCCTGGCCACGCCCCCCCCCCACACCTGCTACCACTGGCAGAATCACAGCAGCTGCTCCAGACAGGCCATTGTCACTGTCAGCAGCACCCTAGTAAGTCTGGTCAGGAACCATGTCAAAGAGAAAATGAAGGAAGTATGAGAAAATGACCTCCAATGCTGTAGGTGCTATGGGGTACCACAATATTATAACTGATATTCCCCTTTTCCCGTGTGCTCCATCCCCTGGGTTAAAGGCAGGGATGTGCATACTCACAGCTGAAACCCAGTGCTTATCACCCAAGGAAATCTGATGCGGCGAAATGGCTTTCTGTTTGTCTTTCATGATGAAATTCCAGAATGGTTTCCCTAAGGAATGAAACATGACCAATAAACTCCTGGAATCTCAAAGAACACCAACAAAAAGCCACCTTCCCTGCTGTCCTTAGCGTTTGACACATACATGACCAGTATGTGTCCTCAAAAGCCTTTCCTTTGCCCTCCATCCCCTAATTCTGCTGGAGAAAGAACCAAGTGGTTTTGAGCCATGGCTTCATAACTGTGGTTCGGTCGCTCCCTCTACACTGAAAGAGTCTTAATCTTTCTTTTTTGTGTGTGTGTTGTACATTTTTTACTGGTATGGATAACTTATTAAAGTAACAAATCAGAAAACACATTTTGCTTTTTCTGGAAAGAACGTGCTATCTTAGAGAAGAACTAAGAGAAACCAGAAGTCATTTGCAAAAAGTAGGCGTATGATACGGTCTGGTAACGCAACAGCCAGCAGCGCTGTTTTATCCGTGTGGGTGTGCGTGTTTGTGCAAGTGTCAGAAACCGATGACACAGACCCCGAAGCAAAGTCACAAAAGGCTTATTCTGAAACACGCTGGATTACAACCACAGACTACACAGTGCGCAGAGGCTGTGCTGGGACAGGTTTGTTGTGTCTTTTGTATGGAGTTTTCTGCCAGATAGGGGGCTAATCACGTGATGACTTGAGTTTTTCTTAACATGATAAACACCCAGGATTGCTAGCACCGGAAAGTGTGTGTTCACTGTCATGTAAGACAGTTGAACGGTACTGCAAAAACAACAGAAAGTTCCTTCATTTTCATCTGGTTATACGCCCAATTAAATTATGATAAAACATGCCTTCATCTGTAAAACATTTCTTTTCCCCTCAAATGTAAAATTTAAAGTAAAACGTCCCTGTTTTTGATAGGCAGCTCCACCACCAGTTGCTGATATTGTATACAGTTCAGTGCAGCTGTGGTGTTTTGGTCTGGAGATCTCAGAAGGGATGGGACAAAGACAATTCCAGCGTTCTCCGCATTCATAAGATTCTCCTTTTCATGGAGTGTCACTCTCTTTAGATGTGCCATCAGGGACCAGAGGGTTTCACAGCGATCAGGTGCTGGTAGTTTCAGTGCTTCATGAAGGGTCTCCAGTTACTCATTAGGATCCATAGTTTCGGCAGATTCTATAAACTTAGGGTCGATATCGCGCATGATTAGTGAAATTGGCAAATCTCTGAAGCACGGTTTCGGAGTACCAGTGACAATGTTGATATCTTCATATGAATTCACAGAAATAGCTGCTTTCTCACCATCTCTGTCAAAAGCCATCTCGACGTCAGTTAAGTCACTAGATCCTGATACATGGGATAGTCCTTCAGAACTGGGACTTTCAGACTCAGTCTCCCTGTTGCACATGTCCCCCACCCTTGGCCGCTTAGCAGTGTGTGCTTTTGACAAGCATTGTAAAGTCACAGCTACGCACCTTGGCATGCCTCAAGCCTGGCTTCCAGTCATTTGGGACCATGTTGGGTCACTGGTTGTGAACACTGAAACGATTCCACACAGTTCCCTCCCTGAGTAACGAGCCCACACCTGAGGATGTCACAGTATTCACACCAGCGTGGCCCTCTTGATACATGGGCCTTGAAATTGGGAACCTTTTCATATTTTGGAATTTGCTCGTTTTCTGTCAGAGTTGCTCTTCTAACAAGTGATGTCAGCCTTTTCTCCGACACCCTATCCTGGCCTGCAGAATCTCACCATGTGTCTCTTTTAGGACTGGCATCTATTTTTTGCAAGCTGACTCTCTGTTTAAGGTTGTGTGTCCTATGTGCTCGTAAACTGGGTTTATCATCATCTTGGCAATGTATTCTGCTGCCCTGTCTCAATATAGAGAGTAATCAAGCCATCAGTTACTAGATTGTAGATGGACTCACAGTGTTTCTCCCCAACAAAGTGATTTCCATTGCAGTAGAGCCTGAAGTTTCTTGTTTGACTTCCAAATCTGAAAGTCAAACTGTAGGGCCCTGGCTGTTGCTGGCTCTCCCATGACATATCTCCCTCAGCTACACTCAAGAGCTAGTCAGCAGCTTCTTGGGAGATCATGATGTGGAACTCTCTTTGACAATATTTTGGGCTGTTTTCTACCTCGAAAGTACAGATAATCCTTCAAGGATGAGGGGTTTCCTGTTGTAGCTGCTATAAGTAAGCTTTTCAAACAGGAAGTCGATTTACATCTGTATCAAACACGGTCAGGGCCGATCCTTTTTTTTTCCCATAGACTCAAGAACATGGGTAGCATTACAGCATTATTTGTAAGGAGACTCTACTAGAAAACAGGACTATTGCAACCAAGTTTGTTTTGTTTTGATATTGAGTTGGTCTTGAACTCCTGGCCCCAAGCAAGCCTCCTGCCTCAGCCTCCCAAAGTGCTAGGATTACAGGCATGAGCCACTGCGCCCAGCCACAGCCAGGTACGTTTTTAGATGATTGCCCAACTCATTTTTATTATTTATTTCTTTCTTTAGGATGTAAACAACAAATATTTATTTTGTACAGTTTTGGAGGCTTGGTATCAGCAGATTGGTGTCTGGCGAGAGCGTCCTCCTGGTTTGCAGATGGCCACCTTCTCACTGCGTCCTCACACAGCCTTCATGAAGCCTCTCTGCCCCTTCTGGAAGCTTCCCAGGGGTCTGATGAGAAAATCACTGGCATTGTGTGCCATCATCATCTTCTCCTTCTCTACTTTTGTTGAGCAATTCAACAAATTCCTTGAAGGATTCGGTGACGTTCATATCATCGTCAAGTCAGTGTCTCCAGTGAAATCAAACTGAAATGACTGCAGCATCTGGGACATTTCTGACCTACAGAAGAGTAATATTCATCAGCTTATAAAGGATATTACTAAGGACCCAGATGAAGAGATGCAGGGGCTGAGTGTGGGGGAAGGGGCACAGAGCTTCCATGCCCTCCCCAGGTATGCCACCTTCCACGAAGCTCCACGTGTTCAACTCTTGGGAAACTCCCCCCAACTTATTTTAAGTAATTCTTTATGATAGTGCACGTACACCTGAAGGAACCAGTGGACAGGCAGTTGCTAATGTTTGAGAAACAGAAGCTTACTCGTAGCTTATATAAATAGCTTATGTGTAAGAGCACGTTTGAGAGTGCTCACTGGAACTGTGGTCTTCTGCAGCCCACAATGGGTAAGCAGGGCAGGCCCATCAGAAATGTATTTACTAGGGAATGGGGAGCTTCCCAGAAAGGGGCTCGGCCTGGGTTACTGCTGGAGAGCCCCATGCACAAAGGCTGGGGAGCTTCCCAGAGACACTCATCCAGAGAGAACAAGAAGCTGGCCCCAAAGAAGCCCAGAATGCCCGGGACGGGTGGAGATCTTACTCCAGTCGGTTCCTGGCCCAGGCTACTGCACACACACAAGCCTAGAGAGAGAGAGAAGGTCAGCGTGAAAGCCAGAAAGCTCTGCCTCAATACGCAGATATGCCTAGTACTTGTCTATCACTACTAGGGCTGGGCAATCGCACCTTGGGACCCACGCCCTCAGCACAGCTCCCTGCTCCACAGGTTTGGAACCATGAGAACTCAGGACGTCAGTGACATCCCTACAGTTGTGCCCTGGCAACAAGCAAGATGAGGCATGGTGCTTGGAAACACAGTGGCAGCTGCAGCAGGAAGTCCTAGAGCTGGCTGGGCAGAGCAGGGACTCCCCTATGTTAGCAGAGTTAGCAGCTCTGCTGACAGGTGAGTGCTCTTGTGTTAGCCGGTAGATCCAAGAGCTTTTGAATACCAAGTAATTCCTCTTTACATGACGTCCTCCAGACACTGGGGAGGCCTAGGAAAACCCAGGTTCCATCACCTATTGTCAATCATCTTATGCCTTGGAAATAATGTTATCCATAATGATTAGGTTTCCAAATGAGAAAAGAAATGAAAGGAAGGAAGGGAGGGAGGGAGGGAGGGAGGGAAGGAGGAAGGGAGGGCCACTTTCTTCCATAATCAGTTATATATTTGTTAAACACTATACACAAATAGTTCTTTTTGTTTCTAAATACATAAAATATATTTTGCAACCAGATAACTGTCCTGTAGTGCCTTCACCCAATCAGCCAAGCTGTTCACCCTAATCCGAGGGGCCGCAGAGCTTACCTGGGGCTGTGCCCATTGCCCAGTCCCTGAAAGGAAGCTTTACAACCTGGGAGAGGAGGGAGGGGGTGTAAAATGAAGAATCCCAGTTGGCCGGGCGCGGTGGCTCAGGCCTGTAATCCCAGCCCTTTGGGAGGCCGAGGAGGGTGGATCACGAGGTCAAGAGATCGAGACCATCCTGACCAACACGATGAAACCCCGTCTCTACTAACAAATACAAAAATTAGCTGGGCGTGGTGGCATGCACCTGTAGTCCCAGCTACTCGGGAGGCTGAGGCAGGAGAGTTGCTTGAACCCGGGAGGCGGAGGTTGCAGTGAGCCGAGATCGCACCACTGCACTCTAGCCTGGTGCCTGGTGACTGAGTGAGACTGTCTCAAAAAAAGAAAAAAAAAAAAAAAAAAAAAAAAACCCCACCCCAAATGACCGGACAAGGTGGAGTCAGGCAGGTAAGAACTAGCTAAGGTCTACTGGGCATCTTCAGCAGGTCTCCTTTGATCCTCCAAATATTCTCATCTAAAAGAGAAGAGGCTCAGAGAAGGTAAGCAAGTTGCAAAAGTCACACAGGTAGTATCAGGTCACCAGCCTGGAGGAATAGGAAGGGCGGGAGCAGCTGAGGCATCTGGCATGGGTGGGGGCCCCGGGAGATCAGATCGATCAGGTCGAAGAGGTGAGTGGCAGGGGCCCCGGGAGAATCGATCAGGACGCAGGGGGGGGGGGGGGAGAGGCGGGGGCGGGGCAGCGTGCAAGGGCCGGGCGGGGTGTGGGTGGAAGAGGGAGAGGCAGGTTGGGACCCCACAGAGCCACTGTGCTGGGGGCAGGTAAGGAAGAGGGGGTGTGGGAAGCCTGGGCACTGGGCAGAGGTGGACAGTGGGGCCCAGGGTAGGGTGGGGGGCTGTGGGGAGCCAGGGAAGGAGCAGGGGAGCAGAGGAGAAGAGGAGAAACCCAGGCGGGGAGCGCAGGGATTCCTGCTGTGGCCTCTGCAGAGAGGCCTCAGGGTGGATGGAAAAGAAGGAAATCGCGTCATTTCCAGCAACGTGGGTGAGCCAGGAGGCGGGGGCGGAGGCTGTCGATATATGAAGTGAAGTCAGGCACAGAAAGACAGACCCTGTTCTCACTCCTATGGAAGCTGAAAAAGTGGGCCCCAGAGAAGTGGAGGGTAGAATAGCACAACAGCAAAAACACAGAAACGAAAAAGAAAGGCTGAGTTTCATTCCCATTGGAAGGACATGTGAATCGTGCGTCCCCAGGCAAGCCTTGCCTCTGCTAATAAGCGTGGTCAAAGATTCCACTTTTACTACCTTTGAAGAAAATCACCTGCTGAATGTTTAAAAGCCTGGAGTCTCCAAGCCAATAGCAATTATTGTAATTGTTCTTAAAGGATTCATTGCTTGAGTGTTTGAGTTTTTATTTTATAGAGAAGATTCCTTCCACCCCACCCACACTTACAAACTATTCAACACTGGAAACCAACATCTTAGGGACTGAGCATTCCAGGGATTCCTCGTAGGGTTCCCAGTACCTGCAGCTAGTGTTAAAAAGATCATTAAGAGCAGAACATCTCCTCCTTCCCTGGAGCTCCTGTTAATTTGTGTTTAAAGACCTAGACTCTAGCAGAGTTCATATTTACAGCGAGGTAATATATTATTTACGTGGACTCCAGACACCAAAACATCTATAAATTCACACATAGTTAACCTTCTTCTTCTCCGTCCTTTCTTTCCGTATTGAAAAATTCAAAACCTGGTCTATTACCAGGTATAAAGATCTTTCCACAGTTTCACCCATGATTTCTTTAAGAGGAAAATAGAAAACAAAAGACTTGATGACGTTTCACTTAATGTGAGGCACCCTTGCAGGCTTCAGAGGAAGTGTTTACCGGTAGGTGATAAGATGGCTAAATGATAAAAATGTGAAGGAAAAATAAATTTTTGCCATTTTGTCCTTTGGGGTTACATGAAAATTGCAGAAGAGGAAATAGATTTCAAGGGGTAAAATCTTCCCGAATGTAACAAGTAATTCTGAAGGATTTCCAGGGATAAAGAGTGAGCACATGAACAAAACCAATCTAAAAGGCAAATTGTACTGTTAACAATATGTGAGTTAATTAACATGAATTGACAGATTGCATATTGCATAGAAATTCTTAAGCAAGGGTTTTCAACCAAGGAATAAAATTCTGTACCTGCTGTGGCTTTTTCTGTACCTCCTGCAACAGCTCAGTGACTCCCAGGCCAGCTTGCCTGAGCCTTCAGATGCCTGGGGTCCGTCAAGATTTCACCCCGGGCTTAATCCAGCTGAGCTACATGATCCCTTGCCTCTCAGGAACAGGAGCCAAGTGAATCTCTTAATTACACAGCAATGAGAAACTGAGACTGGGTAGGAACTGGGGAGGCCAGTTGGGATCAAACCAGTTGAAATCAAACTAGCCAGAGGAGTTAACACAAGGACTTGTATGTGAATGTTTAGAGCATTGTTATTCATAAAAGCCAAAAACTATTAGCAACTCCAATGTTCACCAGCTGATGAATGGATAAAGGGAATGTGATATATTCATACAATGAAATAGTATTCAGCACCAAAAATAAATGAAGTGCTGATGAGTGTTACAACATGAATGAACACAAATTAACACTATTAGGGCCGGGCGCGGTGGCTCACGCCTGTAATCCCAGCACTTTGGGAGGCCGAGGCGGGTGGATCACGAGGTCAAGAGATCGAGACCATCCTGGTCAACAAAGTGAAACCTCGTCTCTACTAAAAATACAAAAATTAGCTGGGCATGGTGGCGCATGCCTGTAATCCCAGCTACTCAGGAGGCTGAGGCAGGAGAATTGCCTGAACCCAGGAGGCGGAGGTTGCGGTGAGCCGAGATCGCGCCATTGCACTCCAGCCTGGGCAAAAAGAGCGAAACTCTGTCTCAAAAAAAAAAAAAAAAAAAACAACAACACTATTAGGAATGAAAGAGGGGTTATGATTGCTACAGATCCTACATTAAAAGACTAATAAGGGAATATTGTGAAAAACTTCATGCCAACAAATGTAACAGTTTATGATTTTTTTAAATTGTAAGACAGAGTCTCACTTGTAGCCCAGGCAGGAGTGCAGTGGCGTGATCTTGGCCCACTGCAACCTTCACCTTCCAGGTTCAAGTGATTCTTGTGCCTTTGCCTCCCAAGAAGCTGGGATTACAGGTGCCCACCATCATACCTGGCTATTTTTTTTTTTTTTTTTTTTTGAGACGGAGTTTCGCTCTTGTTACCCAGGCTGGAGTGCAATGGCGCGATCTCGACTCAGCGCAACCTCCGCCTCCTGGGTTCAGGCAATTCTCCTGCCTCAGCCTCCTGAGTAGCTGGGATTACAGGCACGTGCCACCATGCCCAGCTAATTTTTTGTATTTTGTAGAGATGGGGTTTCACCATGTTGATCAGGCCGGCCTGGAACTTCTGACCTCAAGTGATCTGCCCGCCTCAGCCTTCCAAAGTGCTGGGATTACAGGCATGAGCCACCACACCTGGCCCAAATATAACAATTTAGATGCAATTGGATAAACTTTTTGAATAACATAAAAACAGGCAAAGATGAAACAGAAAATCGAATAGCCTTATATCTATTAAAGAAATTAAATTTATCAAAAACTTCACAAAGAAAACTCCAGGTCCCGCCAGGTGCAGTGGCTCATGCCTGTAATCCCAGCATTTTGGGAGGCCAGGCAAGAGGATCACTTGAGCCCAGGAGTTCAAGACCAGTCTGTGCAATATAGTGAAACCTAATCTCTACTAAAAATCAAAAAAATTAGCCAGGTATGGTGGCGTGTGCCTGTGGTCCCAGCTACTTGGAGACTGAGGCAGAAAAATCACTTGAGCCTGGAAGCTTGAGGCTGCTGTGAGCCATGATTGCGCCTCTGACACACCCCCGGGGCACGCCCATCCAAACTCACCTCGCAGTGCCCTTCTGCCTGACACACCAACCAGGCTTCCCTGTGTGGTGAGGCTCACCCTCAACTGGATGGGGTTCACTTTTCTATAATTCACTCACTATTGTTCTTTCATTGTATTTTGATGCTCTGCTGAGAGAATCCAAAGTTGGGCACATGCTTTGGTTCACAAGCCTTAGTTTACACAATCCAAAGTGAAATTGTCTTCTAAATCCTCAGCAATCTCTCATTGTATCTGCAAAGCACATTATTTTACTTCTGATACATTATGATGGTTTCCTGGGTGAATGGATTCTCTTCTTGAACACCAGGTTGAGTATCCCTCATCTGAAAGGCTTGAGGTACGGGGCAGAAGTGTTTTGGATTTCGGAGCTTTTTGTATTTTGTAATATTTGCATATACATAATGAGATACCTTGGGGATGAGACCCAAGTCTAAACACAAAATTTGTTTCTGTTTCATATATACCTTATACACACAGCCTGAAGGTAATTTAATACAATATATTTAGTAATTTTATGCATGAAACAAAGTTTTAACTGTGTTTTTTTTTTTTCCTTTTTGAGACAGTCTCGTTCTTGTTACCCAGGCTGGAGTGCCATGGTACAATCTCGGCTCACCGCAACCTCCGCCTCCCGGGTTTAAGCAATTCTCCTGCCTCAGCCTCCCAAGTAGCTGGGATTACAGGCATGCGCCACCATGCCTGGCTAATTTTTGTATTTTTAGTAGAGACGGGGTTTCACCATGTTGGCAAGGCTGGTCTGGAACTCCGCACCTCAGGTGATCCACCCGCCTCGGCCTCCCAAAGTGCTGGGATTACAGGCATGAGCCCCTGGCCAGTGTTGACTGTTTTAAGTACCAGCTGTCCGTCTCACTTGAGGTTAGGTGTGGAATTTTCCACTTGTGTCATCATATCGGTGCTCAAAAAGCATTGAAACTTGCAAAATTAGCATTAAAACTTGCATACGAGGCAGTAAAACTTGTATAAATAGCAGAAGCTCCTCTTCAGAGGTGTCAATGTGGATGTTAGCAGCTGTCCAGTGAAGTGGAGCTGTGAGACGACCAACCTGGAAAACTCAACACTCAATTCTGTTTCTCCTTAGGTGTACCCTGGGCTGGCTGACGGCAGTTAAAGCTGTTGGGGATTGAAGTGACCTGGATGACTGTGGTTGTGAGATGTAATTTTTGAAGTGTGAGTGTACTTAATGCTGTCTAGTATCTGTGTTTGTTCCTGGAAGGTTGAGAATCTAATTTTGGTCATTGTATAATGTTCTTACTTATTCGCACGATAAATTTTAAGATGCTTTATCCTGGCACCTAATTATCTTTAAAAGCTAGTTATTTCCAACATCTCTCTTTTCTTTATTCTGTTTTGGGGCTCCTGATAAGCAGGTGTTACTCTCTGAATGCTTATGAGTGCCCTGGAAGTGGCACGTCTAATAAGACAATAGTTTTATAGGCCTTACTTTATTTCTTTAAAACAGAATTTCTTGGCCGGGCTGGCCAGGCACGGTGGCTAACACCTGTAATCCCAGCACTTGGGGAGGCCAAGGCCCGTGGATCACTTGAGGTCAGGAGTTTGAGACCAGCCTGGCCAACATGATGAAACCCAATCTCTACTAAAAATACAAAAACTAGCCAGGCGTGGTGGTGAATGCCTGTAATCCCAGCTACTCGGGAGGTTGAGGCAACGGAATCGCTTGAACCCAGGAGAAGGAGGTTGCAATGAGCTGAGATCATATCATTACACTCCAGCCTGGGCAACAAGAGCAAAACTCCATCTCAGGAAAACAAAACAAACAAGCAAAAAAAAAAAAACCCCAGAATTTCTTAGGCTAGAGCTTCTTTAGGCAGAGTGTCAGCCTTGGCAAGTCTGATGGCACCACAGTGCTGACAGCTACCTTTGAGGTTGTCCTTTGTTCTGGTTATTTATCTCTGTGCAGCCACTCACCCCGAAACCTAGTGGCCTAAAACAACAGTATATGTCAATTTCTCAGCCTCAGCCGCCTGCTTGGGTGCGGGTGACTCTCCTTGGGGCCTCCGTGCAGTTGCCATCAGATGTTGGCTGGGGCTGGGTTCACCTGATGGCTTGCCCTGGCTAATTAAGGAGAGAGGGAGGGGTCATGAATGGGTAGGAGCGACAGAGTCCGCAGTGCAGGGAGTTGCTAAATAAGACCCCAGGGCCACTGAGTCGCTGCCCAACCCAGGTCAGTGGGCATTTTAGATCAGACAAGCGCTTCTCCAGACCTAACAGAAACCAACTCATTGAATAGTTAAATAAGTCCCCAAACCAACTCACAGAGCCAGCAGATGTTTGGGGTTTCCTCTGTGGGGACACTGCTCACCACCCTGCTTCTGGGAGATGTGACCTTTGAGAGATGGGACACTGTAGCCTCCAGGTTCGCCAGCTAGCGCACCCAGCTACCCGCCCCGGGCCTCACCCTCCAAGCTAGATGTAAAGGCCGGATTGATTTGGGGTGAGGCAGGAATTGCCTGGATACCCCCTCCCCTCCCCTACTCTCCCCTTCCCTTCCCCTTCCCCTTCTCCTTCCCCTCTCCTCCCCTCCTCCCTCCCCTCCCCTCCTCCCTCCTCTCCCCTACCGTCCACCTTCCCCTCTCCCCATAGTGTGTGCTTTCCCTGCAAATGCCTGCCACTCTGATTCAGCCTTTAGCATTCCCCTCTCCTCTCCTCTCCTCCCCTCCCCTCTCCTCTCCTCCTCTCCCCTCCCCTCCTCTCTTCTTCCCCTCCCCTCTCCTCCCTCCCCTTTCCTCCCCTTTCCTCCCCTCTCCCCTTTCTCCTCCCCTCCCCCTCCTCTCCTTCCACCTCTCCTCCCTTCCCCTTTCCTTTCCCTCCTCTCATCCTCCCCTCCCCTCTCCTCTCCTCCTCTCTTCTCTCCTCTCCTCCCCTCCCCTCTCCTTTCCGTCCCCTCATTCTCCTCATTCTCCCCTCTCCTCTCCCCCTCTCTTCTCTCCTCCCCTCCCCTTTCCGCCTCTCTCCTCCTCTCCCCCCTTCTCTCCTCATCTTGCACACTTTCCCTGCAAATGCCTGCCACTTTGATTCAGGCTTTAGCATTCAGTACGGAAGACTCCATGCTGGAAGGCAGTCCGGAACCCCTAGCTGTGACATCCTGACTTTCTCCCGTCCCACTGCAGTGATGACACTGTCATTAATACTGTCTGCTCACATCTCAGTGTTACCAACATGATCTTAAACACCAAGCCAGGTCTGGGTCTGTCTTGTTCACAGTTGTATCCACAGTGCTTAAAACAACTTCCAGCACACATTTCAGACCCAATAAAAAGTGCTGGATGAGTGATGTCATCCGCTAAACCCCGTAAGCATGCATCATTTCTCTTCCTTCCGGGTGGGGACCTGAGGTTCTGGAAGGCCCACTTGCTTGAGGCTGTGCAGCTAGAAATTCCAGCCATACAGCAGGTCCTCTGACTTCTTGCTTCATGCGGGGGCATTTCTTCTTTGTGCCTGGGGAGACAATTCCAACCGCCAGTCCTCAGAAATCAATTCGCAAACCTCTCTTTTTTTTGGAGACAGGATATCCCTCTGTTGCCCAGGCTGGAATGCAATGGCCCAATCACAGCTCTCTGCAGCCTCAACCTCCTGGGCTCAAGTGATCCTCCCACCTTAGCCTCCCAAGTGGGCTGAACTATACAGGCACATGTCACCACGCCTGGCTAACTTTTGTATCTTTTGTAGAGACGGGATCTCGCCACGTTGCCCAGGCTGGTCTTGAACTCCTGGGTTCAAGCAGTCCACCCGCCTGGGCCTCCCAAAGTGCTGGGATTACAGGCATGAGCCACTGTGCCTAGTCTTTTTTTTTTTTGAGACGGAGTTTCACTCATGTTACCCAGGCTGGAGTGCAATGGTGCGATCTCGGCTCACCGCAACCTCCGCCTCCTGGGTTCAGGCAATTCTCCTGCCTCAGCCTCCTGAGTAGCTGGGATTACAGGCATGCACCACCATGCCCAGCTAATTTTTTGTATTTTTTAGTAGAG
>NW_022436979.1:16873080-16885355 GCF_009761245.1 Sapajus apella | reverse complement strand
GCATGGGGTTTCACCATGTTGACCAGGATGGTCTCGATCTCTTGACCTCGTGATCCACCCACCTCGGCCTCCCAAAGTGCTGGGATTACAGGCTTGAGCCACTGCGCCCGGCCTGTGCCTAGTCTTAGCAAGCTTTTTTTTTCTTTTTTTTTCTTTTTGAGATAGAGTCTTGCTCTGTTGCCCAGGCTGAGCTTGGCTCACTGCAACCTCTGCCTCCTGGGTTCAAGCGATTCTCCTACCTCAGCCTCCTGAGTAGCTGGGACTACAGGTGCACACCGCCATGCCCAGCTAATTTTTTTGTATTTTTAGTAGAAACAGTGTTTCACCATGTTAGCCAGGATGGTCTTGATCTCCTGACCTCGTGATCCCCCCGCCTCAGCCTCCCAAAGTGCTGGGATTACAGGCAAGAGCTGCTGTGCCCGGCCTGATCTTAGCAAGCTTTCCTCATGTTGGGGTACTAGAGGGCAGCTTTCAGCTCCAAACTGCATGGTGCTATTGGCCTCTCACATCTGGTATCTGTTCTGACCTTTACTGACAGCAAAGACTATGTATATTTACACTGGGTTTGATCTGAGAGAAGGTGACAGCAGAGATTGGTTTTAAACCATGTTGGGAGCTGGCTGGCTGTTGTCAGCTTGCTGGTCGTGTAACTTTATTGTGGCCATACATCTGCCTGGAAGGGTTGACATTGGGAACATTTTTAAAGTCTACAAATAAAAGTCCATAAACAAATAATGGCGATTGTCAAGCTGTAATAATTCGCATGCTGTTGAATCTTTTCTGAATTCCAATAATTTGTAGCCAACGCTGACAACAAGCACTCGGGCCGCGGTTTGATTTGTCCCCACTCTGCACCCTGAGCGCGTGTGCCTGGCCGTCAGCCCTGCCCCTGCAAACCACCTGCACAGGATGGGTTTATCTTTGCGTTGATTTGCTCCAGGCTCAGGACGCTGTGTGGTTCCTGTGCAAAGACCCAAATCTTCCCTGTCAGAGCGAGAACGCAAGCATCCCAACCATCCGTGAAAAACTCACACAAATCACAAGGAAAATACAATCACACAGGAACTGTGTTGAAATGAATCAAAAACCTGGGACACTGTCCTTCAAATGTGGCTCAGGATTGATCAGGTCACCTGAGAACAGCCTCTATATTTTCTCACTGGGCCCTATCGCTAATGGCTTCTTGCATGGAAAGAACAAAGCTCTCCTATCATTAAATCAAAGGGTGATACTATTCTCCCATGGAAGTGTAAGAATTCAGGCAGGGCTGCGGTAAGCCCTTGTGCGCTTTGGGAGGATGATTCCCTCTGGCCATAGCCCCGGGGGTTAACCATCAAGTTTCCTGTGCAGTATCATTTCTTGATGGGATCTCAGGAGGTCTGGCTCTTTCTCAGCTTGTCGCTGAGTGGAGAGGGGCTGGAAAGGGCTGGGCGGAGATCAAAATAAACAGAAAGAGGAGGAAGAGGAAGAGAAAGAGGAGGAGGCCCATCTCAGGTCAGTCCTCCATTCATCTCCTTCTTGATTCCAAGGAAATCCCCACTCCTCTGGTGCTCTTCCCCTCAGTTCTGGTTTTCCACGTAGGTGTCACCCCTAGGAATGTTGCAATGAACTTGTTTACCTTATCATGGGACCTACCAGCACCAGCTCCTGTGAATGGCTTTCCAAGTCTGCAGGCCCCTAGCATAAAAATAACTGAAATACATAACAACGTATGATCTTCATAGAACTATAAACAAATGTTATCTCCTCAGATACGAGGCCTCACACAGATTAGGGGCTCAAGGAATATCTGTTGTATGAATGAATGAATGGCACTTTCTCAGATTGATTTACAGGGCCATGTGATGGATATGCCTGTAGTCCGGGATCCATCCAGCCTGGTGTGGGTTTTGCCAACTTCCCCAGGTTCTCCCACACTGGATCACTACTTAAACCCTTTACCCTTTCCATTCCATTTTTCCACCCACCCAAAGCCTGCCACATGGATAGACTTTATGCGCTAGTGAGAAGAGGTCCGGGGCGCAGCAGGCCTGCTGCAAACTCCGATGCAGGAATGGGAGCACTTAGGGGACGCAGTCCCTGCGTGGATGGGAGGAATATGAGAGCTGCGTGCCGTGGAGCATAGAGAGGTCAGGGAGGTTTAGACAAAGCAGGCCAGCAGGGACCAATTTCAGCTTCTGAACAATTTGCTGGAGGTATGACATGTAAGCATACCTTCGGGAAATTAAGCAATTACATTTTGAAATCATACACAAGTCTTCACTTGATTTCAAAATCAGACACAAGTGAAGCCTTTCTAAAAGTGCACTGGCCAGGTGCAGTGGCTCATGCCGCTGATTCCAGTGCTTGGGGAGGAGGATTGCTTGGGGCAGGAGGCTTGCCTGAGGCCAGGAATTTGAGACAGGCCCAGGCAACATAGCCAGACCCCATTTCTACAAAAAATTTAAGTGAATACTTGTGTATGATTTCAGAACGCAAATTGCATTTTGAAATGCAACTAGAGTTGCTAAGTGTCTTCTTACAAATGCTCAGGACAATAGAAAAATCACCTTACCTAGCTGAATAATGAGTTGCTATTACACAGCATGAGAACGTTAGCGATTGAGATTGGTCAGAAAGACGAAACAATGTCAGTTCGCAGGTTGCCTAAAGTCCTGGGGCAGAAGAGGAGCCGCTTCCATAGCTGCTGGGGGGAGCACACATTAACACAGAGGTTCTGGAGGAACAACTAGCTGAGAACAAGAGAAAGCATTATTTATTTATTTATTTATTTTAGTAGAGTCGGGGTCTCACCATCTTGTCCAGGCTGGTCTCAAACTCCTGAGCTCACGTGATCCTCCTGCCTTGGTTTCCCAAAGCACTGGGATGACAGGCATGAGCCCCTGTGCCCCACCTGCAAGAGCCTTTTTTTTTTTTTTGAGACCAAGTCTTGCTCTGTCACCCAGGCTGGAGTGCAATGGGGTGATCTTGGTTCACTGCAACCTCCGCCTCTTGGGTTCAAGTGATTCTCCTGCCTCAACTTCCCAAGTATCTGGAACTACAGGAATGCCCCACCACACCCAGCTAATTTTTGTATTTTTAGTAGAGGCAGGGTTTCACCATATTGACCAGGCTGGTCTCGAACTCCTGACTTCATGATCTGCCCTCCTCGGCCTCCCAAAGTGCTGGTATTACAGGTGTGAGCCACTGCACTCAGCCAAGAGCCTTTTTAAAAGTGCACTGGCCAGGCACAGTGGCTCATGCCTGTATTCCCAGTGCTTTGGGAGGCTGAGGCAGAGGATTGCTTGAGGGCAGGAGTTTGAGACAGGCCCAAGCAATAGAGCCAGACTCCATTTCTACAAAAAACATTTAAAAATAAGAAGAGATTAGCTGATATGGTGGCACGTGCCTGTAGATCCAGCTACTCTGGAGGGAGGATTGCTTGAGCCCAGGAGCTAAGGTTAGGGTGCAATATGATGGAGACTCTGTCTCTAAAGAAAAAAAAACGGTACACTTCCTTTTAACCAAAACGCTCTGTATTTCCCCATGCAAACACTCACCACACTTTAACTCCTTGTACTGTATGATACCACTGCACGAAAAACCTCAAAGGAGGGACCATGTAGGTCTTTGGGGTCTTTGTTCTGTCTCCAGCGTTCATTCCAGCTGTGCCTGAGAAGACAGCACATGTGTTAAAGGATCACTGATGACACCCCTCTCTAGGGTGAACACATCCCAGGCAACGATTGGTTAACTGTGCAGAAACGTCAGTCAAAGGTCATTTGAATTCACGGCTTCTAAAATGCCTAAAAATAAGAGACTGGTTACATGAATTACGAGAATTTATAAAATAGAATACTGTGCAACCATTTGAAATACTGCTCCGTATTTAAAGACATGGAAAGATACTCAATATGGAGCTATAACAAACCAAAGCTGATTATACAACCGAACACAACCTGCCTCTGCATTTCTATAAAGTAAAAAAGCTGTGTCGTAGAAGATAAGGTATTTTTATTTCCTTCTTTAGGTATCTGTATTATCTGAATTGAAAAACACAATAAACTTAGATTTTTTTAAAAAATTCCTCTTATAGTATGAAAATCCAATAAAATCACTTCCACTTTGAAAAAAAAAATTTAATTATTGGTGCCCATCTGGCCATGCTTCAAACATGGGGCAATTATGTGTTACACGAGTGAAGGGCAGGAAAATGGCTTCAATTAGAGAAACGGGAAACTAGCACCTCATTAATCAAGGGAATTAAAAGAAGGATCTGTGCCTACTAGAGCTCTCTTCCTTGTACCAAACAGAAAAACCGAAAGACATTGACTTCGTCCATTTTGTGCTGCTGTAACAAAATACTGGACTGGGTAATTTATGATAAAAACAGAAATGAATTCCTCACAGTTCCGGAGACTGGGAAGTCCAAGACAAGGGGCTGGCATTCCATGTCTGGTGAGAGTCGAGTCTCTGCTTCCAGGATGGCACCTTCCTGCTGCATCCTCCAGAGGGGAGAAGGCTGTGTCCTCGCAGAAGGCAGAAGGCAAGGGAGTTGAATTTCCTCCAGCAAGCCCTTTTATAAGAGCACCGAATCCCATTCATGATGGCAGAGCCCTCATGACCCAATCACCTCCCAAATGCCACACCCCTCAATACTGTCGTCTGCATGAGTTTTAGAGGGGGCAGAACGTTCTAACTATAGCACCTTTTTTTGTTGTTGTTGGAGATAGAGTCTTGCTCTGTCTCCCACGCTGGAGCGCAATGGTGCAATCTCAGCTCACTGCAACTCCTTCCTCCCGGCTCAAGTGATTCCCCTGCCTCAGCCTCCCAAGGTGCTGGGATTACAGGCATGAGCCACCGAGCCCAGCCTATAGCAACATTTTTTAAAAAAGCAAAGGAAAGAAAAGCACATCAGGTGCTGTGTTAGTCTGTTTGGGCGGCCGTAATGAAACACCACACACAGGTGCTTTAAATGACAGAAATGGATCTTCTCACGATTCTGGAGGCTGGAGTCCCAGGTCAAGGCCCTGTGAGTGTTGGTGAGGGCCCCTTTCCGTCACTTACAAACACCTGCCTTCTCACTGTACCCTCCTACGACCTCGCCTCTGTGCCTGCAGTGAGAGAGGTCTCTGGTCTCTCTTCCTTTTCTTACAGAGTCACCAGCCTTACTAGATTAGAGCCTCATTCTTATCACGTCATTTAATCTTAATACTTCTTAAAGTCCCACTCTCCAAGTGTGGGCCTTTAAATTCAACATATGAATTTTGGGGCACACAATTTAGTCTATAATGGGAGCCAGAGGTGTTGACTGGGTGCCCAGTGGAGACTCAGAACAGCGAATCTGGAGATTATGACTCACAAGTATTTCTTTTCTTCTTTTTCTGATACTGACAGAAAACTGCATGATTGGGATCTGGATCAGCTGCCTGGATGCTCCTGAGTCCCCCAGCCCCTAGAATGCCCTTTTCCTGCCCTCTTCGTGTGACTTACTAGAGGCTCTCCAGCATGCTCTAGATACAGAAGGTTCATGGTCTCACCAAGCCTTCTAGAGACTCACCCAGATTTGAGGGTGGAGGATACAGACTTATGTTCCCACAATCATCTCCTGTGGTGTTTTTTGTTTGTTTGTTTGTTTTTTGTTTTTTTTGAGATGGAGTCTCACTCTGTTGCCCAGGCTGGAGTGCAGTGGCACAATCTCAGCTCACTGTAACCTCCGCCTCCCGGGTTCAAGCAATTCTCCTGCCTCAGCCTCCTGAGTAGCTGGGATTACAGGTGCATGCTACACGCCCGGCTAATTTTTGTATTTTTTAGTAGAGATGGGGTTTCACCACTTTGGTCAGGCTGGTCTCGAGCTTCTGACCTCGTGATTTGTCCACCTCAACCTCCCAAAGTGCTGGGATTACGGACGTAAGCCACCATGCCCGGCCCCATCTCTTGTTACAAATTTCTGCTTTTCCTGAATCTTGGTGGCCTGTTTCTCATCTCAGTTCCTCACTCTTCATTTCCCAAGGCACCAACAGCACAAGGATTTGATGAAAGTGTAGGGCTCAAGAGGAGTCCTGCCCACTGCTCAGATTACACAGTGACTTGCCACTGAATATCAGCTGTTCCTGCCCAGGTCCTTCTCATTCTGCCAGTGCCTGCTGCCACGTTTTCTGAGGCCTACACTCCATTTCTAGACCCTTCTGTTCCTCTTCTCATCTTCCCAGGCCACGGGGTCTTTTCCCTCTAGAACTGCCAGAACACCCAAATTCCCATTACTTTACTGAACGGAGCAATTTAGTTCTCTCATTTCCCACTTTCCTCTGCCTATTCCCAAGCCTCCCAGATTGGACAGGGCCTTCATCTTTCCTGACCAAAAGGCCCATAAATGTTTCCTAAGCCTATGTTCCACCTCCTTTTTTTTTTTTTTGGAGACATGGTCTTGCTCTGTCACCCGGGCAGGAATGCAGTGGCACAAACTTGGCTCACTGCAGCCTTCACCTTCTGGACTCGGGCATCCTCCCACCTGTCTCCCGAGTGGCGGTGACTACAGGCACACACCACCACACCCAACGAATTTTTATATTTTTTGTAGAGGCCACATTTCGCCATGTTGCCCAGGCTGGTGTGGAGCTCCTAAGCTCAAGCGATCTGCCTACCTCAGCCTCCCAAGGTGCTGGGATTACAGGCGTGAGCCACCACGACTGGCCACCCCCTACTTTGAACAATGCTTTTTCCCCTAGAATGTGAAAGTTCTGCAGTAATTTCATTTTTGAAATAGTAGCCTCTCCTCATTAAAGGTGCACATGGATTAGATTTTGGAGGCAGCTAGTTTGAGGATATTTGCAACACTCTGTATTTCTATACACACATGCTATGTATATACATAACACACATGCTTATGTCTCTACAATTCGCTGTTAAATAAAAATGGGTGCGTTCTTTGAGAATCTGTTCCCATGTCTGTCGCACAAGCTTTAGAAGTGTGGAAGCAAAATAAGAACATATGGAAAAGGTATTTTGGGGTCTGGCACAGACATTTTGCAAGAAATTTCAAAGCATGGATGTCTGAAGTGTATTTGCAGAGTGGGGACTAGAACATGGGAACCAGGACTTTCCATTTTGGTGGCATTGCCACTGTGCCAGCTCTTCAGAAAGCTCCGCCCGCGAGCTCCCGCCCTGCTGTTCCTTGCAGATGGTCCACTGGTCCAAGCTCCCTGCTCGGCTGGGCTTTTTCTCATTAAGCTCTTGTGGAGAGGGCACCCGTGGGCTCAGAAGAAAGACGATGTCCTTTACAACGGCCCCAGGATCTTCAGTATGATTCCCCCTCAGCTCAGAGCAAGCCATGAATAATTTAGGGTGGCATTTCAGCCCCTCCCCTCCACTGGCTGTTCAACAAATCCTCTGTCCTCTTCTTTCTGCCTTGGGAACGTTTAATAAAGCATCTGGCGTTGAGTTTGTGCCCCAGCGTTGACTGAAATGACCCCAGCGCATGTGTGCACATTGGCCGGAGGCAGCATAAACACCAACTCAAAGCCCTGCCCTGGAAGCATGATGGGCTTAGCGTGGGGACTCACGCTCTCGAGGGACATCTGTAGCAACAGCTAGAAGGCCAGATAATGGCTCCATTTACAACAGCCATTCAGGGCCATAAATACATTTCCTAGAAGAAATCTGCTGATGACCGGCTGGCTGACTTGACAGCTCAGCCAAGTGGTGTGCCCTCCGCCGTTGCAGGAGGCCCTGTGGAGAATCCATCCATGCGGGGACCTCCGCTACAGAAATGCAATGGGTAGGCCCTTTTCAGAGATGATAGTACAACATGAGAAAAGAGATGGGGGCGACTATCTCGCAGGAGCAGGGATTTAATATCTAGCCAGGTGCTTCTATGAAATCATAACTACTGCTTCAGGAAAAATCGGCCACCATTCACATTCCAGACACGTGCCATGACAAATATTTTTGAGATGACCAAAAAAAAAAAATTCCCTGTGTTTTCTTTCAGATACATGATAAGGATGAGGGTGGACCATGGAATGCAGGTTTGTTACTTTTTTAGGGGATCAGGTTGCTGAAGATCCCTCAGGGCCTTCCCTTGGCTTTTGGGATAAAGTTGACATTTCTTCCCAGGGCAGAAGAGACACTCCCTGGTTGGACGGCACCCGCTTTGCCACAGGGAGTCTTCGTGATCCATTCTAACCTTAGAGAACCGCCAGCAAACGTCTCTGTTATCGGGAGTTTGCTCCTCTTTCCCATCCGCATCTCTCCTCACCTGGTGAAGTCTAATTTAACATCAGGAATTCAGCCGATGGGCATTCCCTCTGCAAAGTCTAGGCGGAGTCCCATCTCCCACCCCAGCCTGATTGGGTGTCCATCCACCTTGCTCCCCCAGACCCCGAGGGCCACACAGTTTGTCTTGTGTGGTTTTCTTGCCTGTCTTCCTTACTGGGAAAAGGGGCCACGTCCCTGCGCTGGATCATAGCAGGCGTTTGATGGCCATCTCCCCAACAAGAGACACCATGCGGCTGACTCCTGCGTGCCAAGCCCTTCACCTAACTTACCTCCTAGTCCTCCCAGCAGTCTTATGGGGTGAGGACTAGTAATAGCCGCATTTTTCAGGTGAGGGAGGTGGGCACAGAAGGCTTGAGTAACCTCCCCCAGGTCAGACATGTGGCCAGTAATTGCTGGGGCCAGGCCTGCTCCCGGTCAGCTGGACTCCTGGGCTGAGCAAGTAAACGCAGGAGCCAAGGCATGCCAGGCAGGCAGCTTTCCTGTTGTTTCCTGAGAGTGGAGGGAGGAGAGGAGCCTGTGGGGCTCTTGGTCACACACCCTGGAGTGAGGGTGAGCCTGATGCCCGTGTTTGGTGCAGGCCGGGCAGGCGGGGGCGGGGCAGGTGGGCAGGAGGGAGGCGCTGCTCCTCCCCTTCCAGGTCTTCTTGCTTCTTGTCAGCCCCTTGCTGTAGGGGTAATAGTTATCAATTAGAGGAGCAGACGTAGCCTATTCATTGTCCTCAGCTGTCAACAACATGCCCTACTTGTCCTTATTACTGCCCCTCAAACATCAACGTCTTAGAAAAAATGCCTCCTCCCTCCAGATCCTCTTCAGACTGAAACTGGACCGCAGGGGCCTCCCACTTGCACAGGTCTCAGCCACAAGTCATCAGATGCAGTGGCTCCACAGCTGCCCCCTTCTGGGGTGTGAGGACGAGTCCGTTAGATCCAGGTGGGGTTGGAGGGGGAGGTGATCAAGAGGAATGGGGCGGGAACCAACCCGGAGGGGACTGAGCGGGCAGTCAGGCTCCAGCAGAGCTGTCCTTTGCTTGTCCAGAGAGAGGACGGCTGCTGGACATCCCCGGAGTGGGGGAGGGGCGGAGGGGCGGAGGGGCGGAGGGGCGGGCTGCAAACCCTGCCCGTTTGACTTGTCTTGTGCTGCGGCCTGGGGCTGAGTAGGCTCTATGTTTGCCGTGAAGATAAGCAGGAAGGGAGAAGGGAAGGCAGGGAGAAAGGAGGGAGGGAGGAGGAGGGGAAGGAGGAAGAAGGAGGAGGGGAAGGAAGGGAGGGAGAAAGGAAGAAGGGAAGGAAGAAAGAAGAAAAAGGGAAGAAAGGAAGGAAGGAGGGAGGGGAGGAAGGAAGAAGGGCAGGAGGAAGGAAAAAGACGAGGTGGGTGGGGACCCAGACTCGGAGGATGTGCAGACTGGAGTTCTGAAGAAGTGTGGCGGAGACGTGGGGACAAAGAGCCTCCGGCCATGGTTAACGCAAGGCGGGCTCACGTCTGAGGGTGGGCATCATCAACGTTTTCTTTTCAACATCTCTTTCCCACAGTTTGATTTTGTAAGGCCTTGGATACACGTTAATTTTCCCGTCTGCAGGCCTCAGACTTTATAGATGGACCAGTTGCCTCACTGGGATCCCGAATGGCCCTCGAGGTCACCCAGCGGCTCAGGGGCGGATCCCTTGACTAATCCTGGCTGTGTATACTCACTCTGAGTCTTGTGGTTCAGAACTGCTTGGTTGCCACTTGAAACATGAAGCTAGTTTACAACAGTTATGTTTTAATGTTAGGCATAATTGCTTTTTGAATAGAAGAGAATGATTCTGAGATTACAACATAGGTTCCAGAATGAGTTCACTGTAATTCAGTTCCCACAATTTCACCACAAGGGCCTCCTAATGAGATTAAATCTAAGCATTACACAGCTGCCCATTTATTATTTTTCCTCCGCACGCCCAGATAGATGGTGATGACTAACCTGAACTCTGATTATTTTACCACAGTAAGGTCAGCTCATTGAGAGCTCATGGCGGAGACCCAGAAAATATCATAACTGACTCAAGATAAGGTCAGTGTCATGGAGTAAATCACAAACTATAGTTAGAACAACCGTCCCATGTACACTGATGGTCACTTTCAGCCGTGCTCTTAATCAGCCCTTGCACACAATGCCTTCTCTATGTGAAGGGTTTGCTGCTTTACTCTCAGACAATAACAGCCATTCACCTCCTCTCGCCTACAGCTGCCTTCTCGATACTAAAACTCCTTTACTGGAATCACCCTCTCATTGACCTAAACCATTCATCACAAAGTATTTCAGACAAGCTCTGGATAACCCTGGAGTAGAGGCGGCACCTGTCTTTCCTTCATTTACAATGCTTTTCCTCTCCAGAAAGCTCCGGCCGCCACTCAGAAAGATTTCATTTCTCCATGTTTACAATGAGCAGCTTTGCATTTAGTAACAAAACCCGAAACCACCAGATCTTTGGGTCTACTTACTTATCCAACAAGGTTGACGAGAGCTGGCATAAGGAAGTGGGTATTCTCCATTCCCGGCAGGAGATAGATCACTTCTGGAGAGCAATTTTATCGTATGTAGCAAAAGCTTTAGAAAAAAACTATCAATAAAGTATTAATATTGATTATCCATTACTATTAATAATATCAAAAATTAATTAATAGTTCTAAATTCCTTTGGGAGGCCGAGGCGGGTAGATCATGAGGTCAAGAGATTGTGACCATCCTGGTCAACATGGTGAAACCCCATCTCTACTAAATATACAAAAATTAGCTGGGCATGACGGTACACACCTGTAGTCCCAGCTACTCAGGAGGCTGAGGCAGGAGAATTGCTTGAACCCAGGAGGTGGAGGTTGCGGTGAGCCGAGATCGCGCCATTGCACTCCAGCCTGGGTAACAAAAGCAAAACTGCATCTCAAAAAACACACAAAAAAAGTCCTAAATTATTTATCTAAATAAATGTATTTCAGGAAATTCCTTTTTTAGGCTTAAAACCACACATGTACAGTATGCTTAAACACACACCTGGGAATATTCAGAATGTCTCTCTCTGTGGTAAGTTTGCAGATGACTTTTGTTTTATTTCTACTTTCTACGTGTAAAAAAGGATGGTGCTATATTACTCTTGTAATACGAAAGAGCAAACAACAGCCAGGTGCCGTGGCTCACACCTGTAATCCCAGCACTTTGGGAGGCCGAGGTGGGCTTCTCAGGAGGTCAGGAGTTTCAGACCAGTCTGGCCAACACGGTGAAGCCCGTTTCCACTAACAGTACAGAAATTAGCTGGGTGTGGTGGCATGTGCCTGTAATCCCAGCTACTTTGGGAGGCTGAAGCAGGAGAATGGCTTGAACCCGGGAGGCAGAGGTTGTAGTGAGCTGAGATCACGCCACTGCACTCCAGCCTGGGCAACAACAACAACAAAAAAGCAAACAGCAACCACATACACACAAGGAGAGAGAGAGAGGGAAAAAAAAGAGAGAAGGAAAAGAGAGAGTGAGAAGGTTAAAAAATAAATAAATAAATAAAGCTAAGTGATTAATACCTGGTGTGAAAAATAAACATTTAAGTATAAAAGTCCTCAAACATGTGGTCTATTTGTATGCGCCGTAATTTAACCCGTGTCGCTTTCCTGAAAACATGGAAGAAAGAGCATTTATGCTGCATGCCTTCAGAGCTTGGAAGCAATCTTACTGGGTTCTGTGGGATCTGTGGTCCTTGATTTCTGTCCCATCACTACAAAGAAAACAGACAGGGTGCTGGCTTTGACGGATGGGATTTAATTATATTTGCTTATGGGAGCTAGTCAGGGCTTGTGAATCATCATGCCTTCAGGGGCTGAAATGCACCAGATCCTAGGAAGAAGATTCTGATGCTGGGTTGATGAGAGTCCCTAAGGGCTCCAGGCACTGCCCTAACCTGCCATGGTTAGGGCGGTGGTCTAATCTCCTGGTCTCAAAGAGATTCTACTCCTTAGACAATTTCTTCTTCTCCTTCTTCTTCTTCTTCTTCTTCTTCTTCT
>NW_022436979.1:16832037-16872680 GCF_009761245.1 Sapajus apella | reverse complement strand
TTCTTCTTCTTCTTCTTTCTTCTTCTTCTTCTTCTCCTCCTCCTTCTCCTTCTCCTCCTCCTCCTCCTCCTCTTTCTTCTTCTTTTTTGAGACAGAGTTTCACTCTTGTTGCCCAGGCTGGAGTGCCATGGCACGGCCTATGTCAACTGCAACCTCCGCCTCCTGGGTTCAAGTGATTCTCTTGCCTCAACCTCCCGAGTAGCTGGGTCTACAGGCACACACCACCCCGCCTAGCTAATATTTGTATTTTTAGTAGAGACGGGGTTTCACCTTGTTGGCCAGGCTGGTCTTGAACTCCTGACCTCAGGTGACCCACTTGCCTCGGCCTCTCAAAGTGCTGGGATTACAGGCGTGAGCCACCCGTGCCTGGCTTAGACAATTTCTTCTAAGCAAGACCAGCTCTCCTACTCCCTTTGGTGTTCCCTCAAAATCTGTCAGAATATCTGTAGGCAAGCGATCTCCACGTAGGTGTGCTAGACTGAGGAAAACTGCTTCTCATTTCTTCCACCTTGGTGATTGGTGAGGTGATTATTTTAACTATAACTTCCAAGAGGGTCGGGGGAGATTTTCATACCCTGGTGTGGCTTTGAAAACTGCGGAAGCTGGGGCACCCAGGCACAAAAACGAGAAACAGAAACAAACAGGAGGCCCCAAAGCTGGAGAGTTTGAGCCAAGGAGAGAGGGTGGGCTATCCAGCGGTGGCAGAAACTTGCAATCTCCTGTGATCTGTTTCATGTACATGACAGCCTGCAGTGGCCCACACCCACCAGCAGGGATCCTCCTCTCTCTCCCAAGGTCTGCTTTACATGTGTTGTGTGAAAATTATTGAAAACCTTTTTTTTTTTTTTTTTTTTTTTTTTTTTGAGATAGAGTCTAGCTCTGTCACCCAGGCCAGAGTGCATTGGTGAGATCTCAGCTCACTGCAACCTCTGCCTCCCAGATTCAGGCGATTTTCCTGCCTCAGTCTCCCAAGTAGCTGAGACTAAAGGCACCTGCCACCATGCCCAGCTAATTTTTGTATTTTTAGTAGAGACAAGATTTCACTATGTTGGTCAGGATGGTCTCGAACTCCTGACCTCAGGTGATCCACCTGCCTTGGCCTCCCAAAGTGCTGAGATTACCAGCAGCCACTGTGCCCGGCCCATCTCTCTCTCTCTCTCTCTTTTTTTTTATTTTGACAAAGTCTCACTCTATCAGCCAGGCTGGAGTGCAGTGGCACCATCATGGCTCACTGCAGCCTTGACCTCCTGGGCTCAAGTGATTCTCCCACCTTGGCCTCCTGAGTAGCTGGGACTACAGGTGTGTGCCACCACATCCAGCTAACTTTTAAAAAGTTTTTGTAGACGTAGGGTTTGGCCATGTTTCCCAGGCTGGTCTCGAACTCCTGGGCTCAAGCAATCTGCCCACCTTGACCTCCCAAAATGCTTGGATTACAGGTGTGAGCCACTGCATCAGGCCGAAAACCATCTCTTAATGGATAAACTTACTTCAACACCCATTCGAAGAGGAAGGCATTTAGAAGTTATTTCGGTTTTAAATGCCCATTTTTCCCACCACAATGTATAAATAGAAAGAGAAAAAGCTTGAAATCGTTGTCTGTCTGAGCAGAAGTGCCATTTACCTCACTGCCTGGAAGTCCTCGTGCTGTAAGTTGAATGGTGATTCCCCAACAAAATATTATGTCCACTTGGAACTTCTGAGTGTGTCCTTATTTGGAAAAAGGGTCTGTGCAGATGGAAGTCACTTAAGGATCTTGAGTTGAGATCATCCTGGATTATCTGGGGGTCCCAAGTCCAATGACAAGTGTCTTTTTAAAAATAAGGAAAGACACAGGCAGAAGACAGACACCCAAGAAAGCCACATGAATGAAGCAGATGCAGGGACTGGGGTGGCACAACTGCCACTAGGAACAGGATGCGGCAAGGCATGGTGTCCCCCAAGCCAGCTGAGGGAACACAGCCCCCACCACTTTGCTTTGGGGGAGGCAAGGCCAGGGGTCCCCCGAGCCCGCTGAGGGAACACAGCCCCCCCCACCACTTTGATTTGAGGCTTCTGGCCCCTAGAACTATAAGAGAGTAAATTTCCATTGCTGTAAGCCACAGAAGATTTCTTTGTCTTGTGTTTGTTTGTTTGAGATGGAGTTTATGCTCTTTTCCCCGGGCTGGAGTACGATGGGGTGATCCTGACTCACTGCAACCCTTCGCCTCCCAGGTTCAAACAATTCTCCTTCCCCAGCCTCCCAGGTAGCTGGGATAATAGATGTACATCACCATACCCAGTTAATTTTTGTATTTTTAGTAGAGATGGGGTTTCACCATGTTGGCCTTGCCCTCACGGTCCGGTCTGCCTGCCAATGCACAGCGGGACCCAGCGTGGCCCGGCGCAGTGGCTCATGCCTGTAATCCCAGCACTTTGGGAGGTGGAGGCGGGCAGATCACCTGAGGTCAGGAGTTCAAGACTAGCCTGGCCAACATGGTGAAACCCTGTCTCTACTAAAAATACAAAAAATATTAGCTGGGAATAGTGGTGCACACCTGTAATACCAACGACTTGGGAGGCAGAGGCAGGAGACTCGCTTGAACCTGAAAAGTGGAGGTTGTGATGAGCTGAGATCATGCCACTGCACTCTAGTCTGGGTGGCAGAGCGAGACTCTGTCTCAAAGCAAAGAAAAGAAAAGGGGGTTTGTGCCCGTGTCATGTAACCATGAAGGGCTGTGACAGCGGCCATACCCCCAAACCTCTGCAAGAGAAGGTTCTATTTGACTGTGGTCAGCTGTGGCCCTAAATCTGTGAGCAACCCGGCGGGGGCCAGAGGAAGTGGCCTTCCGGGTAGAAGCTACCGCATTAGTGGTTCAAGGAGTAACAATGACCTGGAGGTGTCTCCATCCCCAAGACTCTGGAGGGGTGACTGGGTGGCTGCGGTGAGGGGAGAGTATGGAGGGGAGGGGGGCCATCAGGACACGTGGGCTGGGGGTCAGGGGCTGTAGTCAGCCATGTCCCCCAAAGCAGAAGTCCCCTGTTTGAGAGAGTCGGGAGCAGGCAACCTCGCACTGACCCCTCTGGGGGCACCCAGAGCTTAAAACAAACAAGGCTGGAAGCAGCACGGCTGCATGACGGGGCGCCCAGGGCCTGGGTGGGGGTTGCACGTGGCCCCTCCCAGGAGAAGAAAGGAGGAATAAAAGCCGCGTGGGAGGCTGACTGAGGGCCGCCACCATGGGGGGATGGGAGGAAGGTGGTGGCCGTGGGAGGTGGGGCAGGGCCGCGTGGGGTCCTCTGGGTCCTCTGGGTCCAGCCGGACCTGGTGGTGCCACCGGAGCACCAGTGAGAGGCAAAGGGGGTCTGTGAGGCAAGGGGGGCTTCCAGGCCCTGCACATCTCAAGAAAGCAGCCATGAAGTCTGGGGACAGGAGCGGCTGACCTCCCTCAGGGGCGAGCAGTATCGCTCCCAGGGCAGAACTGCCTGCTCTGCCTGCTGGAGGGGGACAGGGACCCACCCTGGCTTAGGGACCCCACAGCGCCCTGAGGACCAGGAACTCGCCCCTGCTCCCAGCGGGAGGAAAGGACCAAAGCAACATCCCTCCTGGGGACTTGAAGCTCGAATTGACTGAGTACTTACTGGATAGAAACTGGCTTAAACTGAGAGACTGTTCAAACTGGAGCAAAGCGAAATGCTGTTATCCAGATGATACAAGCTCTGTTTCTTGGGGGACCCTGAAGAAGATTGGGACGATTATGAAAATTGAGACACAGCCATATTTCCTTTGCACACTTTGGTTATCCGCTATTGATACTGACATGCAAGCTGGGAGCGCTGGCTCACACCTGTAATCCCAGCACTTTGAGAGGCCAAGGTGGGCGGATCCACTTGAGGTTAGGAGTTCGAGACCAGCCTGGGAACATGGTGAAACCACGTCTCTACTAAAAATACAAAAATTAGCTGGGTGTTGTGGCGGACACCTTTAATCCCAGCTACATGGGAGGCTGAGGCAGGAGAATTGTTTGAACCCGAGAGGCAGAGGTTTCAGTGAGCCAAGATCATGCCATTGCACTCCAGCCTGGGCAACAGGGTAAGATTCTGTCAAAAAAAAAAAAAAAAAAAAAAAAAAAGCTGTCAATACTGACAAGCCCAACAAATTAGTTTTTTACAAAAATAAGTAGAAATAAGGTATGTAAAGTTTTTTTTTTTTTTGCAAACAATATATTGTGGATATTCATCAAAGCCAAAACTTAAAAATCCATCGTCTTTTAAAACTATTCCAGAGATTTCCATCCTATAATTTAATTTCATCAGTCCTCTATGAATGAGATTTACATGAGGCTTATGTTTTCCTGTTTACAAAGTAATTCTGCAATGAACATCCTTGAATAGTGATTTTTGCAAGAATGTCTTCAGAATCAATTTCTAGAAGTGGAAATTGTGGGAACAAATGGTATATGTATGTTAAATTCTGAGGGGTACTTGGGCCATCTTTTGATACTGGTGGAGGCTTTGGGAAGTTATGAAGAGAGGCGATGGTGGAGGCTGGGTGCAGTGGCTCACATCTGCAATCCCAGCACTTTTGGAGGCCAACGCAGGCAGATCACGAGGTCAGGAGACCGAGACTATCCTGGCTAATTCGGTGAAACCCTGTCTCTACTAAAAACGCAAAACATTAGCAGGGCGTAGTGGTGCACGCCTGTAGTCCCAGCTACTCAGGAGGCTGAGGCAGGAGCATTGCTTGAACCAGGGAGGTGGAGGTTGCAATTGGACAAGAACGCACTACTGCACTCCAGCCTGAGCAACAGAGTGAGACTCCATCTCAAAAAAAAAAAAAAAAAAAAAAGAGAGAAATAGAGAAGCAATGGTGGAGGGTCAGGCCAGGGGTTGCTGTGGGGGGAGGGAGTATTCTCCCTTATTCAAAATGTTCCTCTCCAAGAACTGGAGCATTGTAAGTTAAAAGTCTAATGAATTATAAGTGACATATTTACAGAGTTTATACATTTCTAAATCTTGAACTGGATTACGATAGCGATATAGGAGTTTTAAGTTAAATTACATTTATATTAAATTAAATTTCCTCAAAAAACCAGTACAAAATGTTTCCACAGGGCCGAGGTTGGCAAGAATCTTTGGCATATAATCAATCAAAGAAAAAATAGGTAAGTTGGACATCATTGAAACCAAACCCTTTTGTGCTTCAGAGAATACTATGAAAGCAGTGACAAGAAATAACTGGGAGAAAATATTTGCAAATCCCACATCTGATACAGGGCTTGCATTTAAAACATGTATAAGTAATTATTCCAACTCAATAATAAAAAGACAACCACATTTAAAAATGGGCAAAGGATCTGAATAGACATTTCCCCAAAGAAGACGTACAAATGCCAACAGGCATATGAAAAGATCCTCGACCTCAGGCATCCTCAGGGAAATGCAAATGAAAACTGCTATGAGATACCCCTGCACAGTGATGAGGACGGCTAGAATAAAGGCAAATCATAACGAGTCTTAGTGAGGATGAGAGAAGCGGGAACCCTCATACACTCCGGTGGGAATGGAAAATGCTACAGTCACTTTGGAAATCAGCTTAGCGGCTCCTCCAAAGGCTACACATAGAGCTTGCGCATGACCCAGAAGTTCCACTCCTAGGTATGCACCCAAGAGAAATGAAAACATACATCCACCCAAAAACATGTGCATAAAGGTTCATAGCAGCATGCTTAATAAGAGCCTAAAAGTGGATGCAATCCAGATGATCAGCAGCTGATGAATGGATTAATACGATGTGATCTCTTCATATAACACAGTATTATTTTGCCTAACAAGGACTGGAGTACCATCACAGGTCACAACCTGGGTGAACCTTGAAAAGATTATGCTAAGTAAAAGAAGTACAAAGACCACATATTGTACCATTCCATTTATGTATGATGTCCAGAACAGGAAAATTATAGAGACAGAAAGTGGATTAGTGGTTGCCTAGATGTGGGGGTAATGGGAGGAGGATGAGGGAGTGAGAGCTAAAGCGTTTCTTTGAGGGGTGATGGAGATGTTTTTAAATTGGTTGTGGTGATGATTGCACAGCTCTGTGATATGCTAAAAGCCATTGAATCGTACACTTCACATGGATGAATTGCATGATATATGAATTATATCTCAATAAAGCTGTTCCCAAATAGGTTTTTTTGTTTATATTATTTTATTTTATTTTGAGACAGAGTCTCGCTGTGTTGCCCAGGCTGGAGTGCAGTGGTACAATCTCAACTCGCTGCAACCTCTGCCTCCCGGGTTCAAGCGATTCTTCTGCTTCAGCCTCCAAGTAGCTGGGATTACAGGCCAGCACCACCACGTCTGGCTAATTTTTGTATTTTTAATAGAGACGGGGTTTCACCATGTTGGCCAGGCTGGTCTCGAACTCCTGACCTCAAGTGATCCACCCACTTTGGCCTCCTAAACTGCTGGGATTACAGGCATGTGCCACTGCTCCCAGCCCAGATAGTCTTTTGATTGGGACCTAATCATAATACAATGGAGAAAGGAGAGTTGGTGGTCGCTGTTTCCAGAAGCCCCCAATTCTCACCAGGATCGTTGCTGATGAGCTTCTCAGCTCTGAGACCTTAAATGTCCCAGATATTAGGTTGTGGCTCATTCTCCTCCAGCATAACTCCTTTGCATTCCACACAGCAAATGCCAGCCCCGCCAGACCAATTGTCCCAGAGGAGGTGGGGGACATCTTAGCCTTCTAAATCAAATGGAAAATTTCCTGCCTTCCTATTGTCAATTCCTGCCCGGGACTACGTGCAGCAGGGATGACAAAGGCCACTTCCTTTGCATTCCTCTGGACTGCGTGCTTGGAGAACAGAGGGGCGTGCACGCCGGCGGAGGGAGGTATGCAAACATGACATGAAGTCAGGGACACAGTCATCTGGCAAATGAATGTACTGACAACATGCATCCCTGGCCATGCCCCCAGGGACCCCATGGTTTGGGTTGCTGTCCTTCTAAGGAGACATACATCTGCTTTTGAAAACTCTGCTTTGTCTGTGATGAACTTGAGCAACCCAACGAAAAGAAAGGATCTAGTGAACATTTAAATTCAACTTATTTCCTGTTAGGCTATCCTGTAACGTTTGTAGAACACTTAAGCATTTAAAAAAATACAGTTACATGCAGCATGTGTGTGCTGCTTTTACATTCTCTCATTTCTGCAATATTCCAATCTGATGGATCAAGATGGTCCTTTCTTTGCTATTTTATTTCCTTCCTTTCTTTCCCTCTCTCCTTCCCTCCCTCCCTCCTTCCCTCCTTCCTTCCTTCCTCTCTCTCTTTCTTCTTTCCTCTCTCTCTTTCTTTCTTAAGATGGAGTTTCACTCTTGTTGTCCAAGTTGGAGTGCAATGATGTGATCTCAGCTCACTGCAACCTCTGCCTCCTGGGTTCAAGCAATTCTCCTGCCTCAGCCTCCCCAGTAGCTGGGATTCCAGGCGCCCGCCACCATACCCGGCTAATTTCTATATTTTTAGTAGAGACGGGGTCTCACCATGTTAGCCACACTGGTTTCAAACTCCTGACCTCAGGTGATCCAACTGCCTCGGCCTCCCAAAGTGCTGGGATTACAGGGTGAGCCACCCCGCCCAGCCCTCTCCTTGCCATTTTCAATGGTCATAAAGCGTCTCATGGCACTCCGGAATTTGTTTAGCTGTTGCCTCTATAGTTTGTCTGGTTTGTTTCCAGTGTTATATTGTGTGCAGTTGCAGCTACTGTGTATTTATTTGTACATATCAGTTTTTTTCTTTGAAATTATTTTCTTGTAGTATATTCCCAAAAGCAGGATTATTGGGCCAAACAGTTCCATAGCTCTTGTATGTATTGCCTGCTCTTTCTCAAGAAAGAAAGAGAGGAACACCGTAAGAAACCTCCACATACGTGTGTGCTTATTTCCTGAAAGTCCTGCCAGTATTGTGCTTTATTCTTTAAAAAAAAAATTGTGCTAGCTTAATAGACAGGAGATTGTTTTAAGTGACATTTCTGTCATTGCTGGGGGTTTGAAATACACCAACTTGGCATGGGCCCAGATGTCCACAGGTCTGTGTGAAGATCCCAGCACGAAAGAATGCAGCAAGCCGCACCCAGAGGAGAAAAAGGGGTCAAATAAGAGGCAGCCAGCCAGTGGTGGCTGCGTTTCCCGACACCATGAGACTCACTGCAGGGAGGCTGGGACCTCACGCATGAGACACACTTGATGTCCAGTGAATGCGGACTCCATGTACTTGGTCCCTGAGGGGAGATGCCAGTAATTCTTTCTATTAGTATTGGGCGTATGAACAGTAAGATCCTCCTTACCTTCTGGAAGGAGGTTGAGGGTGGCAGACCCAGCTTGGATTGGAAGACTGGATTTCGATGGGCTCTGCTGGTCTTCAGGGCGTACCCTGGGAAGCTACACAGGGACTGGGAGCTTGGCTCTGCCCCTTCTTCTCCCACTGAGGATGTGTGCTGAGGCTAAGCCCCTCCTACCTCCAGCAACGTCGCCCCTACAGCCACCTCCCGCCCAGACACAGGTGAGCTGCCTGAGTTCCAGGAGGTCTGTGCAGAGGGAGGTTTTAAGCCACAGAATTCCCAGCTGGGCGCCCCCAGGCAGGAGGTAGCCTCAGTTCCATGCACGTTTTTGATGGTGGAGATTCTCAGGGCCAGCTGAAGGTGATCCCAACTGGAGAGCCACAGATTCACTCTGTGGATCCACAGGCCACAGGCCACAGGCCACAGATCACCTCCAAGCCTTCAGACCTGCTGTTTCTCTGCCTGGGCGCCTCCTGCACCTCACTCCTCTTGTTAAAACCTCTAATTTAAACATCAGCTTTTGCAGGAAGCTCACTCCTGACCTCCCCTTCTGGGTTAGGAGCTGCCTCTGGGCTCCCAGAGCACCCTGCCCTTCCTCTTCCTCGCGCCTGTCATACTGGATCATGGTGGCTGGAACCACGTCTGACCCATCTTGGTATCCACCTTAGTACAGTGCCTGGAACACGACTTGGTTTGTGGAAAGAATGGATGAATATGCCACAGAATGAAAGGGTGAATTAATTAACCCTGAGACTTAGAGTGTCCACCAGGGCCTGTGGTTTGTAGCAATCTTGAGTTGAACCAGATATTTGTGAAATCTCTAAGACACATGAGCCATCAGGCTCTCTTTGCTCCAGAACCGCACCGTGGAGATGGCCGAGTTGGACTCCCAAGTGGGGAGAAGGGAGGTGGTCTGGGACCTGGCAGGCAATCAGCTCTACAGTTATCTTTCAGCTTTAGTAAAATTAGAATCATTTCTTCCTAACATACGTCAGGCTTTAGTTGTTTATTCCTGCAACCTCAGCATCCCCTTAGGGAATGAGGCTAGAAAATAAAAAATAAACAAAAATGATCAATCAAAACTTTGTTGTGAGGAAGCAAATTTTTTTTTGGTCTATGTTGGTCTAAAAAGACCTTACAAAATATCCCTGTATCACAATGCAGTTTAGGTCCCCGAGTCCTCTCATCACCACACTCCATTCAGTTTAATTCGCCAACAGTAATGAGCAGCTTCTCAATTCTGGACACAGTGAGAGCCAAGGGTGGGGTTTCTTGGGTTAGGGTTGGGTCCAGAAATTCTAATTTGAGACAATCTCAGGAAACGCAAAAAACAAACCCAAAGTGATCGGAGCTGGGAACTGTGCTGAAAGCTAGGTCTAGAGCAAGAAGGGGAAGACAGAGGGTGGCCGGGCCACAGCTGTCAAGCATTTAGTTGACAGGAGCAGGGAGGAAGGGGTGAGGGCGCTGCGGGGCAGTGGGAAGCTGCACAGTCTTGTTTTGGCAGCGGCTGCCTCAGAATGGTCTCAGAAAAGCCAACTATGTCAGGAATGGAAAGAGCTTCCAGAAAGGGAGAGAATATGGCCATTTCCTTCAAGAACTTCCTCCAGCAGGAAGCAAGGACAGCAGACATATAATCAGGCCAGGAGTCATAGTACCCAGAACGAACTGGAAAGAACAGATCTGATTTTCCCATCCACGACTACCTAACTTTTTACAATGATGACACAAACATTGACAATATCTATTTAGTAATTTGAATAAGATGCATGTTAGTCTTCACTCAAGCAAGAGTTTACTTATCATGCCTTTGATAGTAAAGATGGTTGCAAAAATCAATCTATCTTTTAATTTTCAAAATTTTAAAGTTGCACATACTTTGTGGAGAAGAGATAAATCGATAAACTAAAAATTCTTGCAACAATGTTTTTTTGCAGAATTTATAATTGTTTTAGCCAGTTGCAGATTCTTTAGAGGAATAGGTTAGGTGAGATATAAATTATAAATTAATTTTATGTTTAAAATATAATAAATAAATAAAATGTTGCAGCTGGACAGAAACGAAATAAAAAGACTTTACGTTTCTTAAGTCAGCGTTTTCTCAAACTGGGGTTCACAAGCATATTATGAAAAGCCTAAAAATTATTTCTCTGTAAATTCTTCAAGTTGAGAAACATTAATACCATATTCTTATCATTAAAGTCCATTCTTGTTTTTTTCTGAGCTTCAAAACTAATGACACATTAAAGCTTTATTTCATATTTTGTAATATTTGCATGGCATTATATAAACTCTCTGGTTGTTAAATATTTACTTCTATTTTTCTTTTTCTTGAGGTGGAGTTTTGCTCTTGTTGCCCAGGCTAGAGAACAATGGTGCAATCTCAGCTCACTGTAACCTCCGCCTCCCAGGTTCAAGCGATTGTCCTGCCTCAGCCTCCCAAGTAGCTGGGATTACAGGCACCTGCCACCACGCCTGGCTAATTTTGTATTTTTATTAGGGATGGAGTTTCTCCACGTTGGTCAGGCTGGTTGTGAACTCCCAACCTCAGGTGATCTGCCCGCCTCAGCCTCTCAAAATGCTGGGATTACAGGTGTGAGCCACCGTACCTGGCCTGTTTTTTATTTCTTAAAGCACTTTTGTTTCTCCACAGCAGGTCTTAAAATTGGCCAAGAAGGTTTTTTTTTTTTTCTTTTTTTTCTCTGCAGGATCATGGTTTTCTCCATTGTTATTAAAGATTCAAGTAGGGGTCGCATGAATCGCACACACAAAATTAAATATATTGCCAGGCGGGGCGGCTCATACCTGTAATCCTAGCACTTTGGGAGGCCGAGGTGGGTGGATCACCTGAGGTCAGGAGTTCAAGACCAGTCTGGCCATCATGGTGAAACCCCATCTTAAAAAAAAAAAAAGAAAAGAAAAAAAATTAAATATATTTCTCTTTTCCTTATTATAAGGATTTCTCTTTTATTCCTCTTTTCCTATTTATCTTGTCACACAGCATTGCAGCTGCCTCACCTGAGCCACAGTAGATACAGAAGGCATGGACACTCAGAGATTTGATTTGTTCGTGCTCTGAAACTCACAGCAAATCTCATCACGCCAAACTCTACTCCCAAATCCCTGTCCAAAGCCCACAGTCCTTTGTGTGACATGACTCATTCATTTAACACTTCCTGAGCACCTAACATGTGCAGACATGCTCTGATGGCTCTGGATTCACCGAGGTGAAAGGACAGACGCAGCTCCTGCCCACAGGAGAGAAGGACAAAGACATAAATGTGTCCATGGTCGAGTTTCGGATTGTTGAGGTGATGGAATCCAGAGTGACTGAGGAGCTGCGGCCGGAGGCACCACCTGAGATGGGACCAGGCGTTTGTGAGGCTAGAGGCTGTGAAGTCCAAGAAAGGGCTTCTTGGGGATAGGAAATGGTGGGGAGGAGGACATTTTCTACTAACTTCCAACTGAAATTTAGCATTTCCTTTCATTATGAGTGTGGGCAACAAACCATGTGGTCTAGGAGCACTGGTAGTTTGACACCAACAGAAACCACAGATGTTTTCATGTTATATGGCAGCTGTTGCCAATATCTTGAAATGTTTACACATTTTACCACTGAGACACCATGGTACTTGTAGGCCCTTTGCTAGATCTCGCTATTTAATGTGTTGAAAGAGGGCATCTATTGCTATTTTTTAAGTGTTGTGATAACTGTATTTCAATGTCATTGGTTGCCTTTGTCATCCTGTGTATATAATTGATGCCTTTAAAGACATTACTCTGGGCCGGGCACCGTGGCTCACACCTGTAATCCCGGCACTTTGGGAGGCCGAAGCGGGTGGATCATGAAGTCAGGAGTTCAAGACCAGCCTGACCAACATGGTGAAACCCCGTCTCTACTAAAAATACAAAAATTAGCTGGTCATGGTGGCACGTGCCTGTAATCCCAGCTACTCAGGAGGCTGAGGCAGGAGAATCGCTTGAATCCAGGAGGCAGAGGTTGCAATGAGATGAGGCCACTGCACTCCAGCCTGGGCAACAGAGCAAGACTTTGTCTCAAAATAAATAAATAAATAAAAAGACATTACTCTAAAAAATGACCCATAAACCTCATTTAGTTGCACAAGGGATTAATGGCTCAACAAAGAGTGAGAAGCCCTGAGCCCAGCCCTTCCCTTGCGGCTGCCGCTGGCCCCCCGCCTGGGAATCTGCTGGGGCCTTGTGGCCTCACACATGCTGTTCCCTTCCCCTGTGTTGTCCGTTCCCTCCTCTCTGCTTGGCATTCAATTCTGGTGGCTCCCATCATGCTTTGCATGGACATGAAACATCACCAACTTTATGATGTACCCCCTGGTGATGCTGCACAGGATACATGTCCTAGTCAAGTGCTCAGTCTTTCTTCCCACTCCTTCCTCCCCTCACCCCACACTTGTCACACGGCGTCGCAGTTGCCTCTTTGCTTGTCCACCTCCTCCTTGAATGGTCTGTGAGCTGCTTGTCAGAGAGGACCCCTCTTCTCCATCCCTGATCCCCCGTGTGTGACACGCTTATGACAGGCACTCAACACAAGAACACGTAATGCAGGAAGAATAGATGGAGGGACGGATGGGTGGATGGATGGACGGATGGATAGACAGACGGATGGATAGACAGACGAATGGACGGACAGATGGACAGACGAACAGACGGATGGATGGGTGGACAGATGAACAGATGGATGGATGAATAGGTGGACAAATGGATGGATGATGGATGACAGATTCAGATGCAGGTGCTAAGTATTTCACATGTACAATCTATTCAGTGTTTACCCGTTAGAAATAATATTTTCCTTCCAGCAAAGGTTGGGGGAATTTTTGTGCTGATCACATGCACACTCTTCTCCCATAGGAGGATCGGAGGGAAACTTGGCAAGAAACGCTGCTTCTGGATCCGGCCCCCCAGCCGCAGCCCCAGATTGAGCAGGTGGGCCAGTGGCCGCAGGAACCACGGTCGCTGACCAGGGTATCTGATCCTCTCAGTCTGAAGGAAAGTGAGACCTTAGCACAAACACCATGGATGGCACAGCATGGGAAGGAGCAGCCCAGTGAGAAGCACAGAGCACTCGCTCATATCAGGGGAGGAGGAAGAGCAGGGTCTCCGGGCAGGCAAGCCTTTTCCATGGAACGAAAACCAATTATAGAAGAATCCAGTTGCATAAAGACTGGAAGACGGCATCTGTTTCTGCCAGTGTATTACAACAAACAACCCATCCGCAGATGAAATGCACTTTCACAGCTGCCTCTGAAGATGGGTTTGAAAAACCAAATACAAAATAAAAACAGGAACTCCCATTTACTGAGAGCCTACCACGTGCTGTGAGACTTTCTATGCTATCCCTCATCTCTGCTGTGAATGCTGGGCACAGTTATTACCACTATTTTACAGACTGGGTGACAGGCTCAGAGAAGTCATGTTGCCTGAGGTCACATAGGTTTAAATAGCAGAGTCAGAATTTGAACCCAGGTCTTTCTGATCTCAAAGCCCAAGCTCTTCCATTTGCATTCAATTAATCTTTAATGTATGAAAAAGTTTCATCCTCTTGGGGGAGAAATCCACGTAATAACTCAAATGAGACCATCTTTATGTGTATCAGGTGGGGACTTTCAATGTCTCTTTTACCTTGACTGGGTAAAATGGTGTCCCCTTTGGGGGAGTTTGACCTGTGGGCTCTGCCATTGCGTGGGGCAGTCTGTTGCTTTCCCAGCAGCCTCTGAGCTGGACACAGGATTACTACAGACAACAGGGACTTTATGAAAGAGGAGGCCATGCCAAAAAGTCTCACTGCAATCCGGTGATTGCCTTTGCAGGGGAATTTCAGAGAGAAACGCCCTTCAGCCCCCGTGAGTGCACTGTTTTGGGAAAGCCTGAGGGGAAAAACCTGCTGAGAGAGCAAGGAGCTCTTGCATCTGTGGCCCTTGGGGGGCTGGCAGCAGTAGGTGTGTGTCAGTGGGAGGTGCAAGGCAGGCCTCCTCCACAGCCCCGCACGCCCCAAACTCAGCCACGCTGGTGCCCGACACCCTGCACTGCTTCCAGCTGGGACTTCATACCCTCCAGGCACTAAAGTATCTGGGACGCAGTCAGCTGCCTAGATGGGTCCCCAGGAAGGCTTGCGGTTCTGGAAAGGCCTGTTAAGCATGTGACCTGAGCTCCTTGAGGTTCAGGCGGTGGGTCTGACCGAAGCAGAGTTTTCCCTCCCCCAGCTTAGGAGGGATTTCCCACTTCTCCCTGGCGAGTGTCTGAGGGTCATGACTGCCAGGCTGGGGGCCGCAGGTCCTGGAAGCGCGGGACGTGCATGCATATGGGTGTTCATTTGCTGTCTTTGCCATAGTTGATTTCATTTAGGCACTGGATACATGTTTTCTGCCAAACTCTATCACACTTCAGCCTCCATGGAGACAGGGACCATGATTGCTTGTTAACTGTGTACCCAGGGCCTGACCCTGTGGCTGGCCCTAGATGCCCAGTGAACACTTGTTGAATGAGTGGCTCACACTATAGTTGGTCTGTTTAAAGTATGAGAGTGAGGGGATTGCCACCATCTTCTGTGTAAATGATGCTCCCTGGAGCTGTGCAACGGAAGTGCTCCAAACAGAAGGGCAACAGCAGAGCTGACTCAGCAGAGCTGACTCAGGCAGTGGTGCAAGTTCCAGTTTTAACTTTTGTGTCCAGAAAGTCCCGTGTCTCAACTCCTGGCTGGGGCTGGCATGGTCCCAAAGTCTTTCGGATCCTGTTTCCTTCAGGGTCATTCTAGGAAGCAGGACCAGAGCCCTCCTGTTCATGAAGTCCAGGGCTCCCTGCCATGGTCCCCGATTGGACCCACCCAAGGCCCTGACTGTGCTCCTGTTGCCTCTACCCAGGGTCAGACACTTCCATGTCACATCTTACCCTCTCTGCCAGCTCCCAGCATTCCTTCCAGGACAGGGCAGGTGTCTGGTTACTGTTTGCATGGTTTAGTCTCTCTCCTGGAGAAAAGGGCAGATATTCTGACTGCTGGGGCACCAGCTGGGGCTGTGGATGCTTGCTAGAACCCAGCAGCGCAGCAGAGGGGACCGATCCCTGGAATCCGAGTCTGGAGGCCAGGTCATAGTCTTGCCACTGATCCTCAGCTCACTAGAAAATGAAGGCACTGTGAGGCCTGAGGTGTTGGCTGCCTCCAGGGCGCCGTGAGTCTCCAGACACCCACCTCTTCAGGAGCAGCTGCCAAGGCTGTCACTGATTCGCAATGATTTTCCCATATGTTAACTGGAAACTTAAAGGAAACATTAGCTACGAGGGTTGGGAGCTTAGATTAATATTTAGAAAGGATTTACAAAGAAAAGAACCCAGTTAATCCCAAGATAGAGGTCTTTTCATTTCTATTTGTGCAGTGGGTGGAGACAGAGTCCCTGGCTAGGACAGTTCCCGTAATCTTCCCTGTAAAGCCCCTCTGCTGTGGCAGTTTCTAACTTTACAGCCACGAAGCCAGCATGTGCTTCCCACGGCTTCGGCCCCCACTGCCGGAGAATGCATGCAGGGTTCTGACTCTGGTCCAACCTGACTCTGGGATTGCCAAGTGAGTGCTGACTTTAGCAAATAAAGCTTCAGGGCAAAACGGAGAGGCAGCCATGATGGTGGCCTCAGATCACTCTTTACAGCATAAAAGATTAAGGCCTGGACTTCAGTGTGAGACTGGCTTTGAACTACTGTTTGGCAAACGAATTGGCTTCCTTAAGCCTCAGATTCCTCATCTGTTAAATGGAGATAGAAATGGAGTCTGTATGAGAGGGTTCTTGTGAGAATATGGCAGCACGAAAGCTCTTAACCTAATCCCTAGCAAGCAGTAAGTGCTCAGTAAACACTGGCTATTTTTATTATGCTTTTGCTATGGTTTGAATGTGTCCCCTGAAGTTCCTATGTGGGAAACATAATCCTCAGTGCAATAGTGTTTAGAGGTGAGGCCTGATGAGAGGTGATTAGGTCAGAAGGGCGTTGTATTCATGGAGCACTTAATGCTTGGGAGTGAGTTATCTTGAGAGTGGATCGTTATAAAAGTGAGTCCCTCTTGCCCTCTCACTCTCATCCGCTATTGCCCTTCCGCCTTGAGCCATGGCATGACACAGCTAGATGCCAGTGCCATGCTCTTGGACTTCCCAGCCTCCAGAACTATGAGCCAAATACATTTCTTTTTCATTTTTTTCAGATCAGATGGGTAACGTGCTGACGTTGTAACAAGATTCGAGCGTGGCACATCTCACACATGCACGTGAACACCTAATCATCATCCTCAAGAACTACGAAGGGATCAAGCCAAATACGTTTCTGATAAATTACCTAGTCTCAAGTGTTCTGTTACAGCAGCACAGAACAGAGACAGCGTGATTCTGTCCCTCTTTCCCTTGCATGTTGCACAACAGGATGATCCCTTCACTACCCAGAACTGATGCCTCCCATTATTTCTTAGACATTAGTACCTTGAAAGTTTGGCATAATATTTCAGTTAGGGCCTTGGAAGACAGAAACATGAGATAACAAGGCTTTCAGAAACACTCCACGCCCACCCACCCGGCTACAAAAAGGGTCTGTTTCCTGCTGCTGGAAATACACACACTCCTCCTTGCCAGTGTCCACACAAGCAGAGACCAAGTTAATATTGACTAGGGTTCCCCTACTTCCTCTCTTAAATGCCATCACCTGAAACGGATGGAGGGCACCTCTGGAGCCACTCACAGCTGAGTAATTACGTGGAGGCAACACATCCTGGATGTCTTCATTCATGCACCCTCTGGGCTGGGAGCTGAGGGCAGCAGCAGTGAGACCTCCTGGAGGGGTCTGCACATACCCCTCTGGATCTAGCCTGGTGATACTTTGCTGGGCTGTACCCCTCCCACCACCTGCTATCATTCCATTCACCCCCTGAATGTCCTGGGCAAAAAGTGTCAGGCCAGGGGAAGGAACCTTCTGCTGGTGGCTCCCTAAAGATCCTCTTATGTAGGAAGCCACTGCCTGCAAGTTTAAAGTTCCAGCTACCAGATAAGTATTAGTTTATACTTGTTTACATATTTTTTCCTTTGAGTCTCTGGTTGGCTTTCTTTTTTCCTCCAATGGCCAAGAACTTGGATTTTTTTTTTTTCCTTTTTTCTTTCTCCAAACCCTCTGATGAAAACTTCAGGAGCACTCAACTAATAGATCGGCTGGTAATGATAAAATCAAATGCATCAATTCGAGTAACTGATAAGTACTATAAATCTAAAAGCAGTATATATTTTTAACCACCATCATCTTCAATGTCTGTAGGTCAAGCGGGTGGTGTTTGCAGGATTGGAACAGAAAGGCATAAGGGACCACTCTACATTTCAGACAAGTCACTTGAGCAAAACAGCAAAAATCAAGAGATAGGCACCACAGGAGAGGGGTTGGCAAAATCCAGACCAGCCTGCCCTTCTGCCTCCTCCATGGCCTAGAGGCTGAGCATCAGCCGTGGGGCTGGGCTTGGCTGAGGATTCTGCAAACCTGTGCTCCTGGCAGCAAGGCCAGACAGCCCCGTTCTCAAACTCACAGGCATCGGTGTGTGTGAGATGTGCTGGAGGAGCTTGGAACCTGCGGAATCCTGCCCCCAGCTCCCCAGAGCACCCCCCGCCCCGGATGTGCAGTGTCTGTGCTTGTCATGGAGTATCACTTGAACCCGGGAGGCGGAAGTTGTGAGCCGAGATTGCGTCACTGCACTCCAGACTGGGCGACAGAGTGAGACTCTGTCTCAAAAAGAAAAAAGAAAGAAAAGATGTGTACAGTGAGATTATAATACTGCATTTCCTCTGCATCTTTTTTTTTTTTTTTTGAAAAAAGGATGTTCCCTTCACTACCAGAGCCGATGTCTCCCATTATTTCTTAGACATTAATACCTTGAAAGTTTGGCATAAATACCAGTTAGGGCCTCAGAAGACAGAAACGTGAGATAACGAGACTTTCACTGCAACTTCTGCCTCCCAGATTCAAGCAGTTCTCCTGCCTCAGCCTCCCGAGTAGCTGAGATTACAGGCACACGCCACCACGCCTGGCTAATTTTTTGTATTTTTAGCAGATACAGGGTCTCACTATGTTGGCCAGGCTGATCTTGAAATCCTGACCTCAGATGATCTGCCCACCTCAGCCTTGAAAAGTGCTGGGATTACAGGTGTGAGCCACCGTGCCCGGCCTCCACTGCTCTTTTCTATGTTTAGATACACAAATCCTCATCACTGTGTTATGACTGCCTGCAGTCCTCAGTGTAGTAACGCACCGTATAGGTCTGCAGCCTAGGGTCAACAGGCCATACCACACAGCCTCGCTGTGTAGCAGGCTACGGCATCTAGGTTTGTGTAAGTCCATTCTGTGATGTTCACACAACAACAAAACTTGCCCAATGACTCATTTCTCAGCACATGTCCTCGTTGCTATAAACAGTCACCATTATATGACTGTATTATTTCTTCCTAACTCACTGCATATCAGTGATTCCACACTGGTAGCCTGGAATTGGCCACGGTGAGAGTATTGACACCGTGGAAATGGGCAAAGGTTGTAATCCAGGGCTGCTAACCTGACCATTGCTGTTTTAAACATTTACCGGCACACTGCAGGCAGGGGAGGGGAGAACCCAAAAGTTTAGCTGGAATAAGCTCCTCAGGTGGCTTAAATGCAGAAGCTCTGCCTGGAACAACACTGTGCAGTATAGACTCAGAGGTCCAGCCCCAGGTACCTCTGTTCTCTGGGTGTATTAATGCATTTTCACACTGCTGATAAAGACATACTGAGACTGAGCAATTTACAAAAGAAAGAGGTTTAACGAACTTACAGTTCCATGTGGGTGGGGAAGCCTCACAACCATGGTGGAAGGGAAGGAGGAACAAGTCACGTCTTACGTGGATGGCAGCAGGCAAAGAGAGAGCGAGCTTATGCAGGGAAACTCCCCCTTATAGAACCATTACATCTCCTAAGTCTTATTCACTGTCATGAGAACGGCATGGGAAAGAACTGCCCCCATGATTCAATCACCTCCCAATGGGCCCCTCCCACAACACGTGGGAGTTCAAGATGAGATCTGGGTGGGGACACAGCCAAACCATATCACTGGGAGAGGAACTGAGGTGCTGCCTCCGTGGCTCTGTAAATGACTCCATGACCTCAAGCCAGTTACTTGCCCCACTGTGCTTAGCCCTATCATCTGTAAGAGTGATGCACTCAGTATGTACCCCCACTGTGTGATTGTGAGGATTGTTAAAGTCTCAGAACAGTGCCCAGTATGTAGAAGGCTTGTGATAATTGTTACCTATTATTACGATCTAACAAAAGAAAGTTCATTCTGTCCAGCAGATCATCTTTTTTCCTTTTATATCATTTTTTCTTATGAGAGTCCTGCACAGTCTTTGTAGAAAATTCAGAAAATAAAAATAAAGCCAGGAAAAAAAGCATCTATTTCTAGCACCCTGTGAATATTCTGGGGTGCCTTCAGCCTGCTAGTCTTTCCCCCGCACCTAAGAGATGTCATTCTTGATGCCCTTCTGGAAGGGGATGCCCTTGTTCGCTAACGTGTGAGGCTTCAGCAATACTTCCTCTCCCATTCTAGGCAGGTGGTGAGTTCAGTTCTATTTAAGTCCATTACTCATGCTCAGACACTCCAAGACAGCTGGCTTTGTCACCATGATGAAAAGCCACTGGCAATGGGAATGGCATCTATAGTGTTGGCGTTCTATATTTACTTTCACTATCATTTAGAAGGATCCTTCTAATCCATTTATTAGACAAATATTTGTTGAACACATAGCAGATACAAGGTATTGTGCTATGAGGGCTGTGGGGTTGTGAGGGTAACAGCATGTCTTGTCCTTAACAATGAGCTTAATAGAATTAGCACTGTGAATTACTATTTAGTAGGATAAGAAATATTAAGAAAAAATAAAATATAAATTTTCTTTTAAGGAGGGCACGGTGGTCACACCTGTAATCCCAGCACTTTGGGAGGCTGAGGCAGGCGGGTCACAAGGTCAAGAGATCAAGACCATCCTGGCCAACATGGTGAAACCCCGTCTCTACTGAGAAAAAACAAATACAAAAACAAAACCAAAAATTAACTGGGCATGGTGGTGCACGCCTGTAGTCCCAGCTACTAGGGAGGCAGAGGCAGGAGAATCACTTGACTCGGGAGGTGAAGGTTGCAGTGAGCCGAGATTGCGCCACTGCACTTCAGCCTGGTGAGAGAGAGAGACACCATCTCAAAAAAAAAAAAAAACAAACCAAAAACAAAACATATTTTAATCAGATAAAATCGTGTTTGGCAAGAGGAATCTCTCATCTTCACCTGTGTATCAAAGTGCCGGGGAGGCCTGTGCCTGCTAGGAGAGAGGGAGGCTCTTCCTGGCAGCATTGCTGGGCGCTGCAGAGGAAGGCGGGAACACCTGTGATGTCCCAGGTGCTCCCAGTGCCCTCCTCGCTGGAGTCTGCTGCCTTCGGATTCAGCAGATACTCTTCCCACAAGATGCCAAACCAGGCCTGTTTCTTCTTTCTGTGCTCAACCTGTGGGCCCAGAGTAAACTTGCCCATTGTCAGAGAAGGTCTCAGCCAGCCGGGCTTGGAGAGAGATGTGCATTGACCTCCAGTGCTTAAGGGGTTTTTAAAGGGTAATTTTGACAACGAAAGATTTGGCTTCTCTGCTGACTTCAGAATCCAAAGCCTTTGCTGGACATCTTGGGCCTCTGACTTGGTCCTTCCTCAACCCTCTCTTGCAGGGCCAGGGTCCACAGCTCCTATTGCCAGCCGGTGAGGTGGGGGCTGCTGACAGCAGCAGTCTGGCTACAGTTTGGCTTGAGGTGGTCTTGTCTGTGTGGTTTTGTACCCTACATGACAATAGAGGCTGAACTCCCTGCTGGTAGTCTGCCCTGTGGGCAACCCACCTTGGAAAGGGACCTTCCAGCCCCTAGTTGGGCTGATGCCACCCAGAGCAGAGACAAGTGGTCCCTGCTGAGTCCCAAGCTGCACATTCATGAGCAAAATACATAGAAATTTCCAGCTGGGTGCAGTGGCTCACGTTTGTAATCCCAGCACTTTGGGAGGCTGAGGTAGGTGGGTCACCTGAGGTCAGGAGTTTGAGACCAGCCTGGCCAACAGGTTGAAACCTTGTCTCTACTAAAATTACAAAAATTAGCTGGGTGCGATGGTGCGTACCTGTAATCCCAGCTACTCGGGAGGCTGAGGCAGGAGAATTGCTTGAACCAGGGAGGCGGAGGCTGCAGTGAGCTGAGATCACACCACCGCGCTCCAGCCTGGGTGACAGAGCAAGACTCTGTCTCAAAAAACAAAAAACACACATACATAGAAATGAGAAATGATGGTTGTTTTAGTGCCTAAGTTTTGGGATGGCTTATTACGGGATGTTTATCAACCCTTGCCCTGGACTGAGGCATTCTTCAGGATGGGTGACTTTCAGTACTAAAATCCTGACAGTCCTGGGCAAACTGCGATGGTGGTCACCCTAAGCTTCCATCAGTCTGCTGACTTCTCCAGTTCTGTTTCTGAGATACATGCGTCTACCCCCATATTGTAGATGAACAATCCTGAGACAGACACAATGTAGCCCCCACACCCTGCACAACATGGTGATAATTATGTCTGCTGTCCAAATTTCACTGCATCCCCGCTCTGTGAGCAACCTCTCAGCACTGATTCCGGAACTGAAATGGGGTGGGAACCCTCCCAGCGCCGCATCCAGACTGCCTTCAAGTTTTCCACTCCTGCCCAGATGCCTGCCTCAGGGCTGTTGCCTCTGCACGTCTGCCTGGAACACTCACACCCCAGCTCTTTTGACTTCTTTCAGTCCTCTTGTTTCCTGATGGCCTCTTGAGCGACTGTGAGCCCAAAGGGGAGGGGTCGAATCCAAACTGTTCAACACTCAGTACCTGCTTGGCAGGAGGGGCTCACGACATATTTTTTTAATGCTGAAAGAATAAATGAGTTGGGGGAGTGCTAAGAGGTGATGTAGGCTCAACTCCCACCACAGCAGAAACCCCTCCGTGGTAACTCGGGCAGGTGAGAACCTGTAGCTTAGATGCCTGTAGCAGGGAGAGCTCACCATGTCACGGAGCAGCCTACTCCATTAGGTTTCAAAAACTGTTTCAATGTGATATTAAGGATCATCTCCCTGTGATCGTGCATGCCTGCTCTCCAGGTCTTCTGCTGCCCTGACTGCCTCCTGGAAGAGAGCTCTAGCTTGCCATATCCCGTCCACTGGTGATGAGGCCCCACACAGGTCTCTGGCCTTCTGGATCCGGGTATCTTTTTGCATCCTGGAATGACTTATTTCAGGATGGTGAGGGCACCAGTATATCCTCAGGAACTCTGAAAATTTGTAAAAATTAAGGAAGAGTTCAGCTGGTGGCATACTTTTTAAACTTAAGATGATGGGAAAAGCTGAAGACAGTACCACTTCAAATCTAAATCTTATGCAATCTTATTCAAAGTAATTTGGATACATCGGGATCCAGGTTCTGTCTCTCTGATCTCCTAGAGACACCATACAAGATCATCTCTGATCCTGGACTCCACTTAACTGTTGCAATGTGTGGGCAGTGGTTCTATTTCTCCAGGTTGGAGCCTCCCAGGGCAGTGGCTCCACCTTTAGAGACCTTTCCGTCCTGTGGGCCCATCTGATTTTATCTCCTCAGAGCAGGTGCAGGATGCCCAGGGGAGAGGAGACGCAGAGGGGAGATGGTGCAGCCCTGGGAATCTGGGGCAGGTGACCTCTTGTCCTGGCCTGTGTTCTCTGAGGGGTCACCCTCTGCAGAAGTATGCTCTCAAGGTGTGGCCTCAACCAAAAAAATAAACGAGATGAAGCCTCAAAGCTCAGCCCCATTGTGGCTATTGTGTTTGTACCAGAGACTTTTGTCTGAGAGCTGGCAGGAGTTTTGAAGCCTGGTGTTGCTCTGTGTAGGCTGCTGAAATGACAATGGGGACAGCTTCAGCTCTGGACAAAAAACACTTCCCTGGACGCTGAGACATCCTGCTTTACCCCCAAGTCCTTAACGAGGATAGAGAAAACCCGAGTGAATGCTGGAACTTTCTGGGACGTTCCCTTCCACACTCAGTAGCCCCTGGCATCAGCCTCGGTCCTTTTCATTTTAATCAGCCCCATAAGTCAGCCTCTACCTTTCAAAGGACTCTGGGAACCTTCCTGCCAAGTCCTACTGAGCTCCTGCGACACTCGAGGATGTGGGCCAGGCTCTTGTGTAGGTTAAGGAAGTCTGAGAAGAATAGAGATTATAGGAAACAGTCTACCTTTCTTTACAAGGCCTTGTTTTGCATCCCTGAAATCTCAGATTCAGCTCTTACAATGAAGTCCTGTTGTAGAAAGAGCTGGTCTTTTATCACCACTTAAAATCTAATTAATCCATATTGAAGCACAAAGATTTCTGTTGTATTTTAGGGTGAGGGGTCATAGAGCCCTCTTTGTTCATCCTTAGACTTATAATCATCAAGCATTGGGGATATAATTTTACCAAGCAAATTGGAAGGTAACAGATCAAGTCCTTATCAGAAAGCCTAACTCATAGTTTTAACAGAGTCCTTCGTCCTTTACATGAAACATTATATTCAAGAAGAACAAAAACGCATTTCAGAGTGCCCAAAGAGTTAAGGACCACAGCTTATATTCCAGGCAGCATAGAACTGAGATCGTCACATTACTGTCCACTGCAAAAGACAGCAGCTCCTATAGGGGCGGCAAAGTTCTAAGACTGTGGCAATGGCTTTAATCTTTAGGATAGCCATGCAATTTGTTGGACTTTTATTATCTTTCCTGGGATGGATTTTATCCATTATTACAACTTATTTGCCACACTGGAAGAACCTCAACCTGGACTTAAATGAAATGGAAAACTGGACCATGGGACTCTGGCAAACCTGTGTTGTCCAAGAGGAAGTGGGGATGCAGTGCAAGGACTTTGACTCCTTCCTGGCTTTGCCTGCTCAACTCAGGATCTCCAGGATCTTAATGTTTCTGTCAAATGGGCTGGGATTTCTGGGCCTGCTGGCATCCGGGTTTGGCCTGGACTGTTTGAGAATTGGAGAGAGTCAGAGAGATCTCAAGAGGCGACTGCTAATCCTGGGAGGAATTCTGTCCTGGACCTCGGGAATCACAGCCCTGGTTCCTGTCTCTTGGGTTGCCCACACGACAGTTCAGGAGTTCTGGGATGAGACCGTCCCAGACATTGTCCCCAGGTGGGAGTTTGGGGAGGCCCTCTTTCTGGGCTGGTTTGCYGGACTTTCTCTTGTASTAGGAGGGTGTCTGCTCAACTGTGCAGCCTGCTCCAGCCACGTTCCCCTAGCTTCGGGCCACTGTGCAGTGGTACAAATGGAAGATGATCATCAGCAATTGGAGACGAGAAACACCAGCCTGAAAAACTAAGCCAGAAACGACAAGCGTCTGCTGTGCAGGAGGAGCCAGCTCAATGCTGGGTTTGGTAGGATTTCCCACTATCATCATCTCACTATGCTTCTTGTTTTCTAAAATGTATTTTTTCCTGTGGCTAGTAAACTATAATTTCTTTCTAGGACTGGTGAACCACTTCTATCTTCCACTCTGAGACCAAAACCAATCAAGACTTAATAGTAATGACACCCATTACCATGGATGAGTTTTCTCGATTTTAAAATGGTGACTGCATAGAAGTGGTAAATAAAGCATTAAATTAATCCTTATGTACCTTTGAAGGTATTATTCATATGGAGCTGAATCATTTTGGCATTCATGTACTTCTTTCAGGTGTTTAAGGTAACCTAGTACGATAAACCTGAGGTCCTGTTGCATATTCATTTAAAATGCACGACATCTTATTATATTAAATTATCATTGGCTCCTTAAAAGCTTTAGAAGTAAAAGGTGTAGACACATCTCCTTCGGAGTCAGAGATCTCAGTATCTCCATGAAGCCTTTTTTCAAAATGCAGCCACCTTCAATCATGCCTTCTTTACTATGTCAGAAGCAGGAGGGCCATCTTGTGCTTTGGATGAGTCACGTAGACTGGGCCGCACAATCGTGCTTCTGCATCCTGTGCTCTGTATTTGATGGGCAGCACTTCTGGCTTCGCCGGCTCTGCAGCCTAGGGGCGCGCAGCAGGCCAGGCCAGGTGTGCGGGTGGAGAGCCTCCTGGGAAGGCTGCCTCACCGTGCAGCGTACCGCCAGCCCAGACGGTGCGACGACAGAGCACATATTCCGGAGCCCTTCATTTTATTTGCACAATGAAAATACTTCCTCCTTTTTATCAGCAATACACATAGTTCCAACAAGAACTATTCATCGCAAACTGTTGGCCTGGAGATTTCTTCATGAAATATTTTGTATTTGCTTGGTACATGGCTCAAGGAAATTCTTGTATTTGTGCCAATCAGGGAAATAAACTGAACAATAAACGACACTGAAATAGAGTGTTAGGCAATATGTATCTTTGTTTTTTGTTTTTTAAAAAAAACCCACTGAATTTTTTTCCACCCACAAACACATGGAAAGTGCAGAAACCAAAGTTAATCTATGTGATGTATTTGCATACGTTTACAAACAAGACAAATTAAGACAGAAACATGTTCAGAATTTAACCTGATTAAATATTTAGTTCAGTCCTGAGCTTTTGGTAGTTAATACAATATAGATAAAGCAATAGCAAAAAAATTTAATTAATTTGATTTGCATGCTACAGAGATTCAGCTAAACTTTGTTCATTTGGCTAGCAATATTCTTTTTGTACCTGTAACACTTAAGATTCTGATATACAAAATTGTAATAATATACTGATAATTCAAACTTGAGAACTAAATATTACATTCTTTTTTACCCTGTGTGAATAAATTCTGCCTTTTAAAAATAGTATTTATAATATTAAAATTCATATTTGTCCATATGGTTTTGTGATCAAGTTATTAAAATGTTTTGTCACTGTGATCATTTGGGTTAGTACAAATATGACAAGATTATTAAAAGCTGCCTACAAATACATAACACTATTGCTGACTTTTAAAGTGTAGAAAAAGGATTATATTAAAATAAGTTCATCTTTCATGTTAGAAATGAGGAAATTTTGTAAAATACAACAACCAAAAGCATCTTGGTCACAACTGCTAACTACCGGCCTGAGACAGATTTTATTCTTTAATACTTGTCTGAAACTTTTTGTATTACAAAAAGTCAACAGCTAATCTGATGAAAGACTTATAAAGCTGTAAATATTCCAATATAGTCTCTTCTGTGTCAAATATTTAAAATGGCCAGAATCAAACTATATATTAAACAGAACATAAATAAGACTGTAAATAAATAAATGAAGAAAATAAAATTGTATGGAACAACTACACATAATTCTATAGACATTTTCATGGTCAAACTAAGACTGGAAACAGCTCACCTTCATTTACCTCTATGTTAAATAAACTTCTGCCTTTCACATTTGACCTTGACAGGGTGAACTGTGTTCTTTCTCTAGTTTTCCTTAGTCATCTAATAGAATGAACTGAGCAGCCTTACAGGACTGTGTGCAGTCAATTCCCTGGGCTGGTTTTTGTTGAAAGTAGTGTCTGTCATGTCCAGTTATGTCTTCAGAGAAATCTGTATTAAGTGGTGGGACATTCAGGAAAAAATAAAGTTCTAGGCTCAGAAGTTGCTTAATTTGAACTTCGATTCCAATAACATGAACTTTCCAAAACATATATAATTGATTTCGAGAAAATAAAAATTCTTGCTAGTGAGCATTCTAACTTAGGAACACATTTTTTTTTTAAGAGGTCCATATCTTTAAGACAATTTTGCATTTCTTAAAAAAATTGATTTCATTTGCTGTATTAGATGGCGAACCCAAAATTGTTTCTGAGTGGTAAGTATGGTTTAAATGGCCTAAATACTATTTATTTTAAAAGCTTTGATGCTGTCAGAGGTGCACTGAGGATCTGTTTTTTTAAGATGTGCCTGGGTTGGGTAAGCTGAAATTCTAAACTGGAAGACACATTAGTCAGTTTATATCTCTAAACTTGTTCATCCAAAATCGTCTTTTTTATAAACAGCTTAGCTTATTCTTCAGATTAATAATCCCCCCAGGCACAGTCTTCCCTTTGCCTCCCAACTATTTACCATAAATTATAGATCGAATCCCCTAAAAATGAGAGCTATGAAGTAATTTCTACTAAATGTTAGAAATCTGCTTGATAAACTCTTTTTTGTTTTTGGCAACTTTGATTCTATCAAGACATCGTTTCCTCTCTTCCTGGTTACACCAAATGAGTGCTGATGTGTTTCCCTCCACACCTCCAGCTCCCTCTGTCCTCAGAACACAGGGCCTCCATTTGGCACCGTGCTTAGACTTAGGACAAACCACTGGTGCAAGCCAGAAACTCACATTTGAACATTTATGCAAAGTCAGGCCGAGTGAGAGAAAGCGGCTGCTCATTTGATGAGCTTATTTGCATGTGTCTCTGCATGGCTGGTGTTCTTTCTTCTCCCTGCCCTCAGTGTCATGAATCCCAAGATCTTTAGTGTAGCCAAGAGCAGTGCTGCTTTGTACACTTATATTCTTAAGAGCATTTGGTAGTTTATATTTTAGTTTTCTTTAGAAAAATACAAAAGGACAAAAAGGAAATTGTTTTAAGAAAATCAGGTGTTCCTGCACAGGTGATGGCCATGAATGCACCACCCATTTTGAATGGACTTGGAACGCTGCACTCCAGCTCATGCTCACGCTGCCCTCCAAATGGAAAGCGCTCCTCTCCTCGCCGGTGCACAGATGCCACGTGGCGCTGCTGCCGTCGGCACAGCCTACTCACAGCAATGGAAAGGAGAAGCAAAACTACCTGCTAAAACAAGTTCTTTCTCCAGTCGGCTCAACGGTACACACGTGGGGTCCTGCCTACATTCCATTTTTACGAAAGAAAGCCCACTGGCAATACGTACATACTGGGCAACATTTGTGTATCAGATTATCCCATTTTTCTTATCAATTTTTTCTTTTTTAAGCATATAAAAATTACACTCAAGGTATTTTACAAATTAATGTGTTGAAAATCTAACGTGAAATAGAAGTCCTTCAAGAGTTGACAGTCATATTACCAAAAACAAAACAAAACAAAAAACAAACAAACACCAAAACAAAAACCAAACAGATCTTCAGTCTTTTACCCTCCCTAAGAAAGTGAACAGATGAAAAATAATTTCTTAAGCCACATAATCACACATCATCAGCCGGCAGGGATGGGATGCTTATCTTTGCTCTGGTGAAGTAGGCAATCTTCTCCCTAGATTTGGAGTGAGAAATAAATTGACTTACATATGATACTAAAAATTATCTAGGACCGTCAAAACAATCCCCATGACCTGCAGGGGCGGTGATGTCTCTACACGCACAGGCAGGAGCTTTTTCCCTTAAGCAAAACTCCATTTGAAATCAAGAGAGCCTCTGCCTGCTAAATGTAGGGTATCAAGGAGAACAGCAGCTCTGGCTCACGGAAGTCACCTACAGACCAAGCCTCTAAGTTCCCTTCAGGGAACCTCCATCAGGAGGCAGTTTTTAAACTAGCAGGGATTTGGTCTAGGATGAGTGTTTCCAAACTAGGCAGTAGAGGGCTCAAAAGGCCCAAAATTCTACATGGAAACTTTTCAGTAACCTCTCAGGAAAGTACATAATACCGGGAAAATCTTTAAAATTGATACCATGCCGAGGCAGGCACAACCTGATGAGTGATACCACAACACAAATGAAAGGAGGAGGAGGAGCTTACTATCTGAAAGGCAGTAACTGCCCTTGTCTCAAAGCAGAGGAGAAGCTGAGAAAGGGCAGAGTGGCTTTCAGGTGACGAGCATACTGGGGAAAAAAAAAAAAAAAACAACAACAGTGTGTCTATTTTCCTACAAAACTTCACACTGTACATGACATGCCGTCAGCACATATTTCCTCAGGGCATATTACATGCAAGGGGCACGTTGGACCTCCCTTGTGAAAGAACAGTCCAGATGGAGGAGGAGGAGGTGCAGGTTAGAAACCAGAGCTGAGGCGGGGTGTTCCGAAGACTGAGAAAGGATAGAGAAGAAAACGAGGAGAGAAAACGCTGTGGACACTGGAATGAGCTACTGCTATGAACAGTGTCCTTGACATTTGCTCAATTCCGTAAGAGGGAAACAAGAACGAAACGCACCAAGAGTGTGGGCATGATGTCACTGGAGGCCTTCAGTGCAGCTGGCAACTGGGGTGTTAAAAAATACCTGAGTGAGTTGCCAGTGCCTGCATTTGAGACACTTCCCATCGAATTCTTAATTTCTAACTTCTCTTGAAAAATAAGAAGGCCAGGGACCATTGTGTTCCTGATTCCAGGACAAACAAGCGGCTGGGGTGGTGCTGGGCAGAACGCCCAGACCCCACCACTGCGCAGTCTCTCACCACCCCAGGCCAGGCAACGGCAACTGTGCTAATCCCTCGCACAGGCCGCTATGCTGCCAGCGCGGTCTATCTACTGTGGGCCATCTCATCATTCCCATCACTTGCCTGGTGACGTAATGCCTTTGGATCCTAAGGGAAGCTGGGAATGTTCATGGATTCTTTCCATTGGGTTTCAGTAACAACTGTGAGTTGTGTGACTTTCCATGCTCGTCAATGCTGCCTACTCTCAGAGTGACCACAGCACCAAAGGCATGAATGGATTCTCCTCACCTGCACTTCTAAAACCCAAGTCGTAGTACTCACTAAGTCACAAATGTGCTTCTTTGGCAGAAAAGAGGGTGGAAGAACCCTCTACTACAAGATGTCACATAAAAATGAAAGAGCTGCGAGCCTACTAAGACACCCTGCTGCGGCCGCACAGTGTGTCGCCCTGTCCTCCTGCCTGGCACTGGACCCCAGCCTGCCTGCCAAAGGTGTCCCTGCTCCACCATGTGACCCACCTTACCCAGACTTCAAAAACACCCGCTTCTTCTGGGCTTCTGCTGCTTAGCCTAAATGCTTTCCAAAGATGCATCTATACAAAACCAACCAAAACCAAACCAAAACCCAGTATGAGCAAACCTTTTTGCTGAGCTCCCTCCGACGGGACTGAAAACATCCCTGGTATGCTCAGATCCCAAGTGTGCTTTTCAGTTCTCTCCATCGATCTCATCTCCCTACCCTCGGCCCCAGGCCCCCGACCTCTGACCTCTCCAGCCATTCCTTCTAGTATCTCTTTTGGGGTGTGCCCTTCAGTGGTTGGTGCCCACCAGACCTCCTTCCCCCAACCTTCACATTTTCTGGGATGTCTGTTCCATTTCCACTGATGGGACCACGCATCGAGGATGAGCACTCCCATTTTAAAATCTCCATACTGACCCCTAACCCCAGCTTTGGATTTTTACTCCCACTTGTCTCTGGTCATGGTTACCTCACTGGCCTGCTGGCATTGCCTGGTGTGCCCATGGCAGAGGTCAGCATCATCCTCATACCCCTGGTCCTCAGCGCTCTCCATGTGGAGTGCTGGTATCACAGGGCAACCACTCCCCCCATGAACCTCCCATGAACCTAACTGGGCATCCTTACCCATTTCTCCCCACTCACTCTCCACCATGGCTCTGATGTCTGCCCCACACAGAGCCCAACCCCGTCATTTACTTTTGTGCAGGGAAAGCCCTGCTGGCTCCCCCAGCATCTGGAACCGCAGGTGGAAGCCTGCACAGCACCCAAGGCCTGTGTAGTTTGAGCCCAGCTCTCCCAGGCAGGCTCACCAGCTGGCAACTCCCCATGCGCCACAGAGCTTGGGACTGACTTCTAAGGTCTGTGCCTCTATCAGTGCTTTTCTTCTTGCCTCGATGTCCCACTCCAAACTGCCACCTCTAGGTGCCTAAGGAACTCGCAGCCACCCTTTCATGATGGGTTCTCTTATAACCTCCTCCTGCTGGTGCCCGCAGCCCCAGCACCTGCCCCACACAAACTGAGGCTCCTCCTGCATCTCTCACAGGTCCCTCTACCTATACCTTTAGTTAGCTCTTTCCACATGCACTGAATGACCTGGTTACCCACCTGTCCCTGCTACAGCCCAGGGCCCCCCCAGAAGAGCAGAACACACATGTTCTTAGCCTCCGTATCTCAGGGCCTGACACAGTGCAAGGCTTATGGGGCTGCCCAAGGAATGCCTGTAAAATGAGTGAACAAAAGTCCAAAGATATCTGGGTTTTCTGTACCTTTGTATCCTGTGTGAAGATAGCCCAGTGAGATATGCTAAGAGCTACTAAGAGCTGCGGACACCCTGCTTGGGTTCTTGGGGGGAGATAGGCTTTCATCAGTATTTAACTCTATCAGTCACATTTATCACCTCAGGAAGGTGCAAACGGAAAATTATATATTCAAAGTGGGGAACAGGGGATTTCTCTCTCAGATCCTAATATTAACTTTCGCTGCACTGAGGAGAATTCCTACAAAACCAGACCACGTGAGGACAATGCAAAAGCTGTCCTGGATGGGGCCGTTCACCTGAAGGACTGCACCTGCCGAGGCACCTTCTGGCTCTGCTCCCGGAGCCGACACACATCCTTGGAGACTTGCCTCATCAATTTCTCTGCATTCAAACCTTGCTTCTGCTCTTCTTTTGACTGTTCAGCCTGGAAAAGGGAGTAAAAATGTAAGACAAACACAAAACACTGATTAGAAATCCATGAACGTCCTATGAGGCTTGAAAGACTGTGACTAAAGCAGGCAGGCAAGCAAGGTAGCCAGTGGGCTGGTGTCCCTGCTGTCGCCCATCAGGGGCCAACACCCACGTGCCCAACGCATGAGTGGGACCATAGGTCAATTTTGGGGCAAGTTCATTTTAATCACATTTTAGAAATCAAATTACACAGGTAATATGTGACAATTTTATGACATCTGAAAAACCTAAGAACTCTCGAAAATAAAACTGAAAATTACTCATAGCACTGTTTCCAAAAAAATATCTACAGTTAATGAATGTTTTGTGCAAATATACTTTCAAACTCATATTTATCTTTTTGACGCTTTTTTCGAACTTAGCCATTTAAAGAGCTGTTTATTAAAGTAGAATTTACCAATCAAAAAAAACTGCAGATATACATGTATAGCTGAAATAAATTTTACGAATGGAACACACCCATGTAGCCAGCACCAGATAAAGGGGAGAACACTCCTGTTTCCAAAAAGCCACCCGTGGTGCCCTTCCAGCTCCTCCCAGAGGGTTCCCAGCATTCTGACTTCTATGGTACAGGTTACTTGTGCCTCTTTTGTCCTTGGTATAGATGGAACAGTAAACAGATACTCTTTAGGGTCTGGCTTCTTTTGCTCAACATTGCTCACGAGAATCATACACGCTGATATATGTAGTTGTAACTCACTTTCCTCATTGCTAAATAATATTCCACTGTGTGACTTTACTACAATTTATCATCACTTAGTAATAATGAAAATTTGGATACTGTACATGATACATTTTAAAATAACCATAGACTAGTAATACTATATTAAGAGTTGCCTTTTCATTTCATTCTTTCACTCGTACTCATTTACTCATTCATTCACCCAATCAAAAATATTGTGGACTGCCTTCTAAGGAAAGGTGGTATAAACTGATGAAGAGCAAACATTCAGATCATGCAGCCTGGGGTCAAATTCCGTTTCTACCACTTACTAGCAATGTAAATCTGGGCACGTTGCTTGACCTCCTAGTGTCTTAGTTTCTCCATTTGTAAACTGGGAATAAGTACTTACTTCAAAGTTACAAAGTTTAAATGAGTAGATATATATGTAAAGTACTTAACAGCACCCAACACATCATTAAATATACTATTTCAGTATTAAACTATTACTGTTGCTTATTTATTTATTTATTTATTTATTTACAATATGCCAGGCTCTCTACTAGGAGGTAGGGTTATGGTTGTGAATAAAATAGAGAAGTCTGTGCAGGGAAGGCAAGGTGGGAAGACTGCTTAAGGCCAGGAGTTTGAGACCAGCCTGGGCAACCTAGGGAGACACTGTCTCCCTATTTTCATATTTTAAGGAAAATAAAAAAAAATTAGCTAGGCATGGTGGCATGTGTCTGTGGTCCCAACTACTCAGGAGGCTGAGGTGAAAGGATCACTTGAGCCTGGGAGTCTGAGGCTGCAGTGAGCTATGATCACACCACTGCTCTCCAGCCTGCATGACAGAGCAAGACCCTGTTTCAAAAACCAAAACAAACAAGACAGAGGTAAAGACCAGTGGCAGAGAAAAACAACACCAAGGAGGAGAAATTGTTTAATAATTATTGAAAATCAATAATATATTGTAAAGATTTTCTCAGGTTAAACCTTCCTCACATAACATTAAATAACATAGTCTATTTATTAGAGCAGTTTTAGGTTCAAAGCAAAATTGGGTGGAGAGTAGAGTTCTCCTTCACCGCCTGCCCCCACCCATGTATAACCCCTCCCCCATCAGCGTCCTCCACTGGAGTGGTACATCTGTTACAATCAGTGAACTCATACGGACACTTCATTATCACTCAAAATCCATCGTTTATATCAAGCTTCACTCGTGGTGGTGTATGTTCAATGAGTTTTGGCCAGAGTATAATGACACGTATCCACTATTACAATATTATACGGAAGAGTTTCATGGCTTTAAAATTCCCCTGTGCTCTGCCTATTCCTCCCTCTCTTCCTCCTAACCACTGATCTTTCCATTGGCTCTGTAGTTTTCCTTCTTCCAGAATGTCATACAGTTGGATCATATAGCATACTGCCTTTTTAGAACAGCATCTTTCACTTGGTGTATGCATTTAAGTTTCCTCCATGTCTTTTCGTGGCTTGATAGATAACTCATTTCTCTTTAGTGCTGAAGAGTATTCCACTGTCTAGATATATGAGTTTATTTAACCATTTCACCTACTGAAGGACATTTTGACTGCTTTCCAGTTTGGGCTATTATGAATAAAGCAGCTGTAAATATTCGTGCAAAGGTTTTCATGTGGATGTAAGTTTTCAACCAAAGAGCGCAATTGCTGAACTGTATGTAAGAATCTGCTTAATTTTATAAGAAATCTACAACTGCCTTGTAAAGTGGCTGTACCATTTTCATCTCTATCAGCAATGACTGAGAGTTCCTGATGCTACACATCCTTGTCAGCATTTGGTATTGTCTGTGTTTTGGATCTTGGTCCTCTAACAGGTGTCTGGAGCTATCTCATTTTTGTTTTAATTTGCAATTTCTTATTGACATATGATGTTAACTATCTTTTCATGTGTTTATTTGCCATCTGTGTATCTGCTTTGGTGAGGTGTCTATTCAGGTCTTTTGCTGATTTTTAAACTGGGTATTTGTTCTGTATTGTTGAGTTTTAAGAGTTTTTTGTAATTTAGATAACAGTCCTTTATCAGATATAACTTTTGCAAATATTTCTCCCAACGTGTGGCTTGTTTTCTCTTTTTCTTGAAAGTGTCTTTCATAGAGAAGTTTTAAATTGTAATGAAGTCCAGCTTATCATTTATTTCCTTCATGGATCATGAATTTGATGTTGTGTTGTATATGAAAAGCCATTGCTACATGCAAGGTCATCTAGATTTTCTCCTAGTGTAACTTCAAGAAGTTTTATAGCTTACATCCTACATTTAGGTCTGTGATCATTTTGAGTAAATTTCTGTGAAGGTTGTAGGAGAGTCTATGTCTAGATTCATGGTTTTTTTTTTTTGTATGTGGATAGATGTCCAGTTGTTCCAGCATCATTTGTTGAAAAGAGGATCTTTTTAAAATTTATTTTCTTTGCTCCTCTGTCAAAGGTTCAGTTGAATACAGTCAGCTCTCTGTTATCTGTGGGTTCCACATCCATAGATTCAGCCAACAATGAATAGAAAATATTTGGGAAAAAATGGATGGTTGCATCTGTACTGACACTGTTTTTCCTTGTCATTATTCCATTAATGACATTATTATTACTGTATTATACTGTATTACTGTCATTAAACATAATATAACAATTATTTACATAGTATTTAAATTGCAGTAATTATAAGTTATCTGGAAATGACTTAAGCATTTGGGAGGATGTGGGTTATATGCAAATACTACACCATATTATATAAGGGACTTGAGCATCTGTGTCCATGGGGAGTCCTGGAACCAATTCCCGCCATGGATGTTGAAGGATGACTGTATATTTAAGTGGGTTGACCTATTTCTAGGCTATTTTTTCACCAATACCATACTGCCTTGATTACCATAGCTTTATAGGAAGTCTTAACGTTAGGTAGGGTCAGTAGTCCTCCAGCTTTATTCTTCTCCTTCAATACTGTGTTGGCTATTCTGGGTCTTTTGCATCTCCATATAAACTTTAGAATCAGTTTGACTATTACATAACAACTTGATGGGATTTTGAGTGGAATTACGTTAAATCTATAGATTGATTTGGGAAGTACCAACATCTTGATAGTATTGAGTCTTCCTATACATAAATTGGGAATATCTTCCCATTTATTTAGTTCCTTTTAAATTTTCTTTCATCAGAGTTTTGTAGTTTTCCTCTATAGGCCTTACACATATTTTGTTAGATTTTTAAGTATTTCACTTTTTGGATAGTAATGTAAATGGCATTGTTTTTAATTTCAAATCCCACTAGTGCATTGCTGCTATATAGAAAAGTGATTAACTTTTGTATATTAACCTTATATCCTTACAACCTTGTTACAATCACTTACTAGTTCCAAGAGTTGTTTTTGTTAGTTTTGTTTTTGGTCAAATCTTTCAGGTTGTCTACATGGACAACCATCTTACATGCAAGCAAAGACAATTTTGACTTCCTTCCCAAACTTCATATCTTTTTTTGCTTTTCTTATTTCATTAGCTAAGATTTCTAGTGTGATAAAGAAAAGATGTGAGAGGGGACATTTTTACCCTGTTCCTAGTCTTAGCAGGAAAGCTTCTAGTTTTTCAGCATTAAGTATAATGGTTGTTGTAGAGTTCTGTAGATATTCCTTAAGGTCCCTTCTATTCCTAGTTTGCTGGGAGTTATTTTTAGCGTCAGCAGGTGTTGATGTGATTGATTACAATAATTGATTTTGAATGTTGAATCAGCCTTGTGCACCTGGGTAAAATCTCCCTTGGTCATGGTATGAAATTCTTTTTCTACATAGCTAGATATGATCTGCTCATATTTTGTTAAGGATTTCTGCATCTATGTTCACAAGAGATATGGGTCTATAGTTTCCTTGTCTTTCCCTGGTTTTGGTATTAAGATAATGCTGGCCTCAAAGAGTAACTTGGGAAGTATTCTCTTTGCTTCTGTTTGCCAAAAAAGATTGCAGAGAATTAATATAGTTTTTTCCTTAAATGTTTGGTACAGGCCAGGAGTGGTGGCTAATGTCTGTAATTCCAGCACTTTGGGAGGCTCAGGAGGGCAGATCACCCGAGGTCACGAGTTTGAGACCAGCCTGGCCAAGCTGGTAAAACCCTATCTTGACTAAAAATACAAAAATTAGCCAGGCGTGGTGGTGGGCACCTGTAATTCCAGCTACTTGGGAGTCTGAAGTACAAGCATCTCTTGAACCTAGGAGGCGGAGGTTGCAGTCAGCTAAGATCACATGCCACTGCCCTCCAGCCTTGGTGACAGTACAAGACTCTGTCTCAAAAAAAAAAAAAAAGTTTGGAAGAATCTATTAGTAAATCTATTTATGCCTGGTACTTTCTATTTGGGAAGGCTATTAACATTGATTGAATTTCTTTAATAGATATAAGCCCATTCAGACTATATCCTGCCAGACCGTATCTTTGAAGGAATTGATCCATTTCATCTTGGTTTTCAGAGTTGAGAGTATAGAATTGTTCACAGTGTTTCTTTATTATGCTTTTAATGTTCACAGGAACTGTAGTGATGTCTCCTTTGTCATTTCTGACGTAGTATAATTTGTGTCTTCTCCCTTTTTCCTTAGCCTGGTTAGCAGTTTGCCAATTTTATTGACCATTTGAAAGATCCAGTTTATTCATTTTCTGTTTCCAATTTCATTCATTTTTGCTCTAAGCTTTATGACTTCTTTTCTTATCCTTAGTTTGGACTTAGTTTGCCCTTCTTTTTCTAGTTTCCTAAGGTGTAAACTTAGATGACTGATTTTAGTTCTTTCCTCTTTTCTAGTATATGCATTCAATGTTATAAATTTCTTTCTAAGCACAGCTTTTGCTGCATCCCACAATTTTTTTTCTTATAGTAGGAACAGCCTTTACTGGTTCTAATGAGAAGTAGAAGAGGAGAGGATACCACAGTTCCTGCTTCTGGGGCAATGTCCACAGACTCAGTGGCTGTCCTCCAAAAGTCATCCTACAAATTTTGATTAAGTTGTTTTTTCATTTAGTTCAAAATACCTTTTAATTTCTCTTAAGATTTCTCCTCTGACCCATCTGTTATTTAGAAGTGTGCTGTTTAATCTCCAAGTATTTTGGAATTTTCCAGCTACAATTATCACTGATTTCTAGTTTAATTCCACTGTGGTAAAAGGAGACAGTGTAATATACATCCTTATGGCCTGGGCTGTGGTCTGTATCATGGTGAATGTTCCAAGTGAGCTTAAGAAGAGTGTGTCGTCTGTTGTCATTAAATGAAGTGGTCTACAGATGTAAATTATATCCAGTTAACTAATAGTGCTGTTGAGTTCAATTATGTGTACTGATTTTCTGCCTGCTGGGTGTGTTAATTTCTGACAGAGGATACTCATGAATTCATCCACTTCTCCTTATAGTTTTGCCAGTTTGTTTTTTTTTTTTTTTTTTTTTTTTGCTTCATATATATATTTGGTACTGTTAGTCACACAGATACTTAAAAATTGTTAAGAACATTTAGGAATTGTTAAACACCATCATTTAAATTTTTTTTGGTCTCATATATATTTGGATACATTTCTTGCTCTGAAGTCTGCTCCATCTGAAATTAATATAGCTACTCCCACTTTCTTCTGATTAGTATTAGCATTGTATATCTTTCTCTATCCATTTAGTCTATATGTGTTTTATGTTTAAAGTGGGCTTCCTGTATAAACAATACAGTTGGTTCTTTTTTGATCAACTCTGACAAACTTTTTAAATTGGTGTATTCAGACCACTGATGTTTACGGTAATTAAATAAATAGCTGGATTAGTATCTATTATATTTGCTACTGTTTTCTATTTGCTGCCCTTGTTGTTTGTTCCACTTTGTCTTCTATTCTTTCACTGCCTTTTGTGGTTTTAATTGAGGATCTTATATAATGTAATTTTCTCTCCTTTCTTAGCATGTCATTTATATTTCTCTCTTACTTTTTCTGGTGGTTCCTCTGGAGTATGTATTATACTATCCAAATCTACTTCCAAATAACATTATACCACTTCACGAGTAGTACAAGTACCTTATAATTTATAACAAAATGTCCCTAATTATTCCCTCCTGTCCCTTGCATCATTGCTGCAACTCATTTCACTTATACGTAAGCATACACACACATAAGTGTACATAACTGAATAGGCTGCTATCATTACTTTAAACAAATTATTTATGTGATAAAGAATAAGAAAAGTTCTTATTTTACCTTTATTCCTTTTTCAATACTCTTCCTTTGTTTGTAAAGATCCATGTTTCTAACATATCATTTTCCTTTTCTCTGAAGAACTTCTTTTAACAGTTCTTGCTAGGCAGGTCTACTGACCATAAATGTCCTTAATTTTTGTTTGTCTGAAAAAGTATGTGTTTCTCCTTCACTTTTCAAGAATAATTTTGTATTTGGGTACAGAACTCTAGGTTGATTTCTTTTTCTGCTCAACAATTTAAATTACTGCACTCCACTGTCTTCTTGCTTGTACGACTCCTTAGGAAGAGTCAGATGTAATATTTATCTTTGTTCCTCTATAAGGAAGGAGATTTTCCCCCTCTGGCTTCTTTCAAAATTGTTCAATCTTTAATTTTCTGCAGTTTGGATATGCTTAGGTGTAATGTTGTGTGTATTTATTTTGCTTCTGTTTTATGAGCTTTCTGGCTCTGTGGTGTAAAGTTTGACATTAATTTGGAGAAAGTCTCAGTCATTATTCCTTCAAGTATTTCTTCTGTTCCCTTCTCTTTCTTCTCGTATTCCTATTACACATTTGCTCATCTTCTGTAGTTTTCCCACAGTTCTTGGATATTCTGTTCCTTTTTTTTTTTTTTCAGTCTCTTTTTTTCTTTGCTATGCAGTTTTGGAAGTTTCTATTGACATATCCTCAAGAGTTCAGATATTCTTTCTTTTGTCATGTCCGGTCTAGTAGTAAGCCCATCGAAGTTATTTTTCTGGTCTGTTACAGTGTTTTTGATCTCTAGTACTTCCTTTTGATTCTTGCTTAGAATTTCCATCTCCCTGCTTACGATGTCCACCTGTTCTTGCATGTTGCCTACTTTTCCCCTTACAGCCCTTATCGTATTAATCACAGTTATTTTAAATTCCTGGTCTGATAAGTCCAACATCCCCACCATATGTAAGTCTGGTTCTGATGCTTGTTTTGCCTCTTTAAACTGTGTTTTTTGCCTGTTTGTATGCCTTGTAATTTTTGGTTCAAAACCAGACATAATACAGTAGGTAAAAGAACCTCTGGTACACAGGCCTTTGGTGGTGTGCTGGTGAGATGGGGGTGAAGAGGGAAAGTGTTCTATAGTTCTATGAACAGGTTTTAGTCTTTTAGTAGGCCTGTGCCCCTGGGCTATGAGTTTCACAAATGTTCTCTGTCTTTCCCCCTCCTTAGGTGGAACAGAATTATCTAGAATGGGCTGGAGTTGGGTATTCCCCTTCTTCCACATGGAAGATTAGATGGGGCTAGCGCTGAGTATTTCCCTTACCTAAGTCAGTTAAGTTCGATAATATAGTTTCTCCTGAGGGCAGAAGCCTTGCTAAAAAGAACAGAATGCTCTTGTGTGTTTCAAATGGCTACTTTTTCCCTCCCTCTGCCAGAATCAGGGGAAAATTTTTCTTTCAACATCCATCGTGAAGACCCAGTCAAGCTCCTGGAAGTAAAACTAACAAAAGTGTGGGGAGGCCCCCCTGTCATGACTGGGTACTCCTGCAGTTTTTAACTCTCAGACTTCTCTATAGTGAGTCTCCAGCAGCGTGTTAATTATAGTTTAGGTACTGGCCGGGCGCGGTGGCTCAAGCCTGTAATCCCAGCACTTTGGGAGGCCGAGGCGGGTGGATCACGAGGTCAAGAGATCGAGACCATCCTGGTCAACATGGTGAAACCCCGTCTCTACTAAAAATACAAAAAATTAGCTGGGCATGGTGGCGCGTGCCTGTAATCCCAGCTAATTTTTTGTATTTTTA
>NW_022436979.1:16830718-16831937 GCF_009761245.1 Sapajus apella | reverse complement strand
AAAAAAAAAAAATAAATAAAAATAAAAAATTATAGTTTAGGTTTTCTTACTCTAGTATGGGTTCCTGCAGAGGTCACTGCTCATAGGTTCTTGCTCCAGTAAGTTGTGATTCTCTGTTCTGCTTGCCTGTCACTCCAATTTTGGGCACAGCAGTTCGCCCTATGACTTCACCTCTCTGATCTAAGAATTGATTTTTCATTTTGTTCAACTTTTTACTTGCTGTTAGATTGAAGACTTCAAACTCCTTATATGCTGAACCAGAAACCAAAGCCTATAACTTTTAATGATTTCATAACATTATACTTAGTAGCTACAGCTTAATTATCTAACAAACCCCAATCAACTATTTAAATTATTTCTAGGCTGCAGTGTTCATTCAAGTGGGATTTAACATTTAAAAATCTTGGCAAGGGCTGGGTGCGGTGGCTCACGCCTGTAATCCTAGCACTTTGGGAGGCCGAGGTGGCTGGATCACCTGAGGTCGGGAGTTCGAGACCAGCCTGGCCAACATGGAGAAATCCCATCTCTACTAAAGATATAAAAAAATTAGCTGGGTATGGTGGCACATGCCTGTAATCCTAGCTACTTGGGAGGCTGAAGCAGGAGAATGGCTTGTACCTGGGAGGCGGAGGTTGTAGTGAGCTGAGATCATGCCATTGCACTCCAGCCTGGGCAACAAGAGTGAAACTCTGTCTCAAAAAACTTAAAAAAATCAAAATAAAAAATAAAAATCTTGGCAAATGAACATATGGTTATATTAGATTTGGAGATAAATAAATGCAGGCATGTACTATATCATTTAAAAAATTCTCCACAATAAGCCTACATCAGTATGTTCATATACCTGTTTATATTACTCCATTATCAGGGAAAAACTAATGTTAATTTGTACTTTGAGTTTAAAAAACACCTAATATTGTAAAATACTGAATAAAGCTTCCCTGATATAAAATCCAAACTTCAGTTTACTTATTAGTAAGTATTAAATAGAAAGATAATCCTTTAGCTATATAAACAAACTGTGAAATAGAAAGTAAGGTTTAAGACCGGGCGTAGTGGCTCACACCTGTAATCAGAGCATTTTGGGAGGCTGAGGCATGCAGATCACGAGGGCAACAGATCAAGACCATTCTGGCCAATATGGTGAAACCCCGTCTCTACTAAAAATACAAAAAATTAGCTGGACGTGGCAGCATGTGCATGTAATCCCAGCTACTTG
>NW_022436979.1:16777035-16830318 GCF_009761245.1 Sapajus apella | reverse complement strand
AAAAAAAAAAAATAAATAAAAATAAAAAATTATAGTTTAGGTTTTCTTACTCTAGTATGGGTTCCTGCAGAGGTCACTGCTCATAGGTTCTTGCTCCAGTAAGTTGTGATTCTCTGTTCTGCTTGCCTGTCACTCCAATTTTGGGCACAGCAGTTCGCCCTATGACTTCACCTCTCTGATCTAAGAATTGATTTTTCATTTTGTTCAACTTTTTACTTGCTGTTAGATTGAAGACTTCAAACTCCTTATATGCTGAACCAGAAACCAAAGCCTATAACTTTTAATGATTTCATAACATTATACTTAGTAGCTACAGCTTAATTATCTAACAAACCCCAATCAACTATTTAAATTATTTCCAGGCTGCAGTGTTCATTCAAGTGGGATTTAACATTTAAAAATCTTGGCAAGGGCTGGGTGCGGTGGCTCACGCCTGTAATCCTAGCACTTTGGGAGGCCGAGGTGGCTGGATCACCTGAGGTCGGGAGTTCGAGACCAGCCTGGCCAACATGGAGAAATCCCATCTCTACTAAAGATATAAAAAAATTAGCTGGGTATGGTGGCACATGCCTGTAATCCTAGCTACTTGGGAGGCTGAAGCAGGAGAATGGCTTGTACCTGGGAGGCGGAGGTTGTAGTGAGCTGAGATCATGCCATTGCACTCCAGCCTGGGCAACAAGAGTGAAACTCTGTCTCAAAAAAATTAAAAAAATCAAAATAAAAAATAAAAATCTTGGCAAATGAACATATGGTTATATTAGATTTGGAGATAAATAAATGCAGGCATGTACTGTATCATTTAAAAAATTCTCCACAATAAGCCTACATCAGTATGTTCATATACCTGTTTATATTACTCCATTATCAGGGAAAAACTAATGTTAATTTGTACTTTGAGTTTAAAAAACACCTAATATTGTAAAATACTGAATAAAGCTTCCCTGATATAAAATCCAAACTTCAGTTTACTTATTAGTAAGTATTAAATAGAAAGATAATCCTTTAGCTATATAAACAAACTGTGAAATAGAAAGTAAGGTTTAAGACCGGGCGTAGTGGCTCACACCTGTAATCAGAGCATTTTGGGAGGCTGAGGCATGCAGATCACGAGGGCAACAGATCAAGACCATTCTGGCCAATATGGTGAAACCCCGTCTCTACTAAAAATACAAAAAATTAGCTGGACGTGGCAGCATGTGCATGTAATCCCAGCTACTTGTGAGGCTGAAGCAGGAGACTTGCCTGAACGTGGGAGGCAGAGGCCGCAGTGAGCTGAGATTGCGCCATTGCACTCCAGCCCGGGCAACAAGAGCAAAACTCTGTCTCAAAAAAAAAAAAAAAAAAAGAAAGAAAGAAAGAAAAGAAAATAGAACTTAAATATTTATTTTTCTTTTTTTTAAAAAAATAAGGTTACTTGTTACTCCTCCTACATTCACATTAGAAAGTTACGTAATTCATGGTGAGGACCACTGTTATGGGGTAAAAGGGCCACGATGACTGTACCCCCATTTGCTGTCCTCCACCCAAGGCACCGACTTCCTCTCTCAGGTGTACTAGGAGTCTGCCTTGGTGGCCGAGATGTTTACACTGGGCCCAAAAGCTTCAGGAGGGCAAAGGATGTGTCTGTTTAATATAACTCATAAAGGCTCAAGTGCTCAATACAATTTTTGAACCAGTAGTTTATTTCTGACAACTGCCTATATTTGCAGAAGTTGCCTGCAACATTATCTTACAAAATGAATTAATTAAATCAAATGGCTGGAGATGTCATTACATAATACATATACATTCAATGAGGGGGAGTGGTCTTGTCTTAAATCAGTCTGCCAATACATACTTAAAAACAGTTGTTATCTCCATCTGACAGATACACAAATCCTCTTTTTTTTTTTTTTGAGACGGAGTCTTGTCCTGTCACCCAGGCTGGAGTGCAGTGACGAGATCTCGGTTCACTACAACCTCCCCACCTCTTGGGCTCATGCGATACTCCTGCCTTTGCCTACAGAATAGCTGGGATTATAGGCTCCTGCCACCACGCCCAGCTAATTTTTGTATCTTTAGTAGAAACGGGGTTTCACCATGTTGGTCTGGTCTTGAACTCATGACCTCAAGTGATCCACCCACCTCAGCCTTCCAAAATCCTGGCATTACAGGTGTGAGCCACTGTGCCCAGCCTCCATCTGACTGATATAGGAATCTAATTTAATTTAGTTTATTTAGAGTCTTGACAGACAGTGGGGCCTTATAAATAGTTGGCTTCTGTCCGTTTTTTGGAAAGCTGCTTTAAGAGAAGGCATTCTAAGCAAAATCTCTGGTGCGAATACAGGGCAACTTTCCTGTTCACTTTCCCTCCCAATTCTCACTGGGGATGTCGGGGAAACTAAGCTAACCAGGAGTGCTGTGAGAAGCTGCCTCTTGGTGTACCTGACGAGAGACAGAGAGAGAGAGAGAGAGAGAGAGAGGGAGATTGAGAGAGAGATCGACAACTCAGGCCAGAGTTAAGCAGTTGACATAAAGAGGTAGAAGAGAAACCAGCTTAGCTAAAGGTCTAAAGGTGGTGGGTAGCCTGCACCTACAATCTAGGTTGATGGTCAGTCCCATAATTGGGATGCTTCCAGACTTGAAAAGCCAACTGTTTCTGTTAGAACTTAGGCAGTCAGAAATTTCAGAAGGAAATAAGACTGCTGTTGGCAAAAAGGGCAATTAAGCACTTTGTTATCTCATATGCACCCACTGTTTCAGACACCTTTAAGGCCAGGAAATCAAACAAGGCCTTCAGACTTAAAAGACTTGACAAAGACAAGATTGTTGATTCCAGTTCACAGACAAACTAATACTATCAGAAATTCTCCTACTACGAATTTATGCTTTAGGAATACTAGTGTGATCAGAGAGGTGCAAAAATATGCATACAAGTGTGTATTTCCACATAGTTTATAATAGAAAATTTGAGAAATTGTCACTAGAATAATTAAATAATTGTGATGTAGCTATACAAGTGAATGCATTGAAATAATGAGTTGTAGTAACATTTGCTAATATGGAAAGCTGTTCCTCATATACTATTAGAATTAAGTGAGGGAAAGAAGCAAATTTCAGAACAATTTATCTTTATGACTCTATTTTTGTGTAACTCTTCCAAATAACACTAACACATATGTGGCATAAAAAACAGCTGGAAGGACATATACCGAATTGTCAACAGTGGTAACCTCTGGGAAGCACAACTCCAAGGAGGACTTTTAGTTTTTGCTTTATATAGTTCTGCATCATTGAATTTGTTATAATAACCGTGTGTTAAACACTTAAAAATTTTTTTTAATATTCTCAAAACAAAAATATCCTACTCACTTTAAATCTGTAAGTAAAAATACTGTGGCACTTTTAGAAAAGATGGTGTTTTACAAAGACTCTTTATTAAGCAAATACTTATAAAAAGTCAATTACATTCACACTGCTTTATGGAACGCTAAATAACCCACAATGGGGCATCCCTAGTACTTTGCTAATAATCATCTACTGCAATAAGTTTTGACTTTTTTTCATCACACTGTCTTTTTTCCAGGTATTTTTTTTTACTGCCCCCTATTTCCCACTCTCTGTTTTGAAAGATTCTGTCTATAAAAGCTGCCTATATTTGGTAAGCAACAGTTCTCTCTTGATTACTTTTTAATTGATGAGATAATTTAGTTGCCACTTGGAGCTTGTAAATTTATGTGATTCAAATACAAGGGGGACAAATGTGGTATTTTAGTTACTTTGTGAAGTCCTATCTTTAGTAAATGGATAATTTTTCATTAGGTCCCAGATAAAGAACTGTTGACTTAGCACACACTGAGAAATGACTTCTGTCTTGCTATGGTATATCAAATCACTGAATTAGTAAACATGCTAAAATTATGCTGGTATTCAAATTCTTGGTCAAATACCATAAGAAAAAAATCATTCTTAAAACAGGCATCTGTTGACTGATTTAACAAGAGATATAACAGGAAAAGCCATGGAAGAAACTGAGTCATGCACAGGTAAGAAAATCTAACCCACTTTTCTTACCTAGAGTGTATTTTATCAGATGGAAAATAAGACAGGCTCCCAGGATCCTGTTCTCAGTCTTTGCCACCTCCCACGTGAATGGAACGCAGAGGCCTATCTTATCCCTTGCAGAGAACTCTTATGACAGTCCCTCTAAGTAGCGTAATGGCTGCTGACATTTCCAACTACCAGCATTTCTGTGGCGACTACAAAATTACTTTGAAACTTTGTGTTTTACAAAAAAAAATAAAGCAGATCAGGGAACACAGGAAGCTATTTCCTGCACTCCTGAATAAGAATATACTTTACTGAAGACTGTATTTGTCTTTATGTTTTTATGTTTATATCTACATGTCTATGTCTCTATGTTTTATGTCTATATGTTTTTATGTTTATATCTGTATCTATACCTATACCTTTTTCCAAAAATTTAGGTGGCAAAACATAGAATTATCAGTTGCTAATAATCAAAAGCAAACAACTTTGCAGGCAATTAAACCTCAATGCTGAATACTTCACTGTAATCATTAAGATTTTGTTGAATGCAGTGTATTAATATCTTTGGCATAATTTTTAAAATAAATCTAACTTTTAAGAGTGTTAACATTTGCATTATTTTAAGCTTTGCGAAAAGTCTAGCGGTTCTGCAGTCTAGCACCACAGAATTTTGGCATTCTGACAGAAAAACACTCTAAGGAAAAAAAAGAAATTCCTCCTTTGTAAGGACCATGAGGCTCCTCTGGAAGAACCCCAGTTCTCTCTTGGCACGCTTCTCCCCTTACCCCAATGAGTCATGATAAGACGCCTGGCTCACGAGGCCTGGGAGCCACTTTGTATGCTGTGGACTCCAGAAGGGTGTGATTCACCTCCAGTTTATGTGATGGGAGCCCAACCTGCAGAGAGGCCCAGTGATTTATTCACAGTTGTGTTAAGAAGCCTAATGGAATAAAAAGCACAATCCAGCCTTAATTTACAGTCCTGAGCTTCTTGCTCTGCTTCCTAAGGGGGTTTTATGATACACGAGGACAATAAATAAGATTCTGTTTTTTATTCTGAGCTACAAAACAGACTTTGGACCACAAAGGAAGAAGGTTATGTGTGTAACCCTGAGACCTGACAGTTTTCCCTGACAAGGGAGGCAGATCCAGGATCTGCTGCTGGCTTCGATTCATTGCTTTTCTGGGAGCCATATTTTTTATGGCAATTGGCACGCTCTTTGCTCATCATTAGGCACTTTATGGTCATCTTGCTGAAACCCTCACAAATCCCCAATACCACAGGGAAATGATGGAGATGAAAGGGCAGTGTGTGAGTGTGACTCTGTGTGTGTGTGTGTGTGCGTGCGTGCGTGTGCGCGTGTGCGCAGGTTCTGGTATACCCATGTGTATGTTAACAAATGGCTGTGGAAGTGAGGAGGAAGCAGGTGAGGGAAGTCGGCAGTTATTACCAGTTGCTGTGGCTATAATGAAAGGCACACAATGGAAAGTCTGTATTTTCACAAAACTGGTTTTTGCAAATTTCAGTAGTGAGATCCACAGAGCTGGTAACAATAATAAAAGTCCTCTGCACCAGGGAGAATCATATCATTTTGAAATCAGGATAAATGCACCTTGCTTTGTGAGCTTTTTTCACTGTTGCTTGATGTGAAAGTGCCAGCAGCAGAAGGAAGCCAAGACGGAGGGGCAGCGGGCTTGGCATATGCTATGGTTCGAATGTTTGTCCCTCCAAAACTCATGCTGAAATTCAACGGCCATTGTAATGGTATGAAGAGATGGAAGCTTTGAGAGGTGAGTAGGCCATGAAGGCCCCACCCACGCGTGTGGGCAACGCCTTAATCAAACGGCTTTTTTGGGAGTGAGTTCTCTCCCTCCTGCCTTCTACCATCCACCATGGGATGACACAGCAAGAAGGCCCCTTCCCAGCTGCAGCCCCTTGATCTTGGACTTTCCAGCCTCCAGAGCTGTGACAAATAAATTTTTGTTCTTTATAAATTACTCAGCCTGCGGCATTTTGTTACAGCAGCACAAAATGGAGTAAGACAGCATAGTTTCCTAAACTGTGATAAATCTGCTCTACATAACCTGTGTAAGACTGCACTGTGGATATCCTGATACGAAAAAGTTTCCAGGAATTACATTTCACCCTGGACTTCAGAATTATCAAAGTACTGCAGGTACCCTAAATGTTTAGTTCCTTTAGGTCATGCAGACTTCAATTTCCACAAATCTCTCTGAATCCTTATTCACACTGAAAACAGATTAGACTTGATCTCAAATAGATCACAGAATTCTGTAACTAGAAGGGATTTTGGTGGCTATCTACTTCAATCCTCTTAATTTATAGATAAGTAAATACAATCACATCAGTGCATGCGGAAAAACATAAGCCACAGGTATGCATTTTTATGGCATTTTATAAGGCTGATTTGTTTTTATTTACCTCTTTTTTGATGGGAAAAAGAAAGGAGTTGTGAAGGAAAGCAATGGAGAATGGTAATGAGAAAGTGAAGCCACAACAGCATCTAAGATCTGACTCTGACACCACAGGCACTCATAGGTCTCCTGGCCTTTCTGTTAGCCTTTCTCTCTTCACTTGCACCCTAAACAGGGACCTCCAGTGTATACCAGTGGCTCTTTCCCTGGGTCTCATCAGGCTAGCTGAAGAGTTCTGGCCCTATCTTGTGTATAAAAAGGCAGCATTTTGTATATAAGCTTCAGCTCTTCTGACAAATGAGTTTTACACTGAGCTACTAACAGCATCCCCATGGTTCACAGTAGTGATCTAGAAAAACAATAGCCATGGCATGGAGACTGTGAGCTTTGACCAGCCCTTCATTTTTTAGATGTTACCTTCATGTTTTGTTGGGCTGAAATGTTCTTGGCAAGAACCAGAAAACATACATTTTCGTTCTGAATCAGAGACCTCTAACACATCAGTTCAAATCCTCTTGACTTTTCCCAATGCCCTTGTGGTCATCAGCTCTCTGCGGGGTCTAGCGGACTTCATGAAGGTACAACTAGTGTCTCCCCTAGCCCCTGCCATGGCCTTTCTGTTGAATCCAATGTGTGCCATGAGATTGTCCGGCACCCATATGTTCACATGGGTAGAACAATTCTTCCTTATTTCTCCTATGAGGGGTGACTCTGAGATGGGGTTAGCAGGGCCTTTGGGCGCTGGTCCCAGGGGAGCGAGCAGGCAGCACACTAGCAGCCATCTCCCTTGCCTCTGCTCAGCTCCCCTGGGCTACATCCTCTTAGTGAAGCAGAACAGAAGTGTTTATCCCAGGCTGGGAGTGATGGCTCACACCTGTAATCCCAGCACTTTGGGAGGCCAAGATGGGCGGACCACCTGAGGTCAGGAGTTCAAGACCAGCCTAGCCAACATGATGAAACTCTATCTCTATGAAAAATATAAAAATTAGCCAGGTCTAGTGACGTACACCTGTGGTCCCAGCTACTTGGGAGGCTGAGACAGGAGAGTTGCTTGGCCCTGGGAGGCAGAGGTTGCAGTGAGCTGAGATTGTGCTACTGCACTTCAACCTGGGTGACAAAAGTGAAACTCCATGTCAAAAAAAAAAAGAAGTGTTTATTTCAGGCTCTGCCATAATCACAAGAGAAAGCTCCTTGGGATCTTCTTTTCCCTTATTATCTTGGTATGCAAACTAATTTTAAAACCAACTAAGTGCTAGTTCATCAGATAATAAAGATCATAAATCCTCTAGGCTGGGTATGGTAGCTCACACCTGTAATCCGAGCACTTTGGGAGGCTGAGGAGGGAGACCTGCTTGAGCCCAAGAGTTCAAGACCAGCCTGGGAAATATAGTGGAACCCCGTTTCTAAAAAAAAAAAAAAAAAAAAGCTGAGTCTGGTGGTGTGCGCCTGTGGTCCCAGCTACCCAGGGAACTGAGGTGGAAGGACTGCTTGAACCTGGGTCGAGGCTGTCATGAGTGGTGGTCACACCATGGCATTCCAGCCTGGGTAACAGAGAGAGACCCTGTCTCAAAAAGAAATCTTCTATTAAGAAATAATTTCTAAGCAAAATCATCCCTGCAACCTATGTAAGCATGATTCTAATCATTATCAGAAACTTATTATGAGGCCAGAATTATGCACAGGTATCATTTTGTGACTAAACAACTGTAAATTAATATAAAATAAAGCACTAGTTTACAAAGCAGAGTTCTGAAGTGTCACTCTTTTTCAGACAGTTTCCAGTTGGAACAAGGCTTGCTTGTATCCTTCACTGGGCAAGACAAAAGGATTCTGACCCTCTCAAATCTTTGCACTCTTGATCCAAATTGGACAGTTCCACGATCTCTGAATTATTCCTGGGCAGTTCTGAGCTCAAGTGACCAGTTTTTACACATCTAAGAGTATATTGCCACATGGGTAACAGAAAGCCTGTTTTGTGAGCAAAATACATCCAACGTAGCATTAATGTTACCCCTACTGGCCCAAAGGCCAACTTCACTTGGCTTTGTATACAAGCATGTTGGGTTGTGTCGACATTTTAAAGAATCAAAACCCTCACATAGCTATGGCGGCAACTTTATGAAGATGCTGGCTCTGAGGCAGGCCCAGGAAGTGACAGCACCAGTCAGGTATGCTAGCCAGCATTATTTTTAGGTGGTGCCCTGCAATAGGAATAACTAAATGCTAACAATTAGGAGATGTAAGTGAAAAATACCACCATGGTTGCAATGAATGACAGAGATGACAGTTCCCAAACAGGTCACTTAGAAGGTAATTTAGTTCAACCTTATATTACGTCTGAGAAACATGCCTCACATTCCTATCATTATTTCTGTTACTAAGAAGAGAATGACAGGTTGGCATGATAGGGACGAAAACAAACAAACAAGGGGTGTCAGGGATCTCGGCACCCTGGGAAGAATGAATTGGCCACTTTTCCCCTCCCACTGTCATTATTTTCCTAGATCATGGCTGTGAATATCGTGTGAGATGCTGGGAACAAAACGGCAGAAAACTTTCAGAACGTCTGTCAAAAGAGTTGAGGGTCAATTTCAAAAGTCTTTAGTAAATATCGATTTGATCTGGTAATATCCCTAGACCATGATATTCCTTAAACTTGATCTCAGGGCCACCAAGGCACAGCTGGACCAAGGGCTCCCTGAGGACAGGGTGGGGGCCCCACATGGCCAAACTACGCTAGGGCCACTGACAGTGCCCACCAGTCAGATTCTCATCATGCTTTACAGGCTGTACAGATCTGTTCACCAATAAGTCAGTGTATTCAACCACTACTCTAGTGGCAAGCAGGAGGCAAGCAGAACTCGAATCATGGCTAGTCAACAATATGAGCAGCCTGAATGAGGCAAAGGAAACTTCTGCAAAGGTTGGACGGAACATCTACTAAGGCGCTGTAATACCGAAGAAGCAAAAGTAGCCTCATTGCTTCCCTGGGGAGTTTACACTCTAGTCTGAAGGCAGCATAGGAGTTCAAGAGGAAGGATTTGCATTAGGAGGTGTTTGTGTTTTTACAGAAAATATGTCTGCTCAAGTCTCCCAAGAAACTCCTTAATTTTTTTCAGCTGAAAACACACACACATTCTTGACTGGCTCATTAAAGGACAAATCATTAAAATGAACATGTGTGTCTCAAACATCAAGTCTTACTTGACTGCCAGTTTTCAGAGACTCTGAGCCATGTGTCAGCCCTGATGATTTCCTTGGGTTACTGGGTTCTAGACTCCTTCTACTTACTTCGACTTTACTTAGAGCAAATCCAAAGACTGCTTTTGTGTGGAAAGAAAACAAAGGTCACCCTATCAGCCCCCAAACCTTGAATCATCCATCAACAACAGTCAAAATCTTAGCAGAATTCTATAATGAAAGATAATAAAAAAATAACACTCAGGAAAACAGTATTTATGATAGTTTTACTTTTTTTTTTTTTTTGAGACGGAGTTTCACTCATGTTACCCAGGCTGGAGTGCAATGGCGCGATCTCGGCTCACCGCAACCTCTGCCTCCTGGGTTCAGGCAATTCTCCTGCCTCAGCCTCCTGAGTAGCTGGGATTACAGGCACGCACCACCGTGCCCAGCTAATTTTTTTTTTGTATTTTTGGTAGAGACGGGGTTTCACCATATTGACCAGGATGGTCTCGATCTCTTGACCTCGTGATCCACCCGCCTCGGCCTCCCAAAGTGCTGGGATTACAGGCTTGAGCCACCGCGCCCGGCCTGATAGTTTTACTTTTAAAAGAAGGTCTTAATCTTCTTTTTCAATCAGTATTACACATAACTGCTTGGATCTGCCAAAGTCTCTGACTTTATCTCATAAGAAAATGTCTGACACTGGGGACTGGGATGGGAAGGAGCCTCTGGCTTTAGCCATGGTCACATATACTACTGCCACACTGTCTTTCCAGAGAACACTTCAGAAGCCTTCCTGGCTTCCCTATTACTTAGGCATCACACATCAATGCTCCACACAGATAACACCCACATCAAAAACCAACACTCCATACAGATGTGTCTGTTTCTGAGCTCTGTATTCATGCCATGATTGATCTCTTAATTCTTCCACAAATTCCTGCTACTTTAGCAGTTGAATAAATCCTGATTTCCTGTACAGCAAGTCCCTCTTCTTGTTATTCTTTTCCAAAGTACCCTGGTGATTGTTTGACTTTACTTTTTTATTAACAGCATCAATATCCATGAAAAACCATGTGATATTCTGCTTGGAATTACATTGACTCTATGGTACACTGTAGAAAGAATTGGCCATCTTCACATTATTAATTCTTCCTCTAGATCAGCAGTTGGCAAACTATGGCCTGCCATCTGCTTTTGTAAATAAAGTTTTATTGGAATGCAAATACATCATTTATTTACATTTTATCTATGGCAGTGCTGAATAGTGGCAACAGGGAACATATATGGGCCAGAGAGCCTAGAATATTTAACATTATTAGTATTTAATTATAATGACATTATATTATTGTGTAATATTTGATATAATACTTAATACATGGTCATTTATAGGAAAGGCTTACTGACTCCTGCTCTACATGAACGTAATAAATTCTCTACGAATTTGCTTTTACATTTCTTCTCACTAGGTTTTCTAATTTTCTTTATAATGCACTGTTTATTTTTGTTAAATGTATTTCTTGATATTCGCTATTGATACTGGTATAATTTTCTTACTTAAATGTTCTAGGTGTTTCTGGTTGGTGTAAACAAATGCAACAGGCTTTTAGATATCCTGATATTCACCCTTTTAGGTATCCTATTCACCCATCTTGCTAAACTCTTACTATTTGTAATAAATTCCAATTTTTTAACGTATGCAATGTCACCTGTAGATGGTGGCAGCTTTATTTCTTTCCAATCTTTCTGTTTCTACTCTTCTACTTTTTTTTTTTTTTTTTGCCTTATGGTACTGTTTAGGAACTCCTAATACAATGTTGAACAGAACAATGTTGAATGTCTTGTGTTTGATTTTAAAGAAAATGATTCTAATGTTTATCTATTTATGACCACATTTACTTTAAGTTATTCTTTATCAAGTTGAGGAAGTTCCTGTCTCTAACTTACTGGGATTTTTAAACATGAAGAAACAATGACTTTTCTCAATATTTTTCTGAATCTATTGAGTTGACCAAATGGTTTTTCCCCTCAATCTGTTAAAAGTAATGAATAATATTAACAGATTTCTCTAGTATTAAAAATATCCTTAGACATTTCGACATGGTCAACATGTATTTTTTTTTAATACATTGTTTTCTAATATTTAAAAAACCTGCCAGGCACAGTGGCTCATGCCTATAATCCCAGCACTTTGGGAGGGTGAGGTGGGTGGATCACCTGAAGTCAGAAATTCGAGACCAGCCTGGCCATCATAGTGAAACCCTGTCTTTACTAAAAACACAAAAATTAGCTGGGTGTTGGGGAGCACACCTGTAGCCCCAGCTACTCAGGAAGCTGAGACAGCAGAATGGCTTGAACCTGGGAGGTGGAGGTTGTGGTGAGCTGAGATCGTGCCACTGCACTCCAGCCTGGGAAACAGAGTGAGATACCATCTCAAAAACAAAACAAAACAAACAAAACCTTTGTACAATTCAACATGTATTATCTTTATAATACAGTGTTGGAATCTATTTACTAATACTTTTTAGTCAGAATTCTTGCATCTACATTCATAAATGAAACTGGGCTGGCTTGTGATTTTCCTTCTGATAGTATCTTTGTCTAGTGTTGGTATTAGGAATGCTGATTGCATAAAATTAGGTGTAGAAGTGTTCTCTTTTTCTAGTGTCTGGAAGAGTTTGTATAAAATTGAGATAATCTGTTCTTTGAAAGTGTGGTGGAAAATGCCTATAACGCATCCAGAACTTATATTTTCTTTGTGGGTAGAGTTTTAATCACAGCTTCCATATTTTTAAGAGAGTTATAGAATTTTCTATCCTTTTTATTCTTTCCAAACATCCATTCTAGCATATTTTCCTAGATATATGTCCAAATTGTGGGCATCTATTTCTTACAGTATTCAATTATGTTTTCCTGCCATGCAGGCTGAAGTGCAGTGGGCGATCATAGCTCACTTCAACCTCAAACCTCTGGGGACTCTCAGGTGATCTTCTTGCCCCAGCCACCACAACAGCCAAGACTATATACATAGGTGCCACCATGCTCAGCTAACTTAAAAAATTTTTTTTTTTATAGAGATGGGATCTTGATATGTCACTCAGCTGGTCTCAAACTCTTGGCCTCAAGCTGTCCTCCCACTCTGACCTCCCAAAGCACTGGAGGGTGGGTGGGGGAGGGGGAGGAGGGGGGAGAGGGAGAGAGAGAGAGAGAGAGAGAGAGAGAGAGAGAGAGAGAGAGAGAGTATGCATTAATTATGTATTTATTTTTTAATTGTTCAATGCTGATTGACAGGTTCTCGCTCTGTCACCTATGCAGTGGCGCAATCACAGCTCCCTGCGGCCTCTACCTCCTGGGCTAAAGTGATCCTCCCACCTCACCCTTCCAAGTAGTTGGGACTATAGGTGCATGCCGCTATGCCTCGTGAATTTTTTATTTTTATTTCTTTTTTTGTACAGATGAGGTCTCCTTATGTTGCCCAAGCTGGTCTCCAATGCCTGAGCTCAAGTGATTCTCCCACCTCAGCTGTAATTATTTTGTAAATCTCAAATTTACCTGTAGTCCTCTCCCTGATTACTTTTATAATGTTCTTTATTTGTATATTCGCTTCATTAATTTTGCCAGAGCTTTCTGGTTTTCCTTCAGTTTTTTAAAGAACTTTTTGCTTTACTGAACTTCTCTCTACACAATGGAGAGTGGATAGCAGTCAAAAAAAAATGAAATGCAGTAAGAAGCAATTTATGGATGAACCTTAGCATTATGATATTAAGTAAAAAAAAAATTAAGTCCCATAGTTTTAGTAATAACTGGCATCTAGAGATTTGGAATTTCATATCATGACACCCTAGAAGTGAACAACCAACCAAAGACCCAAAGATACAAAGTTCTGTTTACATATGTAGTTGTAAAACTCCAGTTCAGCTTTGGAAGGCTTTGACCCGTAAGAGTCAAAGATTGCAATGCTTCTCCATGACATTAAAGTAGGTCAAAGTCAACCAAGTGTTTGAAATTACTGCTAATATTGAGTTAAGAACTCAAGAGAGTAAAAATGATGGTTACAGAGGTTGCAAACACAAGAGCAAGTCATTTCTGCTTGTAATTCAGTCTTCCATTTCGTAAGACTACCTGCCACCTGCTGGACCTTTACTAATAGAGGGTCCTGGGCTTCTCACCCCTATGAAGCTCCACTGCTCACCTTTTTTTTTTTGAGATGGTGTCTTGTTCTGTTACCCAGGCTGGAGTGCAGTGGCGCAATAGCAGCTCACTGCAACCTCTGCCTCCTGGGTTCAAGTGATTCTCCTGCCTCAGACTCCCAAGTAGCTGCCTTACGTCCAGCTAATTTTTTGTATTTTTAGTAGAGATGGGGTTTCACCATGTTAGCCAGGATGGTGTCGATCTCCTGACCTCATGATCCACCCGCCTTGACCTCCAAAGGCACGAACCACCATACCTGGCCTCCACTGCCCACTTTAAAAGCCAGTTCAAGTGTCACTTCCTCCATGAAACCTCTCCTGATCTCCCCAGGAAGCACTACTCTCATGGACCTGGTATGTCTAGCACATTTCCTTCATGAAACCAGGGCAATGTCTAATTATCCTATATTTGCTGCAGTGGCAAATGTAAGGCCTACCATTCAACTTCAGATTGAGCAAACACTGAGGTCCAACTCAATGTGAAGGTTTCCTTCTATCAGGTGGGATATGATACAGATATGTAATACATTTTGTTGCTTAAAGTTTCTTTAAAGATTACTGGTGTCAGTTTGATTCTTGAAATTCATTCATTTAGTTTCTGAGTTCCATCTAGGATGAGTAGTTCCAGTTAGCTGAATGAGTCAAACTTTCCTGATGGTACTATACACTGCATGATCAAATAACAACTCTCCGCCAAAAAGAGCAGTTTATATCATAGACAACATTTTCTGTTAGTTTCAGGGAACTACCTAATCTATCTTACATTCCCATCCAAAGGGACTGAAAGAAAACAATGTTTTGGTATTAGTAATATTAGTATTTCAGCTATATGGAAAATTCTATTTGCTACTACATGGATATGAATACACACACACTCCTAAATCAAAAAATAAATTCTACTCTTGAGAAAGTAAATCAATTTCATATGTATGCAGATTCTTGAAAATGTCAGTAATATTTAGGTAGCAAAATAATGGAAACAGTTTCTTTGAAAATACTCTATTTTTTAATCAGTGATTTCATCTTTATTTGGTATAGTTATTTGTAGGGTGAAAGGTAGAGAGAATGTCAATAGCAAAGCATACTTTTTCTTTAAGATAAGAATGAAAGTGAAAATTTAGGAGCATCAAAATTAGCAATGTATTTCACAATTGATGTGATTAATAAATCTTAAAGAGATATCCATAGAAAAATCGAAACAAAATGTCTCACTTATGCTAAAAGTTACACTGTATTTATTTGCCAAGTCTTATGTTGAGATGGAGAGAAATTCGGAGAAATTATGACCATTTCCCATTTCCCCTCTGGCAAGGCCTTCACCCCCACTGGCCACACCCATCCCCTGCTGCCACACCCACTTTCCCAGCTTCCTTATTCCTTCAACATTTCTAGTTTGGAAAAAAAAAAGGGCCCATAACAGTGGAGAAAAATGAGTTTCAAGGCGTAGTAAAACATCTAAAGACTTACGCACAAAACAGAAGTGTTAGTTGGGTACCTGCTACATGGCATGCTTTAAAAAAGATGTAAGCCCCTCCGAGATGACAGACCCTGAGCTGTGTACCTGCTTCTCAGCTTGCTTCAAAAGCTTCTGGAACCTCTCGTCCTCCAGCACGCCAGGTGGAAGGTCAGTCTCTCCCTGAGCTTTCAGTTCCTCTAGCTTCTGCCGCAAGTCCCTGAGCGCCTGCAGCTCATCATTGAGGCGGCTCTGCCGGGTCAGAGATGCCTGAAGGTCCAGTTCCAAATCTAGAGATGTCCGCACTGGGCACTCTTGTGCTGTTCTTCTAAGGACTGACTGGCAAACCGTCTGGATAGTGGGAAACAGAATGACGAACACCCTGGTTATACAGGCAGCGGGTACTCTGCTTTCCCTCCTTCCTGGCGCACAATGGATGGTGCCTCCTTGCGCCCTAGAAGCCAGGGCCTAAGCTGCCTAAGTGGCAGGAGCAACTTGCTCTGGCCCATGGCAGGAGAGTGGGAGGGATGTGCCTTACTTCCAGCAGGAGCCTGTCAAGGCCAGTGGGAGAGGTGCACGTTTCTGCCCCTGCTAGAGGGAGAGCAAAGAACCACAGAGGGAGGCTCCATCAGCATGGGCCCTGAGTGAGACAACATGGAGCAGGGCCTCCTGCCAACCTGCAGTGAACCAGTAGCTAGGCAAGAAATAAACCTTTATTGTTTTATACCACAGAAGTTTTTAAAGTTGTTACCACAGTACAGCCTGGCTAACTTAGCCTGACCAATTCATTGCATGAAGCCTGCCTTGTGTGATAAATAAAAACATTGTAAGACACTTCTGTTTCCTCCATTTTAGGACACATAACTCTACCATTTCCATGAGCCGTGCAGAATACAGCTGGTCAATGTTGCTAAGTTTTGACTCTCTCCTCTAATCAGAATGCTTAAATTGAGTTGCCTTCCTTGATTTCCCATTGTGTGCTGCTTACTTTCACCACTAAATCACCACGGCTCTTCCCAGGGCCAATCATACCCATTCATCAAGCAATAACTATTGAACACACATGAAATAAACGTCTGCTGGGGCTGTGCAGGCAAACTACTAGGAAGAGAAGACAGAATCTCTGCCCTTGAAGATTTCAACTGCAGAATGACACGAGACCTTAAGCAAGAGGAAGCTGTGAGCGAGGGCAGGAGTGCACAGGATGTCAGGGAAGGGGACAGATCACTCGGGGTCAGGGCACATTCCCTTGAGGAAGAGATTTTAAGCAAGGCTGGGTGAGAGGTGACACTGTACCAGAAGAGGGAAACAAGGAGGTACTTCTTGTCTAGGTTACTGGCAGTCTGAATGCAAAATAAATGATCCTTAATAAGAACTGGTAGTATTTGATATGAGTAAGGAGGGACTCAATTTCAACAAGCACTCTAGTTTGAAGACCTGAAATAATGGTAGTGCTCGGGCCAAATGGAAGGGAGAGGCCCTGTCTATCCCTATTCTGATTTCAGAATAAGTTTTGACTCTCTGTGTGTGTAACCAGTTTACCAGAATGTGTGTCCTTCAGAAAAGGTAGCAGGTCTTATACTTCCCGCAATTGCTCAAGACCTGGACATGGTATGCAGTGTGATCAGAAACGTGTTCTCCCATCGTCTGATACCCCTGCAGGCTCAGCAGGCCCCTTCTCCAGAGATACTGAAGCTACATATCCAGCCTTAACCATCACAGGTTCCGCACCAATGATGAGTAAATGCTCTACACACCCCCGTCTCCATAGCAGCCATGGCACCTGCGTCTCTGTGTGTGCCAGTTGCTGCATTCAGTAGGCTAAGTGCATGGAGCACTGACATTCATTCTGTGGTTCTGGAGTTTGTGCTGTACAAGTCACAATTTTGGATTGGTCCAGGGACAGTGGAACGTGGCTGAGGGAATACATACCCTTTTGACCCTCAAACTGCGCCGTTCAGTGGAGTTTCTCACGAACAGTGATTTTTTAGCCAGGGTTGAACTGTCACTGTCACTCCGATTTAACTGGCAACAAAAGATTGAAAAACAAAAATTACTGCATATCAGAGTACAATGGAAGTCTGGAACTGAGACATTTACCAAGTAAAGCAGGTAGTGATAGTTAAGAGTTTATTTCTTTAAGAAAATCCCCTCAAACAAGGTTTTTCCTGTTCTATGTTTTGTTAAATAACTTCATTTTCTTAATTAATTAATTAATATTTTTTTTAGATGGTGTCTCACTCTGCCACCCAGAGTGCAGTGGTGTGATCTTGGATCACTGCAACCTCCACCACCCCAGTTCACATAATTCTCTTGCCTCAGCCTCCCTAGTAGCTGGGATTACTGGCGTGTGCCATCACACCTGGCTAATTTTTGTATTTTTAGTAGGGATGGGGTTTCACCATGTTGGCCAGGCTGGTCTTGAACTTCTGACCTTAGGCAACCCGCTCTCCTCGGGCTCCCAAAGTGTTGGGATTACAAGTATGAGTGACCACGCCTGGCCTCTTAAATAATTTAAATGGCTGCCTTTTGGTAGTAGTTATCAAAAATCCTATGTTTAAAGTACTTATATATTTCTTGAAATAAAATTATCCTTTGTATTTTTAGTTAATAGATCATTTTCGTTTCTTTAAAGAGAGGTCTGCATAAGACTGGGCACAGTGGCTCACACCTGTAATCCCAGCACTTTGGGAGGCCAAGGCGGGCAGATCACAAGGTCAGGAGCTCAAGACTAGCCTGGCTAACATAGAGAAACCATCTCTACTAAAAATACAAAAATTAGTCAGGTATGGTGGCGCATGCCTGTAGTCCCAGCTACTTGGGAAGCTGGTGCAGGAGAATAGCTTGAATCCAGGAGGCAGAGGTTGCGGTGAGCCAAGATTGCGCCACTGCACTGCAGCCTGGGAAACAGAATGAGACTCTGTCTCAAAAAATAAAAAGGTCTCCATAAAGCACAGAGCTCCAGGTCAGAGTTGAGACACAGTCTGTGCTATCTAGAATGCTCTTAGCCCAAGTAGCCCACACTCACTGTCTCACCTGCTTCAAATCTTCACTGAAATGCAGCCTGCATATCACCCCCAACCCCCCTGCACTACTGTTATCCACAGCACTGATCCCTTTCCAAGATACTTCATAGCTTATTCCTCGTATTTGCTGCTGTGGTCTGGCTCGATTCACAGGAATATAAACTCTGCAATGGCAGGCCTCTGGGTCTCTTGTTTCTAGATGAATCCCATGTATCTAGGAAAGTGCTTACAAGCAGGTGCTTATAAAAATGTGTTGAACTGAATGAATAAATATAGAATTTAAAAGGTATTTCTACCCCAGTTTATAATACTATGTCTATCTTACTATATAAATTAGAAATACTTCTAGAAGTAGAATTTGGTAAATTGATGCAAATCTCATAATTTTCTTCACAGAACTATGGATGTGATTCAGTGTTTATAAGCATTATTAAAAGAGGACTTCTGCTCTAAAAAGCAATTCACAATTCTCAGTTCAACAAGACTAACATGGTTTGAAGGACATATGATATAGAATAGAAATATACAGACTACCTATATCTCAAAAACCCACTTTATGTTTCTAAATACAGACTGAAGTCCAAATAACATACGTATACTTAGCACTCAGATCCTTAAACTTCACTTACTTGCCAAATAAATCACATTGGAACCAAGGAGACATGAAATTTGACGGAAAAGCAAACAAACTTAAAAGGATCACAAGGGTGTGATATCCTACATCTATTTTATTGCATTTCCAGTATTTGTAGTTGTAATGTGAAGACTCCCAGAGCACCGTCTCTTGTCCTCTGCAGCCCACTCCCTAGCAGCAGGGAAGAAGCTGCAGTCCCAGCGCCTTGCCACAGCACTGCCACCTTACCCTGCAGATGTACTGATTCCGCTCTCCCGGAGAAAAGGTTTGTGAGCGCACTATCACACTGCTCCTCACATAGGGACGCTGTCTAGAGCTCAGGCTACTGCGGTCTTTGGGGCGAACTGCCATATTGTCAGTAGCAGCTTCATCAGTATTTGTCTCTTTATCAACCTGTAAAAGAAGTCAGCAATTTGTCAGGAGCTGATAGATCTGTAAACATTATGCTCCTTTCTTCTAAGAAAGAAAAAATATCTAATGTTACAACAGAGACTCATGGAGCACTTTCTTAAGAGAAAGGCTTTGTATTACAGACTGTAGCACTTCTGAAGTACTGGGGAGAAATTCTGGGGAGAATTTCTGGGGAGAATTTCTCTTCAATTTTCTACCAAGAATGGTTTTCTAATGAGTTCTTAGGAAGTTCTGCATAATAGGCAGCATGATCTGTCCACAAGGTTACCCTTAAGTAAAGGTGCTGCCTCCAAAAGGCCAGACGTAAAAATAAAGATTTAGATTTAAAGTGATTCTAAAAAGAATCCTATTTGAGTATATATCATCATTAAACTTTATTCAACTTTCTGATTAGATTTTTTCAGAATAAATGATAAAATAAAATATAAAAAAATGAAACATACCACAAACTTGTAGGTTTAAATAGAATATGTAATTATACATGCATAAACATAACTGTTGTGAAGCTGAGTTGTATTTTACTGGATCTTTAGAAATGTAACAAAAACAAAACTTAAGTAAAAAATGGAAGTTTCTCAAAATACAAACTCAGTAGGCAAAGGCAGATGTCTATTTTTTATCTTATAGGTATAACTTGATTTTAAACCTGCCTCTTAATGAAAGTTTGCTCCTTTGTGAAAAGAAAGTTCTCAGTCAGGGCATAATAGTATTTCTTCAGGAATAATTTTATTTATTATTTAATTAATTAGAATTTTCTAAACTCTATTACCAATATCCCCCAGTGTGTGAACATTCCCAAAGCTTGAAAATATTTTTCCCCATATGGGGTTGACAGTCTCAACACATCTCTCACTTAACTAGCAAAGTTACCTGTTTAATAACTTGGCACTTGTGCCTACATTAAGTCACCTGTCACCTTTCCAATCAAGGCACCACCTAACCAAATGAACTTTAAATGTTTACTTCATGTTTGAAATGGAAATAAAACTTACTACATATATGAATTTGATAAAAGACACCCTGCTGTTTTCCAAGGAATTCAGAAAATATTTTTTTAATATTCACAGAATCTTTATAGAGCTCTAAAGTAGCCAGCACTATTTCTCTTCTTATATGTTCTCCAAATGCAAGTGGAGAATATTTTGGGCCCACTTTAAAGCATTTACGATGCTTCTTAGAGCCTATTCCCACACATGCCTTTCATGATCAGCTTTTGGCACAAAATCTGGACATGGAATTTACACCTAAGGAGACAAACAAGCATCTCCCTAGTCCACATGGTGCCTGTAAAGTATCAGTTTTAAGACAGCACAGTGGAATAGTCACCAGCGTTGGTATTCCAGTAGGTGGCTGACTTTTGAGGTCTTTGACACAGCTGTTTTCTTTCCTGTTCCTGTCTTCGTTCACCTCAGGCACACTAGTGCATGAACTTAAATCTTCTGTACAGCTACTGTCCTCTGGCAATTTAACTTCAGCCTCTTTTTCAGCCACAATTTCATCAGAGGCCTCTCTTAGCATTGTTAACCTATGGTAAAACAAAAACAAAACACACTTTTGGTAGGCAGGCATGCTCTATGAACACACAACCTGGGCATGCTAAGTTGTTACCTGGGACTCACACATAATGAGACAAGCCATTTCTTTGGCTGGGGTTTTTAACTAAATGTTTCATAAAAAATAAAATCCTCACTTCACCCTCTGGTAAACTGCAGCAAAATAACCTCAACGTGGTACTAAAAAGCGCATGAAATTTAACATAATTTCTATATATTAAAATAGACGTATTCTGAAAATCACAGAGTTTAATGTTAGCATTTAAAAATATTGACACTCACTATAAAATAACTTGGTATTCACTGTTCATTTATTGTAAAATAATTATGTAACAGAATGGAGTTATTCTCAGCTAAGACTGAATAAAGAATAAGGATTTTAAATACCCATTTTATTGAGTGTGCTCACAGACTAGCAGGGAGAATCCTATGTTAAGGGAGTTTTTCTTCTAAACTAGTAGAAGACTCTTCTTTAACAAAAGCCCTGGCATGGGCTGAAGCAGCATTATAAGTAGTGCTCCAGAATATAAATACGGCTTAAACAGACTATATAAAGCAGAACTACTAGGATGGTTTAGAACATCTCATACTTTGTTGAGTTTCATGTTCTCCTAACGCAAACATTTTTTCCATTGATAACTAAATGTTCAGCTTTAATTTGGTTGGTGACATAATGCAAACTGGCACAGACCAGGTAATAAATGTCTAGCCATGAAAATTAGCACAAGGGGAACCATCAAACAAAACAATAAATTCATTTGTTTACATTTTAAGTGTACTGTTTGAAACTATGTGTAAAACAAAGTGTATTTTACATACATGAGAAAGGCTTAGTATTTAAAGACACTATAATGAACCCTATAATCACTCTCATATTTATTCGTTTTGCAGTACTGTGAATTTTATTCACTATAAAGAACTTTTGATAAGGACAAAGTATATCTACATTCTTAAAAATCACAATAGAAGTTCTTCCTTCTAAATGTTCATATATTTAAAACTAACTCAAATGATTTTATATATATATATATACACACACATATATATATATACACACACATATATATATATATATATATATACTTAAAAAGTAAAATATTCACTAAAATTTGTTTTAAGAGAAAAAAAGTGCAATCCAAGAAGGACAGCTCTTTATATATACATGAACCTGGACAAAAACTGTAATAACTTCCCCTCCATCCCCCCTTTTTAAAGGATTGGGTATGGATACAGAGAAGGACACAGAAAAAGAAGGTAAGAGTGGTAACAAACCAAAAAATGATTAATCAGAAGTTATTTTTTAAACATTTGCTTTGTCTTACTAGAGCCTAAATTGTACTTCCAGGTAATTAAAAGCAAAAGAGAGTCACTTTTAAATTTATCTACAACTCTACAATAAGCTACCATATCTTTCAAAATCAAGTTTAGACTTTAAAAAAGAAAAAAAGCTTGGCCAGGCATGGTGGCTCATGCCTGTAATCCCAGCACTTTGGGAAGCCAAGGCAGGCAGATCATGAAGTCAGGAGATCGAGACCATCCTAGCTAACAAGGTAAAACCCTGTCTCTACTAAAAAATACAAACACTCAGCTGGGCATGGTGCCACGTGCCTGTAATCCCAGCTACTTGGGGGGCTGAGGCAGGAGAATCGCTTGAACCCAGGAGGCGGAGGTTACAGTGAGCAAGATTGAGCCACTGCACTCCAGCCTGGGGGACAGAGTGAGACTCTATTTCAAAAAAAAAAATAAATAAAAAATAAAAAATAAAAAAAAAAGCTCAGAAAATAGTGTTTTTAAATTACTTGAAACAAGAACAAAGAATCTGGCTAATGTCTTAACTTTGCCCACAAACTGCCTTTACTTTCTTAACTCTAATGACCAAGGAAAGACTTTTTCTAGCATTACTTCCTAAAGCTGCAGTGCATTTCATAATTCTGGAATAAAACATGAGCCTACAAAGGTTTCATTCTAAGACATGTAAACACATCCTCTTTGAGTTCCCAATAGCAAAAGGAAATAACTGTTTAACCAGTCTCCTTCTGGACCCCTTTGCTCTTCTTGTCTTGGCTCTTCTTCTTCTTCTTCTTCTGCTTCTGCTTCTGCTTCTTGTGCTAATTCTTGTTCCACAGCTAACAACTCAGCTGATGTTCTTGCAAGTAAGGCTGACACTGCATCCTGGAGAAAGTAAAGCATATGGCAATTCACAACATATACTTGAAGAAATGATTTAAAAACTCAACAGATGGGAATTTACACTTCTATCTGTAAAGAAGACCCAACTCTCCTGCTGAAAACAAATATGAAAGCTGAATAAAATATAAGCCAAAACAAGCAAAACCTTCCAGATGTTTTAAAGCAATGAAGAGCAACAAAGGCAATCAGGACTAGAGTACCAAGATCCCAGGCAGAACAGAAATATAATAAGGTGAGCCATTGCCACTCTTTTCCCTTAGGGTTGTTTGTCAATTCTAGTGGTGAGATAAGTGGGGAAAACACACTGCGGCTGCCTAGAATGGTGGCAATGTCAGCAGGAAGGGAAGACTAAAACAGTCAACCCACAAGGGATTAGAAGAAATGAACTGTAAAGGGAGCTTAATTTTCTTCATGATATTCCTATCATGGCATTTGCCATTCCTAAGCTGCCTATATGCAGAGCAAGAAGCTGGGAAAGCAAAAAACCAGCGGCTATCAGGCTAAAACAGTAAGCAGATACTTCCATTGTCTCATATGGTCTCATGGAGAGAAAAACTGTAATTCAGGTCCCCACATGATTCAGGTAAGCTACCCACATTGTCATTTGCCTTTCAGAAGGCAAATCCTCTCTGGGGGAAAGTATCAGTCAGACACCCTCATACATAATATCCAACATTTCATTATGACCTAAAGAGTGAAAGTCAAGAGAAACAACAGCCAAACAAAGCAGACCTGCAGATGATTCACACACTATGGGCACTGAGAGAAAATTTTAAATTTTTATGAATAATATGCATAAAAAACTGAATGAAATGATAAAGAATTTCACTGGTATAAACACAAAGAAAATAACATTAGCATATCAGACTGAAACTGCTGAAAATCAAAGAAAAAGAGGAATCTTACAAGCAGTAAAATAAATAATGTATATGAATCAACAATTAAGTTGTCCTTCAAAAGCTCAACAGAATAAATAGAAACTGGATGACAATAAAATGATATTTTTAACATGTTCAAAGAAATAACTGTCAATCTAGAATTTTGAATATGCAGCAAAAAAACTGTCTTTCGCAAATGAAGTTGAAATAGATACTAACAGATCTATGCTAAAAGAAATACTAAAGGGAATTCTTTGAGCAGAAGCAAAATGTCTCAAATAGAAGCACAATGAAGCAGAAAGAAATGAAATATAACAAAAAGGTAAAAATGTGAGGAAATCTAAATAAATACTGTCAATGAAAACAATACGAATATCTTACAGATTTAAAATATATGACACAGCACAGAAGGCAGAAAGAGAATAAAAAGAAGCTAAAGTCTTTTAAAATCTTTGCATTGTCTGAGAAAAGTAAAGAAATTAATTTAAGTTGGTTTTTAATAAGAACTCATGCTATAATCTCCAGGGAAAGTACAAAAAATAAAAGACTGCAGATCTAGCAGGGGGGAAATGAAAATTTAAAAATGATTCAAAACAAGAAAAGAAAAAGAATAAACATGGAATTAAAAGAAAACAAATAGGAAGATAATAGAGTCAACCACAAATATATCAATAAAACCACAAATATATCAATAATAGCATTAAAAGTAAATAAACTAAATATTTCAATTAAAAGATGAAGATTTTAAGACTGGATAATAAATCAAAACTAACTATATACTGCTTATAAGTAGTATAATTTAAATATAATAACCTAGAAAGGCTGAAAGTAAAAGGATGAAAAAAGATAAACCATGCAAACACTAACCCAAAATGGTCAATATGTAGCTTTACTAACACTAGACAAACTAGAGTTTAAAACAAGAGGTATTGCTAGAGATAAAAAAGAACACTTCTTAATGATAAAAGGTTCAGTTGAACAGAAAGATGCAATACAATGCTAAAGGTAAATGCTAAATTTACATTTACCTAATAACAGACTCAAAAAGCAATACTTGTAAGTCTAAGTAGACTGAAGTACAGAGATAGAATCTCTAAACTAAAAACTCCCCACAAAGAAAAGTCCAGGACTGAATGGCTTCACCTGTGAATTCTACCAGATATTTACAGAATTAATACAACTTCTTCTCAAACTTTTCCAAAAGGTAGAATGCTTTCTAACTCATACTATGAGGCCAGAATTAGCCTGATGAAAACCAAAGCTATCATGACAAAGCTATGAATACGGACACAAAAATCCTCAATGAAATATTAGCAATCTGAGTCCAACAACATAAAAAGGATCTATGCTATGACCAAGTGAGATTTATCCAAGGAATGCAGAATTGGTTGAACACGTGAAAATCAATTAATAAATTATATCAATTGAATAAAGAACAAAAACCACATGACCATCTCAACAGATGCAGAAAGTGCATTTTACAAATTCAACAGCCTTTTTTTTTTTTTTTTTGAGACGGAGCTTCACTCTTGTTACCCAGGCTGGAGTGCAATGGCGCGACCTCGGCTCACCGCAACCTCCTCCTCCTGGGTTCAGGCAATTCTCCTGCCTCAGCCTCCCGAGTAGCCGGGACTACAGGCACGTGCCACCATGCCCAGCTAATGTTTTGTATTTTTAGTAGAGACGGGGTTTCACCGTGTTGACCAGGATGGTCTCGATCTCTTGACCTCGTGATCCACCCGCCTCGGCCTCTCAAAGTGCTGGGATTACAGGCGTGAGCCACCGCGCCCGGCCCAACAGCCTTTAATAATTAGAAGTAGTCAACAAAGTAGGAAAAGAAGAGCTTTTCCTCATTCTGATAAAGGGCATCTATGAAAAAGGCACAGCCAAAGTCATACTTAATGATGAAAGACTGAAAGCTTCTCCAGTAAGATCGGGACCAAGACAAGGATGTCTGCTTTTACCACTTCTTTCAATATTGTTTGGGAAGTTCCAGCCAGGGCAAATAGGCAAAAAAAAGGAATAAAAGGCATATGACTGGAAAGGAAGAAGTAAAATAATCTCTCTTTGCAAACAATACAATCTTATAGAAAATCTTACGGAATCCACTAAAAAACTATTAATAAATGAGTTCAGTAAGGTTGCCGGATACAAGATAAACAAAATCAATTGTGCAACAAACAAACATACAACTGAGAAAACAGTTCCACGGTGGCTGGGGAGAGTAGGGAAGGTGGGGAAAAAAGGGAAAGGTTAGTCAACAGGAATATCAAGTTACAGCCAGATAGGCAGAATAAGTTCTGCTGTTTTAATGTACAATAGGGTGATCATAATTAACAACATTATATTATATACTTCATAATAGCTATAAGAAAGGATTTTGAATGGTCTCATCACAAAGAAATAAATGTTTCAGGTGATGGTTTTGTTAATTTACCCTGATTTGATCATTATATAATGAATACATGTACTGAAACATCACACTGTTTCAGTGGGTCCTCAAACTTTATTTTAAATGACTAAAACATTTAAATGATTAAATATCTGATATAATTTACTAATTTATTTTCAAGTGTTAAACCAACCTTGCATTCACTTGGTCATAGTGTATATCTTTTTTATGTTGCTGTATGGGGGTCATGATGAACAAAACTTTTAAAAGCCCAGTTCCATTCACAATAGCATCAGAAAGAATAGAACATTTAGAAACACATTTAACAAAAGAAGGGCATACTGATTCTTTTGCAGTTCCTAAGTATGATGGTTAGGTTTTCACACTTATGTGTGAGATATACCTCCCTGAAACCTCATTAGAACATCAGCACATTACCCATCTGACATAAAAATAAAAAAGAAAAAAGGAAAAAAAGATAAAAGAAAGAAAAGCAAACTTTGACTCTGAAAATTATAAAAAATTATTGAAAGAAATTAAAGATATAAACAAATGGAAATATGTCCTATGTTCACAGATCAGAAGACTTAGAACTGTTATGATGACAGTATCTTCCGAACTGACCCACAGGTCCAATGCTACCCCTAGGAAACTCCTAGCTGTCTTTTTTCTTTTTGCAGAAATTAGTAAACTGATACTAAAACTCTTATAGAAATACAAGGGACTCTGAAAAGCCAAAACAATCTTTAAAAAGAAAATGAAAGTTAGAAAACCCACACTTCCTGATCTCAAATTTGACTACAAAGCAATAGTAATCAAGGCAATGTAGTACTGGCTTAAGTACAGACATATGGATTACTGAACAAGATTGAGAGTCCAGAAATGTAAACTCTCACACTTGATTTTCAAGAAGGGTGCCAAGATAATTCAAGAGGAAAGAATCATTTTTGCAATAAATGGTGCTGGGACAATTGCATATCCACATACGAAAAAACAAAACTCAAATGAACAGAGTTTCACTAATAAATGAATCAGAGACCTAAATATAAGACTTTAAAACTGTTAGAAAAAGACACAGGAGTAAAAGTTTGTGATGTTAATTTAGGCAAAGAAGTCTTAACTATGATACCAACAGCACAGGATTAAAAAAAAATGGATAAATTGGACTTACGAAAATTAAAAACTTTTGTGCTGTAAATAAAACCATCAAGAAAGTGAGAAGTCAACCCACAGAATCAGAGAAAATATCTATGGATCATTTATCTGATAAAGGGTTTATATCAAGAATAGGTAAGGAACTCTTATAACTCAACAATAAAAAGAAACATCTTTTAAAAATAGACAAAGAATCTGTAAAGACATTTCTAAAAAAAAAAAAAAAAAGACATACTAATGGCCAATAAACCTACGATGCTCACCATCATAGTCATTAGGGAAATGTCAATCAAAGCCACAGTGAAATACCACTTCACACTCACCAGAATGGCAAGAATCAGAAAGACAGATAACACATGGCAAGGGAGAAAATGGAACCCTCATACACGCTGATAGGAATGCAAAATGGTGCAAACACCTAGGCAAGCAGTTTAGCTGTTTCTCAAAATATTAAATACAGAGTTATTATACAATCCAACAATTGTACTCATAGGTATATACTCCGGAGAAATAAAAACATATGTACACAAAAACACTTATATACAAATGTTCATAGCTGAATTTTTCATAATAGCCCAAAAGCAGAAATAACCCAAATGCCCATCAGCTGATGAACAGATAAAATGTGGTACATCCACAACAGAATATCATGTGTGAATAAAAAGGAATAAAATACTAATACTGCAATACCATGGCGGTACCTTGAAAATATCATGCTGAGTGAAAAAGATGCCACAAAAGAACAAATATTATTCCACTTACATGAAACATCCAGAAGAAGCAAATTTAGAGAGACTGAGATTAGTGTTTGCCTTGTAGCAGAGATTAGCGGTTGCCTTGGGGGAAAGAGGTAAGGGAGAACTGGGAGTCTCGGCTCATGTACGGGGCTTCTTTGGGGATGATGACAATATTCTAATATTAGACTGTAATGCTGGTTGCACACACAACTCTGTGAATATCCAAAAAACCATTGAGTTGGGTGCTTCAAATGGATAAACTGTCACACTTTAAATGGGTGAAATGTATGACGTATGAATTATATTGTAATAAAGCTATTTTTAAGAACTTACATAAAGTGTGACCATTATAAAAGCATTCTTAAGGACTGAAAAATCATATTTTGCCATCTTGTATGCATTGTTTAGTGTCTTCCACAAGGCTGGGCATGTAATCTAAACTGTAGCATCATGTCTGTTTCCCTTTCACCACCCACTACACAGCGTCTACAACAGTTTCTCACACACAGCAGACGACCAATAAAACACTGTTGTTTAATTATCTGACCTTTGCTTAGGAAATGCTTTCCTCATAATCTAAAATAAACTTGAACTCAGTAACAATATCCACAAATGCCAAATCCGTGATGAATGCCCTCACAAAATGCCCCTTTGCAAATTTTTTGAAGTACTGTATTGAAGTTTGACTGCTGGCTACAATCCACCCCCACTGCTAGAGTGCAGTGACATGATCATGGCTCACTACAGCTTCGACTTCCTGGACTCAATCAATCCACCCACTTCAGCCTCCCCAGGAGCTAGGACTGCCGGTGTGCATCACTGCACTCAGCTAACTTTTTTGTTTTTTTGCAGAGATGGGGTCTTGCCACGTTGCCCAGGCTGGTCTCGAACTCCTAAGCAAAAGCAAGGAATTACGAGCCTGAGCCACCTCGCCCAGTCCCCAAAAAACTATTTAATAGAAAACGTTTATGGCTATTGATGTTACAAATGAAAAGCTAATACACTGTTTAGACTTAATAATTTCAAATTTGCAAAATATAAAAGTGCCAAATGTATAACCTGCCAGTGGAATCAAACAATATAAACACAATGCATAAAAAGTATATATTTAAAAAGGTTTTTTTTCCATGATCACTTAAAAACAATGAAGCCTTTATGCCAGTTTATTTTAATAAGGAGGTGTGAGCAGAAAATGATGGTCCTTTTATAAACCATATTTGAAACAAAGCTGGAAATTAACTTTCTTTTTTCTTGGCAAACTGGGAGAAACAAAGTTGTGAACGAGAAAAGGAAGGATAGTAAAAGTGATAAAAACACATTGGTCTTGTAGCATTCCACATTTCATATTACTTTCATATTATTCTTTAATTTTGACTCACCAAGTCTATGGAATCTACTAATGGCTGGTTTGGTTGAAATACAGAGTCCTCATTTTCTTCATTCTCTTTGCAAGGCATTTGCTTGGAAGGAAGCAAGTTATACCATAGAGTGAAAACCTCATTGGAAAATGGTAAATCTGCCAGGCTGATATGAGTTCCAGCCTATGTAAGTGAAAGAAAACAAGAAAAGAAGAGAGAAAATAAAACGTTTAAATTAGTATTTGCTCTGATATAAAGAAGATTATTGAATGAGCTTGTTTTAGGGTAAAAAAAAATGCAATTCTCATGACATAAAGCATTGCTGGATTTTTTAAAACATGGAGATATGTTACATTTTCAGCTGTGACTAAATAAGAAATAACCCCCAATCTAAAAGCTAATCCTGGGATTAGCATGCCTTTTCTGTAAACGTAAAATTATTATTATTATTATTGTTATTATTGAGATGGAGTCTTGCTCTGTCTCCCAGACTGGAGTGCAGTGGCACAATCTCAGCTCACTGCAACTTCCACCTCCTGGGTTCAAGTGATTCTCCTACCTCAGCCTCCTGAGTAGCTGGGATTACAGCCACACGTGACAACACTCAGCTAATTTTTGTATTTTTAGTAGAGACGGGTTTTCACCATGTTGGCCAGGCTGGTCTCAAACTCCTGACCTCAGGTGATCCGCCTGCCTTGGCCTCCCAAAGTGCTGGGATTACAGGCATGAGCCACCACGCCTGGCCTCCTAGTACTTCTTATAATATGCTGTAAAGATGACTCGATTATTACTCACAAACAACCCATTATCCACTGAAAAACAAATAAAAACTCCACTTTGGTTCTTGAATAAGACATCAGATAGCAATAGTTTTCTTTGGATTCATAAGTTAGTAAAATGGCAATAAAAGTAAAGGATAAAGGCTTTCATATTCTACCAAATCACACATAGCAAAAATCTAAATTAAGTTATACTCTTCTTTAAGGCTATCGATTATGAACTTTATTGGAGCCTCTGACGTCTATTATACTAAATACGACATCTATTATAGTAAAGCCTTTCTGATAGCCTAACAAGTCTGTGATCTTTGCTTCTTTCTAACTTTATTGTCAGACAATATCATCAGACATTTTTTTCAAGTAAAGAAAACAAGAAATAAAATTAAGAAGAAACCTACCACTCTTAAACTTTGTTCATGAAACGTGTGTTTCTGTGCTTCCCACTGGACTGCAGAGAAAAGCTCAATTGGAGACTCACATTGTATTTTGAACACATGGGCACATCTCTAGATGTCTGTATCTGAATACCTACGTAACTTTACTGGGACCTGGTGGTTTTCTGGTTATTATGCATAACAGTGTTTAAAACTCACAATTAGTGGGAATTCTTCTGCTGTAGCATTTAAATTTCATATTGCTCTAAACAGTAACACTATGTCTTCCCAAAACTCCAATACTGTGGTGGGAGAGAATGTGCTGAATAAGGGTACTATGCAGTACTCAGTGGTCTTGCTTAATTTTACTTTGTAACAGTGAATTATGTGGGGATGTCTTTTTGATATCTGGCTTCATCATTTACTAGTTGTCTGACTGTAGTATAAATGACCTCTCTAAGCAGCTCCTTATCTGAAAATAGCGGATAATCATCCGTTTCATAACCAACCTTTCATCAGGTTGTCATGAGGATTAAATGAGATAATACACACACAGCACTCACACAAGGCTTGTCATTGGCACAATGATAAGCACACTCCATGAGTGATAGTTATCACAGAGGTAAAGTTCTCCTGAGATTAAAAGGCAGAAATAGAAAGCAGCTTTTACAGAAAATCACAATCTATAAGCAGGTTTTAAAGGTCTGGATTAAGAGAATGAACAGAAACCACTACAGAAAAAAATGAACAAACATTCAATGTGTCCCAAGATGCTGGGCAGGTCTGTAGGGGTTTCTAGGGCTGGCAAAATAGCAACTACAAAATATCTTCTCAGACCATAAGTGTTATCTGATAGTGGGAATTATGAAGAATCTTACCAGGCATTCTTCCCTTCGGTGTTTACTGACGGAGCAAAGGTCTACTCTCAGTGTCTTCTGTTGTAAGGCTGTTTGGGAAATGGCGACTCTGAACACATCATTGAACAAAATGGATTCTGTGGGCGGATGAACTTTTGTGCGAAACAGACTGCTGACATCAGTTGAGGAGGGAAGAACGGCAACCCGAAAATATCTGCAAAGAAGAAAAATAAAATGGATTTCATAGGTACTTTATCAGATTCACAGCTATCATTTGAAATTATCTGCAAAGAGAAAATGAGAGATCATGGAGTTCATTATCAATCTACAGTGTTGCTGCCATCATGGGTCCGTGCTCAGCTGCATAGATGCTCTGTTCTTAACCCACCCAAGCTGACTACGCCCCTGAGCATGCAACGGCCCAGCCTCCACTCACCACGAGACTGCAGCAAAGGCACATGATAGGAAAGTGAAGAGGAAGAAAGTCCGTGGGGCAGACGAATTTAACGTCCCACCTGCCCCATGTACAGCCAATTCCAAAACAAGTTATTTCTGAGCCTGGGAAGGTAGGAACACACTAAGCAGATACTGGTGACTTTATCCCAAACAATCCTCATCCTGAGTATTAAACAAGAGATGCTGATGATCACTTCCCAGGAATGGAATACATTATCCTACTAGAGAAAAAGAAAGGCTAAGTAGCATATTGTTAAGAAAATTTAAAACAGATGAAGTAACAGTTCAAAAATATCACTGTCTAGCATCTCCAAAGTCTGAGATATGACAAACTGTCTTAAAAGAGTCTTGTGCTTTGTAACATTCAGAGAGTTATAGAAAAACAATAACTTCTAATACTACTTTAAAGTGACTTTTCTGAGCACACATTATATGAGGACCCACAATTCTTAGAAACAGCACAAGGTAATCCCAGAAGGAGAATATGCTAACTCTATCCCCTTCCACTCTCATTTCCACGTTTATCTAATCTGTATTCTAAAACATGCCTTTCTCCAGTTAGAAAAACTCTAATTCACATGCAGAACTGACAAATGTCCTATTATTTTGTATTTCATATCAATATTAATTATGGAGATTCAGCACTGAAAATCTAGTGGGCCTCAGGCCACTGCTGTTGATTTAAGAGCCTTACTAAGACACAGCTCACTGTCCCTGGGAGGCCAAAGATTCAACAGAAGAAAATCTTTTCTCCACTTTCATGGAAAAGTAGTAAAGGAGAAGTATATTAGGGTGGCCATAGAGGGCAGGGATCTTCTGTGTTTCAAGTCTTCATATTTTACACAGTTAAAAGCCAAGTACATAAGGCAAAGAAGGCAGTTCCCTTTCATTCTGTTGTAGGGGTGGTTGTGTATGTGGGGTACACCTCTTCAAACTGGAGTCCAGCAAGCCATGAGCCACTCACAAAAATACCGTGGCTGTTGTTAACCAGACGAAGCATAAACTCTGCTTGTCACAATTAATAATCAAAAAATAACTTTTGAATTTGGGAAAAAAGCAATTTTAAGAATATTTCATACTAACTGTCATATTTAGCAGTGTCATTATTAGGCCAAGGCTTTTCTATATGGGTTTAAGGAAAGATTGCTATATATGTCAGGAAGGTTCACACCAACTCAACAGGCACCTGCACACCAGTTGGGGAGCAGAAGAGCAATGTCTACTTATTGGTTGGGCTGAGTATTTCATTGGTCCTACACCACGCTGGTATCACCATGCCTCCAGAAGGGACTTTGTGGCATCCTAAGAGGTAAGTGAGAATGGCCATGACTGGTTTAGTTGAAGTAGAGCATATTATAGGTGTACCCTTACAGTGAGTTTAAAGAAAGTATGTGTTCTTAGGGTGTTCTGTAGTTTTCTCCTGAAGTTGTGCATTAGTTCTCACTGTTCATTGTTTCAGTCTCTGGTAGATTTGTCTTCTCCGTGATCTGCTTTACTAAAAGGCCACCAATGGCATGCTCCAACATCACAGCTTATTTATCAGTGGGGAGAAGTCACAGATTATATCAAGCCAGTCTTCCTGGACACCACTGGCTGTGGTTTTCATCTCAGGCCTGGGAAGCAGGCTCTCTGTGTTGATTTAGGCACTTCCACGTTACGCCTGCTCTCCTCACTGGTCTCACTAATGATGTGGACAGCCCATGCCTTGATTCAGGAAGTTCTCTAAGCTCACCTTCCTCCTGGAATCCTATTCTACCTCCAGCTTTGATGCTTCTCAACACATTAAAATCTACTATCTCGACTGGGCTTGGTGGCTCATGCCTGTAATCCCAGCAATTTGGGAGGCTGAGGTGGGAGAGCCCAGGGAGTTCAAGACCAGCCTGGGCAACATGGTGAGACCCCATCTTTAAAAAAAAAAAAAAAAAAGAAATCCATTATCTCTACTGTCAATTACACAATCTCTATCTAGTTCTTTTTCTCTTAGATCCAGTTTCTTCTGACAATTATTGGAATGTTAGGGTGTGAACTTACAAGTCTGTCGGAAAAACATCCAGAACTCTCAAATTTATTCTATTATAAGTCCTATCACTAAGGAATATACTCTATCATTAAAAAAAAAAAAAAACCATTCACCTGGCTGGGTATGGAGTCTTGGGGATCACCCCTCAACAGCTCTTTTTAAATTTCCAAACCTTTATGCTGCATATTCAAAATATTATTAAGATCCACCTCTTACAGAAGTTTCAATGCAGAGTAGACATGTATATTCTGGATTCTATGTCAGAGGTGCTAAGTGTAAATCTGGATTCTTCTCGGTACTTTCTAGCCATAAGCCCTTCAGAGTCACTGAAACTCTGATGTCAGAAAATGTGATTGGTGGTGTCTAAGACTCCTAGACTTATTTGTCATAAGATCTTTAGGCGTATCTGTCAGGAAATTAACAGTTTCTAAGCAATGGACTGTGTGGCATTATGTCATCACTTTGTTGGTATTCTTGGTGTGATAAAGTAAAATAACTTTAAGAGCTCACTGGTCACAGGGAAGTAAATGCTTGATGATAAAAACATGCTCTTACATGTAGCATGATAAAATATTTGATTGGCAATGTTGTACTGATAAATAAAATTTAATCACTATATTTTAACATAAAAGATCAGAAAATTCCTTAAACAACAGTAGTAAGAATTACACAATAACAAAAATTTTACTCATATTTCAATCAAATTCCAACACAGCATAATACAGTATTTCTGGTTACAAAAAAGAGATTAAAATTCTTGGCTTCTATCCTTAAAAAGAATCAGCTGAGTCAGAATTAAAACCCAGTATGCCTTCCTCACATTTTCCTTTTCATTTGTATCTATCATTTATTAGACGTGCTCAGCCCTGCTATGTCTTTTTCACATCCTCACTTTGATGAACTATATGATTACAGTGTAAAATTCTCTTACATGGAAATTTTTAAGTTCCTCAATTTGATCTTCACTGATTTTACTTACACTTTCGAAGTATGAGGTATCAAGAAGGCATGAAGGTTTCGGAGTTGTGCTATAATCACCATGAAACTTGAACTTTTTGCATTATATCTGTCAAAAGAGAGGATAAATGAAGTCAGAAATCACCACAGGCCACTCGCCCTGCACAAACGTCAGAACTGCTCCTTTCCCATGCATGTTCCTTACCTGAGTCCTATCTGAACCTGGGCAGTTTCTACAATGGCAACGTCCTCTTCACTGTATATGACATCTTCAATTTCACTAGGTCTATGTGGACAGGGAGTAGATGAACAGTTAATTAATGGGGTTATCGATTGTTATGGTTACAGTTTGTCACTTAGTGATTCTGAATGAAAACCCAAATTAATATCACTCTTAGGCCCACCCAGTGGAACTGATGCCAGTGAAAGCTAACTGTTTTAGAGGCTTTCTCTTTTCAAGAAGAGTCTGCCTCTGGGCTTTCAGGCAAAGCCTTTCTGATGATTGCTTTCCTTATTACTAGAAATATACCACACCATAGAGACATTCCAGGCTTTCAGAAATACACATGAGAAGCTTCATGTGCCAAACAGGGTCTGGTGAATTTTTCCAATATTTCCACTAAAACAAAGGTTTTTGTATTTTAAAGAGGGTCAGTTACCTCTGGGTACATCAATCTGTTTATCATTCCCATGGCTGATAAGTCATTTTTGACATACTGAAATTTTCAGGCACACTACTTCTTTAATGGCTAAAGTCCTTACTATGCCAAAGAGTGGACTAATGGTAGCAGGGCATTTACAGCATGTAACCCACATCCATGGCTAAGGAGATGGCTGTAGCTAATAAGCACCCCTGCTGAATCCTTACTGTTTCATGAAAGCTTCATAGACCCCACTGTCTCCAGCCACAGACTCATCAGATACAGCGGCCGACACACAAGTGGTTTTCTCCCCAAGCAGATGGATCACTCTTCTTTTTGGTAATGGTTTTTCCACATCTATGAAGGGGAGAGCACTCATCAGAACATCTTATTCAGAAAAGTTAAGTATTAAATACACACACAGTTTGGTCATGAGCGATCCAAAATAAGATTTCCTTCTGGGAGTCGAGGATGTTAATATTCAAATCAACAGGTGTAAACAATTTCAAGGCACTACGACTTTTAAGCTTCTTTGGACACCAGTTATTTCAGTCATTATTTGGAAGAGAATATGGTTTTTCTTTGCCCTGAAATGCTTTAAGGGGAGGGATGAATTAGACACATTCTCATTGGTCCTTAGTCTCTTCCTTTCAGGCATTCAATGTAGTTTTCATTTATTCAGGAATAGGAAATGATCTACCTCCCTCAAGTGACATTTCTATCACAGAGAGCTTCTAGCTACTCAGTGGGCAAGTTCCCACCTCTTTTGCTCTCCCCTTCTCGCCACATGCCACATTCTGTATCTCCTGCGCCACTATTCTAACAGAAATTAAGAAAAATGTCTGACTTACAGGAACTCCGCACCAGCTAATACCATTAAAAAACTTCTTGTGCTGCTGAATCTTTAGCACCAATGACCACTTAACTTTTATCTCTAACTCATATTCATACACCAGCATCCTGCAGTGAGCAAGGAGCATTCATTTAAGGCTGTGCTCTGTACCATAATGAGCTGCAAGCCTGTGGTGCTCTTTCATCCTCCAGTGAGTGAGAGTGAGCGCAGGGATCTGTATTGGTATGCATTTCGGCCCCCTTCTGAGTCGTGACTTTACATCTTGTTAAGATGTTTAAGTTTTAAGGCTTCAGATTACAGGATTGATTGCTGCATTTTCCCTTTTATTTCTGGCAGTGGGAATGCTTTTTCCTTGATGATGAAGTGCCTTCTCTTCGCCCACCACCCTTTGTGAGGGGTGAAGGTGATGACATGATTTATTGATTAACCCCCAGGAATAACCACAGCAGCCTGAAATTGACTTTGACAATGACAGAGACTGAATGTGGAAGGCCTTCGTAGTTATTCCAACGGGGTTGCTGTCATCCAGCAGGGACTGGCACCGGAGAGCAGTTTACATAAAAGGGACTTGACTTTACCTGCCTAAGCCTCTAGAGCACTGAGGAAGACGACAAACGTTCCTGATAGGGAGCTACCCGCCCCTACATGAAGGGCAGATGTCCCCTGAAAAAAAGTGTTGGTGACCTGAAGAGCATTCATCTTTCTTTTTTTTGAGACGGGGTCTCACTCCTGTCGCCTAGGCTGGAGTGCAGTGGTGCAATCTCAGCTCACTGCAGCCTTGACATCCTCCGGCCTCAGCCTCCTGGGACCACAAGTGTGCACCACCATGCCCAGCTAACTTTTGAGAATTAGTCTTTGTGGTTAAATAAATGCTTTCAGTTGTTTTCAGACATGCTACTGAATATTATCTGCAATCAAAGCTCCTGGATATATTTTCTCTTACGGTAACATTTTAACAGCAGTTTTCTAATACATGCATTTAAAAAAGTTAAAAGTGGTCTCACAAAAGCTTCACAGATACCTGTCTCCAGCCACAAACTTTTCAGACACAGCAAGACCCAATTGTCAGGAGCAAGGCGTGGGCCAGCCAGAGATACTTGCAGGACAGGACTCTCAGGCCTCAGGATTACTGGGTGGGTGACAGACCCTAGGCCATTTTTTCTCTGATCCCTCTCCCTGCTTCACTCATCCAGCCTCACTTACTGCCTCTCCAAATTGACCGAACATTAGAAGTGGTCACTAGATACCACTCCAAATACAGAAAGAGCATAACAGCTTGAAAGGTCAAGAAATGTTAAGTTCAAAGCACAGGAAGGAATGCTGGCACACAGAACATTCCATTTTCTACTCTTTCTTCTCATAGCTTTCCACGGTTCATGGTAAGAGCTGTATGTAGCCAGCTGGTATTACTTATCACCATCACTGTCACAGAGTACTCATAATTACACGAACTATGTGCTGAGTGCCAGTACTGCTAGGTGCTTCACATGTATCACCGCATGAATCCCTCAGCCTGACGCTAGGATTACTGTGGCAACCCCATTTTGCAGATAAGGAACCATAAGCCTGAGCGACGGGGTAGCATGTTTACCCGAACATGGTGGTGACTAAAATGTGCGTGGAGGCTTGGCTGGTTCCAGGAGTGGTATGCACCCCCCATCACACACACACACACACGCACACACACTCACACACACACTCTCACACACACTCCTTCCCAGAAGCAGTGGTAAGGCCTCACGCAGCTTTCTGTTTTGTTGGGACCATTATGTACACACCATTCCCCTGGTTATTTAATTCTTTGTGGTTATTTCCACAACCCATTACTTGCAGTTTTGACATCTCCCCAGGAGGGGGCGCACACACCACATAAATGTCTCACGGGCCCTCCTGTCCCAGGCCAGCGGCAGGGCACAGGACTTCAGTCTTCAGTATTTGCAACCACAGAAACAAGCTGGATTTGTCAATGTCTTTAAACATCTGAATTGGCCAATTAATTACTTAGAATTCTTAGGACCATACACACAAATAAAAATGTTTCTAGCAAGAGAGCACTTCTATAGAGCCCTGCCCTCTTTGTGTGGTCCGTAAAACATGTGGCCATGAACAGGACTCCTGTAGACCATCACTGGAGCTTTTATTTCACATTTTTTCTCAAGTTAGCTCTGGAACACATCATCCTCCTCAGACCACAACAGTGCTCATCTGCCAACAAGAGGACCATCCTGAGCTCTTTACAGTCGTATCTAACATACTCAAAGTTCCTGCTTTGCAAAGGAAAACAAACAAACAAAAATGATATTCTTCCTGTTTCTGTCTGTCTGAATACAAATGCAGGCCTAAGAACGCCAATCTCTCATCTCTTCCCGGGGCTGCAACTGTTAACCTGGCCAGAAGGTGGCAGGGCAATACCATACGCTGCAACCTGCTGTTCCAATTAACTTTCCGCAGACAAGGAGTCTGGCTTGAAACAAAAACTGTATTTATATAGAATTCCCTGAACAATCTAAACACTGAACCTTGGTACTAATCAGCTAGTACGTTAACTGCCTTGGTTTTCATCTGTTTTAGGCCAACTTTTAAAAGAAAACCCTCTTAAAGAAGAGAGCCTTGCTATTTCAGAAACAGAATCTATTCGGAAATACGAAATGTGTTCACAAAGTATGTTCCCAGTCAGCCACCACACACAGAGTGTCCTTGGACAACTGAACAGGTACTAAATGATTAAGTCTATTAAATAGGGAAGGTGATTTTTATTTGATAATGAAAAATAGGTATATAAATAAAAACTCCTTAAATGAAGCCAAAACAATTAATCAAAAGAAAGAGAAGAGGAATCACACCCTTTGTTTATATGGAAAAATAACCCTCCAATCATTCTCCTTAAACTCACCAAGAGGGATGAAAGCAAAGGTCTGCATTTACCTGCAGTTCCTTCATACAATGGCTCCCTAGCACAGTCACTAAGGTCTTTATCCTCTGAAAGAGACTGGGAGGCTCCTCCTGAATCAGAATCCAGCAAGATCTGACTTTCGACGAGACTGAAATCTGCAAAATGGCTACTCAATTCACAGTCTTCAAAGTCAGCAGTGAACTGATGGAGAGAGGCATCGTGAGAAGACATGGGAAACGTGCCTTCCAAAACCAAGGGAGAGCCCGGAGGAGACAAGGAGGAAAGGGAGGACCTCGAGGACAGGGAGGTCACAGACTTGGGGGCCTCAGCCAGTGGAGGAGTGTGGCCTGTTGCTGCAGCTGCCACCCCACAGAGCCCACTCTGGCCAGGCTGGCTGGGGGACTTGACCACCTCATTTTCATGGATGGTGGTGATGGGTCCGGAAGGAATGTAACCGCTTTTCTCTTGCAGAAGGAAGTCCAGCTTATACTGATAATCCACATCTATCTGATCACTTGGACTGCTGTAATAAAGCTCAGTGGAACTCAGGGAGTTGAGTGACCCTCTGCTGGAGGTGTTCAGAGAGCCCCGACTTGATGCCAGGGAACCCAGGCTGCTCCCAGATGACATGGACAGGGTGCTGGCGGAGAGGCTGAAAGATGAAAAGTACACACCATAAAATCTGTTGCAAAATGGAAAACCTAATCACAATCCCTACTGGCTCCTACAGATCTGCAGAGGGAAGAAATCTGCTATAGAGCAGAATCAATGCCCAGGGCCAGAGGAACTCCCTATCACGGCCATGTGTCAGTTAATGACCGGGTTGCGTTCTGAGAAATGCATGGTTAGGTGATTTCATCAATGTGCAGAAGAGTGTCCTTATACAAACCTAGATGGTCCAGCCCACTGCACATCTATGCTACATATAGATAGGCTACGTATAGCCTATTGCTCCCAGGCTACAAACCTGCACAGCAGTTGCTGTACTGAATACTACAGGCAATGATAACACCATGGTAGCATCTGTGTATCTAAATGTAGCTAAACTAGAAAAAGTACAGTAAAAATACAGTATTATAATCTTAAGGGACCACCAGCACACATGCAGTCCGTCCTTGACCAAAAAGTAATTATGCGGTACGGAATTGTATACCATGTCTGTGCTTATTCACTAACATTTTCATCCCTGTTCTCTAAATACTCTTTAAGTAGCAAATCTATTCTTATTAAACATTATCCTCCTGTTGCAAACATGATAATAATAATAAAAAGAATCAAATACCTGTTGATAAGTTTATCGGCACAGACATCTAGAAGCCACTTTGCAATTAAAAAAAAATATTGAAACGGATAAAAAAAGAAACAGGGCAAAGGTGTTAACGTAGCTTTCTTATTTAAAAAAAAAAAGCTTTTTATGTTTAGAGAAAAGAAGGCAAGCTTATAAAAAGAAAGGGGTTATACAAAAGACCCTTGGGTTCACTCACCTTTCCTCTGTATGTGTCAATGTGAGGAGTGAATATTTTTCTAGTCAATGTAAGGAAATCTACGGCTATTTTAAGGCAAAACTCCCCCACTTTCCCTTTTTAAAAAATGGGGCAATAGTGAAAATGTGTTATTTTCCTAAGCATGTTTTGACAGCTAAAACGTATCTTCTTCCTACAACATATTTCAAATATACTCCAAAAATGACACTGGATTCATGCAAAAGAAAATGTGACTTTAAATTTGATCACTCAAATATTAACTGTACTAGTATAATGATTTTATTTACTTTTTTTTTTTTAAGACAGGGTTTCACCATGTTGGTCAGGCTGGTCTTGAGCTCCCAACCTCAGGTGATCCGCCCGCCTTGGCCTCCAAAGTGCTTGGATTACAAGCTTGAGCCACCACACCCGGTCGATTTTATTTACTTTTAAGTAGTTGGAAATAAAGTGAAAAGTAATCAAAGATGAACATGAATATGCCTGAATACATTAAAAGTTTTCACCTCAAAAATCTGATAAGCTCACCTTTTAAGTTGTGAATGCAAATAAGTAGTTAATTTAGTAGTTTCTTCAAGTTTCTGTAGCAGCTCTTTTCTTCTCTCTTCCAATCTCAATCTAGGAAGAAAAAAAGAAATTAATTCATTTTCAAATGAATATAACAAAACATGAAAACTAAAAAGAGAGATTTTTTTATTGTACAAACATTACAGATCACAAGGGGGAAATCTGAATGGACTCCACAGACAGAAAACAGGACACCCAGCAAGACATGTCGGCGGCAGAGCTGCATGCAGCCAGGCTAAAGAATGGGGAGCTTATTCAAATCATCAATGTTACTGAGAATTTAAAATTGCTGGTAGTCTAGAATCTTTTTAAATGGGTAAATAATATGGTCCTTTGAGTTGGGAAGAAGAGTGAGGAGGAAAACAACCATGAAAACAAAAAACTAAACAAAGACTAAGCATCCTGACACAGATCTGTGACTTGGGAATCCTTTCCTAAAACATTTCACAGCAATGGTAAAGGTCATCCTAAATACCGAATTCAGTAAAGCTTGTTCCAAAATAATATTTAGCGATAACATTTCCAGCCCTAATTTGATAAGAATTTCAGCAATTAAGAAACAATTTAGTCCACATTACCATTGTGGGCTAATTTAGGCTGAGCCGTTCAAGGAAGAAGATGACCTAAAAGTGATTTTCCTTCCAAGCTATAGCACATCTCATCATCTGCATCGGATTATCATAAAATTTCATCCACGTTCAACTGCAAAAGTTTTTTTTTTTTTTAAATTAGAGTACAGCATTATAGAACTGTATACTTGAATAGTAAGTCATTTAAAAATATACTAAGTACCTAGGGGTTTATGCAACTAAGAGTCTATGCAAGTACAGTCTATGTCATATGAAGGTCTTTAGACATCATTGAAATAAACTAGTTCAGAGTAGTGAGCAGCAGAATAGAATTCAGAAAAAGGGCACCTGGGTTTCCAGTCTTGATTTGCGGCTTACTAGCTGCATATCCTTGGGAAAGTCACTGACTCAAGGGTCTTACCTTTCTCAGCTGTAAAATGGTGACTGTAATTCCCCAGTGTTTCCCTGATAAGGCTGTTAAAGGGATCAATGAAATAATGTATGGGAAAGTGCTCCACAGAGAAGAAAAATCTGACGTTCTAAGACTCAGCATGCCCTGCAAAGTGGTGATATAAAAACTAGCCACTTTTCTTTGGAGAAAAATAACATTTCCTTAATTTCCAATCTCTTTGAAATGTTATACATGTTTTCGGCAGTAAGAAGACATGCCCATATTTTATTTATAGGTATCCATCCCTTTGATGTGTCAACAACACTATTCCATTATATGTTAAACTAAAAAAAGTAATTCTTGCCATCTTCTTTAATACCTCAAAAGCATGATAAATTCTTAATCCATGGCTTTCAAAGGTGCATTTTTAAAAGAAGCATTTTTAAAATCTTTCAAATATAAACAAAAACTCAACAAGGAAAAAAGTAGTATGAAGTAGACTGAATTAAAAGGTGCACAAAGGTCTAAAGAAAGACCCCGACTCTACTAAAATCCATGTCTTCTGAAACCAGAGAAACACTTTGGAAGTAAGTTTTAAAACTCAATATTACTTTTATTAAAATGAAGACTTTCTCTAGTGCTTTCAGGAGGCACCAGGATGACATCAGAATATGACCCTGAGCCACACTGAAACTTTCAATGCTGCTTCTTCCCTGTCACTAGGGGGCGTCCTCAGCCTTCTCCAGGCGACACTAGACAGCTGCTCTTCCAGCCCTTTAATGTCTGCTTTGAACTACAGATGCCGGTCTTTGTGTTCCTGTTCCCGTTTCCCAGTCAGCTCCTACAGTCCCAGAAGGCAGACATCAGCCCTTTTTCCCTGCAGCACAGGGTGACCTCGCCAGTCCCTCCGTTCTTGCTGGTGTTGAGAAGAAACCTTCCCCAGGAGAAGCATGAGGGAGGCACTGGGGACAGGCACAGATACCCTCCCAGTGGGCCACAGTTGGTCTCTGTGTGATCACCAAAGCATCTCCTAGTGACAGCCCGAAGTCTTACTCAGAATCCAGGTGTATTTCATGCGAAACACCCTCCCCCACTTCCCTGTAATCAGGGTTTAGAAGATATTGCAGACATAACACCGCTGAAAAGGGTGCACACCTGTCTCTCTTGAGTTCTTCTCCAGCTCCTGCCTTTTGGTCTGCTGAGTGAGAAAGGGTTTCCTTTACTTGGCCCTTAAAAGAGTCCTCCCCCGGGCCCAGCGGCTCCACATCTCCTTTCAAGCTGCCCTTTGTGAAGTGTGGGCCTTCACACCTGCCTGCCTCTGCCCTCAGTGCCCTGCAGGAGACAAGCACAGCCTGGTTTCTCCTGAACTCAGAACTCTGCACCTAGGAAAAATTTCATGTCATCTATAGAAGCAGAAAGTCTTTTTTCCACTCAAAACTAAATGACACTCATACCCTCACCTACTTGCTTTAAAAAAATTTTCAGAAGCAGGGGCAAAAACATTCAAATAATTAAGAAACAATTAAGATGTCTTGGCAATTACAACATAAACCCCCAAACTTTGTGAAAAAACAAGGAGCAATATTAAGATCTTACCAGCTATAGAAAAGCACAGAGTTTAAGAACTTTCAATAACTGCATGGAAAGAATACGAAAGATGCACAGAAACACCTCTCCTGCAAGGCTTTTTTCATTTGCGAGCAATTTCCCTTTTGGCCTGGTGATCCTTCACCATGAGCACCTCTTTCCCACCACCAGGTGGCGAGCACAGTCGCTCCCTCAGGCCCAGTGGGCGACGCTGCAGCCTGTCGGGGCAGGAACGGAGCTGGGGGGCTGGAGGATCACACTCAGAGGCTGAAAGTTCATGTGCATCTAGCTCTTTCGGAGACCAACATTCAGTAATGACTCAGAATCTTGCCAGAGGTCACCCGTGAAATAATGGGGAACCCCAAACTTAAGTGGAAAACAGGAAAATGTTGAGGAATGTAGCAGGCAGCTTTGACAGACATGTAGGTACCAAGAAGAAAGGGAAGGATTTGGGGTTGGTGGCACACAATCTGTTCTGTGATGAAACTTACTTTCACACAGTGAGTCCTATTTCCCAAAAGAAGCTCCGGCCAACCCTGCTTTGACCCTGGTGAGACACTGCTGACAAGAGCATTCTCTTCCCTCTTAAAGTCCCAGCGTCAGTGCAACAGCAGCAATGAGCAGAGCAAAAACTCACACGCAAAGTAGGAAGACATGGTAGGAAGAAGCATAAGAAAAAATACCAGAGCAGGGGGAACAGAAGGCAAAACCATGAACAGCAACAGTAAAACCCAAGGCCAGACGGGGCTGTATCTACTTGGGAAAGAAAGGATTCAGTGTTCCCAATAGCAGTAGGTTCTGCTCTTCCGGACCTGTGAAACACCGAGTCACTCTGAGCATCCCAGGATAGGAGTTAGAAAACTTTCAGTTGATCAAGGGAGAATGTCTGAGTCCTTCAACCTTTGATGGCAATTTAAGTATGAGGATTTGCCTTTGGCCATAGACACTGATAAGGAAACTAGTATCCACTTATTTGGAATACTAAACGACCTGGCTCTTCCAAGTAATTCAGAAAGTCCACATACTACATACATAAAATACATCTGTTTCCCTTCCTGCTAACATTCAATCGTAGGAGACAGGGCCAAGGGGGTATCCATACCACTTACTCCCCATATGACACAAACCCAGTGGCTGGATCTCAGTAAATACATGATTTTTATAAAAATATCTTATACCTCTTCTTCCTAATGAGTTCAAATCTACTGTCTCTTGGGTGTTTCATTAAAAAAAAAAGAAAGAAGCGTAGTATTTCTGCTGGAATTTTAAGTTACTATGTGTGTGCAAACAAACATATAAAGTTTAGGTACTTGGGAAAAAGTCAAAGTTTAGGTACTTAGGAACAAACTGTTATTTTTAATGTTACATGATTAGTCACTTTTTGGAAGCTCTACTCCTAATAAAAAAGGCAAGCACCACCCCAATAAAAGCTGATTAAAACAAACAAACATATTTTCTTTCTCTGCCAGAACAAATCTGTTTATAGTTCCTTCCTAGATTCACCAATTAGACATATATAATTATATAAAATTTTATTAAGCTCTACGTAGCAGTACCAAACATCACTGGTGCTTTATCCACGGACCACATAAAAACTACCCATTTCATCATAGCTACTGATGACTATTACATGTTTATCCTAGAAACTTTAAGTACACAAATGTAGACATATCAGGGTAATTCAGAAAACAAAACAATAACAAAACAAAAGAATTCTGCCCTGCCTTCTTATTCTTTTTGTTCTTTTTGGTCTTTGTCAGATGGGGCCTTACTTTGCCAGCCTGCCTGACACTTCCTTAGGCTGACCCTCTGGTCAACACAATTAGACAGAAAAGCCAGAACAAGAGGGGAAGAAAAGAAGAGGGAATGGGGGCGAAGATGAGTATTATTAAGAGGGTGGAAGAATATAGTTCACAGAGGCTTTTCCTTTTGATACATTTTCATGTTCCCTACAGCTATGACACTGAGGCTGCATGTTACCTTGATCAACATTTTAACCCACAGACGTCAACTCTCCCAAAATGGCTAACCTCAGGCTGGGTGAGTCCCCATGCTAACACCTAACGGGGAATGTCAGAGACTTTTTCCTCTCTCTCTCCCCCCACTTTTCAAATGTTTTAACATTTATGTAGACACGCAACCTTAAACATTTATTGAGGAAAAGGAATTAGAAGGCAAGAAGCCAAGAATTTTTTTTTTAAGCAACTGGATTAAGGCTGGGTGTTTTAAACTTACTTCCAGGTCACTTGAAATTCTATCAGTGTGAATCTTTCCCATCACTCTGAAACAGGCACTGCTCTTTACTGACTGTCCTAAAGGATGTACATGCAGTGGTTCTCAAGGGCTCTGTGGTCTGTCATGAAACAGGTAAACAACCCTTTCTGCCATCAAGGCCTGGACACAGGCTCCTATGCAGATGCGTTCATGTCAGACTGACACACAGAGGTCCCCTCACTTAACATTCCAGCTCATCTTTTTACAGAACTGGATTTTTTAGATGAAATAATCAACTCACACCTTCCCACAGAAAGATAGGAAGACTGCCTAGAGTATTTTCCTTACAGTTTCGCCTGTTTCACAGGAGGGCTGCAACTGACAAACAAAATGCGAGTGAGTATGTTGCGACCTGTTAGGATGTCACAGGTAGCAAGCTGTCTTTTCCTTATGAAATGAACAGCAATAAGCTTTTGCATTCTTGTGAGTGATAAAACCCAGGACAGGAAGCTTCATTGCTGTAACTGTAGATAATCTTTCTTACCAGAGTGCAATAGTTTATAGCTGTTGCTATCAGACTTCATCAATGATGTCCACGCCTGGTTTGATGTAAGCATTCCTCAGTTATTCAACATCTGTCACAGGCATTTGCACGTTCCTAACAAACACAGAACTCATCCTGCGGGGCATTAGGACTTGACTGCTCTATGCAAAGTCCATTTGTGCTGTTTCTCAGTCCACTAAGAACAGATGCAACTGAGATTTCCAAACCCAGGGAAAATCGTATCCAGTTAAGACAGCCCCACAAGAGTTAAGCTGCGCTATTTCCAGAAGGAAAACACACCTCTCAGCCAGAGCTCTGCTTGGTGCTCCCCTCACCGACAGCAACTCTTCCTCCAGCCGCTGCCTCTTGGCTTCTAGGCGTTCCAATTCATCTTGGGTACGTTTCTGTGGGGTGACGAACTGAAGCTCTTTTAAAAGTTCTTCTTTTTCATTAATCAGCATCAGTTTCTCCTTCTCAATATCCAGTGCCCCGGGCCAGGCTTCACTGTCTAATTTTGACAGTTCAATTTTTAAGTTGGCCATACTAAAAGAAGAGATAAAAGAGGTATGCACATACTTAAAACTCCCAAGAAAGGTAAACACAGCCTAGGCCAAATTTGGGGTTGACATGCTGTCCAGATTTTCCTAACCTGACCTTACCAGAAAGGGGTGTGGTGTACTGGTGAGAGGCCATAGTGGGAGCAGCACCCTTGCACGCCAGTGTCTGGGCCCGACCCCGCCCTCCCCTGTCACCCACATCTTTCCCCATCTTTAACATGTGAGTGAGCACACCCGGCTATGTGACAAAAGCATCAAGGCCAAGTACACAGAGGCTTCAAAAGCTGAGCGTTCTGGGGGCCACGAGAGACCAGCCCTGACATGTGACTGCCTGTGCAGGTGAAAGGAAAGATGCTTAGGTGGTTCCCTTTAAAAAAACTGAGGTCAATAATGTCTGCGATGCCATTACTATAAATATTATTCCTCTGTGTATACATGCTGTCCGCTAGTGAAATAAGAATCTGAGAGCAGGCTGGCCAGAGACTAGGGTGTGAGTAAGTCAGGGAAGAAGGGGGCAGCAAACAGAGCAGTGGTGTGACCAACTGGTATGGGAGCAGTCGGGCCAGGTGCCGTGGCTCATGCCTGGAATCCAACACTTTGGGAGGACAAGCAAAAGGATTGTGTGAGGCCAGGAGTTCGCGACCAACCAGGGGAACATAGTGAGACCCTGTCTCTACCAAAAATATTTTTTAAATTTTTAAAAATTAGCCAGCTGTAGTGATGTGAGTGCCTGCGGTCCCAGCTCCTCGGGAGGCTAAAGTGAGATCACGGGCCCAGGAGTTTGAGACTGTAGTGAGCCATAACTGTGCCACTGCACTCCTGCCTGGGTGACAAAACAAGACCCTGGGAGGGAGTCAAGGGTTGATCCACCAAGGCTCTCCCATCGCCATGGAGAAGGGGCAGGGCTTGGCCTTCTCCCAGTCCTAGTCTCCTTAAGCTGCAGGTGAGTCTCCTCCCCATCAGTGCCCTGACTGGTATACAAGCCATTTACTGAGCACTCATTGCACTGATGCTTTACAGATGATTGTGCTCGCCCTGTGGTTCCTCTGTACACAGCTATTTGCAGGCAGCACACGGTGGAACTTCACTAGGCAGCTGGTGTGACACCACTGGAGTGACAACAGGTGCTGAAGTGATGTGGACAGGGACAGGAGGAGGAGGAGGAAAATGCACCAAAGGCAAACCTCACTGGTTCCATAATTTTGCCTGACCCCAGATTTCTCTTATGTCTAGAGCTTCATAACACATGGTAGAGTTACATTACTCCTGTCTCAGTACGAACGTCCTAACCACCTGAGTCAAATAACTTGCTACGTGGCACTGTGAAGACAATCAGCCCTGTTGACAAGGTAAACGGCACATGGTTCGTTCGACCATGAGGACAGGATCTCAGCGAACTAGGAACTCAACTGATGTCTGCACAAGGAATCTACGTTCCTACAGAAAAATGTTGGATGATTACTCTGGATATTCTTATAGCACACACCAGAATATGAAAAACAGAAAAGAAATAATTTTTTCCCATTTTCATGGGAGAAATTGTAGAAGGGAAGAGAAAAGGTGAACAAAAAACATAATCAAGAGCAAAGATGGAATTAGATCCATACCTTTGTGCCATAAGGTTCTTGTTCTAATTAAAACTAAAATTGCCATCTTAGACTGGCTCTGCATATGCAGTGTACTTCTGATTTTCTCCCACCGTCTGTGCTTATGATAGATGTAACATCAGCTATTCTTCAGCTTTAACCACAAACCGTAAACAACTGTCTCAACGTACTAGAAAATTAATCATCAAAATGCTAAATAAGCATATTATTAGCTTCATTAAGCACATAAAACAAGGGCTGGATGAGAAAACAGAATTAATAGAAACACAACCTGCCTCTTTACTTATTCAAAATCAAGGAGGAAAGAATATTTTCAACATATGTGTAAGCCCTTGAGATTTACCTTCTCATCGACATCACTAGTAACTTTAAAACAAAACCCCAAATGGCATGGCAATGCAAACAAGTGGGAAAGAACCAGTGTCTGAAGTTCTGATGTGATTGCATTAACCAACTGAACCAGGAGCAACAACATAATACAGGAAAAAGAGGTGCCTGTTTATTATTTGTGTGATCAGACATTAGGCAGGTCTTAAATTTTATTTTAGAAGGGGTGTGCCGAATTTGGGGAGCAGAACATGAAGAAGACTTCTAGAAGCACTTAGGAAAAGAAATGCCATGTGAGCTCCAAATAAAATTAACTTAGAAGTCAAAGGAGGGTAAAAGCTGAAGCTGATCCATGGGAAGCAGAGTCAAACCCAAAAGAATGCAGGGGCGTAGGGCCCAGTTCTCCAAGACTGCTTCTGAGTAACGGCCATTCTCTTTGAGAAAAGCAGACCTAAACCATGGATTTGTCCACAGCACAGCCCAGGTGGACACACAAGAGGACTGCATGCAGTATCTACCAAAAGCTGGTACATTACCAAGCCACAAAACCCGAAGTTGGTCCTCAATGCTCATCGAAGGGAAGGCATGAATCTGGGCACTGAGAAGGAGGCAATAAAGCCTACAATTTTTTTCCTACCCTGAAGAAATCTAAAATCTGCCAGAGAAACTTTAAAGGCATTAACATTAGCTGAGTAATTTGCTGTTCAGATTGACTAAGTGACTTGTTCAAGCTCACATGGTTAATAATTTATGGAATGAAGCTTAGTTTTCTTTCAGGAAGTGAGGAATCAAGTAATATTAAGAACACAGGTTACAGAGAGGTGAATATTGTCTTTATTTTGCTTTGTTAAAGCCAGATAACCTCCAAGGACTACAGTCAATTGCTTTTAAATTATCATCATCACCAATAATAAGGAATATACTTCAGTATCTGGTTCTCAGCTGAGCTTTTCACACTCATGGGGAGAAACATGACAAATTCCTGTTTCCTGCAGGATGATAATGCAGTTTTTCCCAATGTCCTAAATAATAACCTAATAGCATTTTAAAGCTCTTATGAGGAAAATAATGAAATCAAATGTATCAGTATAATCCTTTCCCTCATAATAAGGAGTTCTACATTATGAAAAATATTTGAGTCTATCAGCCAGATGAAGATGGTAAAGTCTCTTATGTCTCACTCCAGCAGAATCACAAAGAAAGAAAAAGATAGCACAGGGGTTAAGAAGAGTTTATGAGGTAAAACAGAGAAATAACAATCTCTCTTCCTTTTCCCTAAATAAGTCGACTGGAACTGACACCTCAGCACCTTCAAAGACATTAGCAGTAAGACTTCCCTTCAAATCAAAGAGACATGCTTATTTGCTTTAGAGCTCAACAGCTATTTAGTCCTTTACCTGAACCACTGTATCATGCTTCCACCAAAGCAACCCATTTTCTCACTTTTAACTGGGAATTTAGGTATTGTACCAACTCAAAGTTCTTTTTTCTCAGAAGAGAAGGAGGCAATTTCATTCCCACACTTCTCGTTAATTCTCCCTCTTCTTCAGCTTTGACGGTGCAGGGGTGGAGGGGAGTTGTGGGGAAGAGAAGGCAGACCAGAGACGAAGCAACCCTTACGTGCTAACAACCCAAAGGTAACCTTGGTAAGAATGTATGGGAAGTGCCCAGCAGATGTCACCACAGGAGTAAAGATTGATTCTGAGAAAGAAATTGTTGGAGCCATGCACAAAACAGCTTCTCTGTCATTACCTTCTTTTGGCTTCTTCATACTGTAGGCTTAGCCTGACCTTTTCAGCTAAATTTGATCTACTTCTCACTCCAATCTAGTGTAAGAAAGAAAAAAAAAGGAAAAAGTCAATTAACTCTGCTAATGAATGAAGTAAATTGCTTTTGTTTCTAGGAAGTATGTGTAATTGAAAAGTTAAAGAAGATAGTATTGAAATTGGGAAACATCAGTTTTAAAAGACACTTACTTTATTGTCTCAGTAGGGGCAAAACATTTCTTTCAATTCAAGCTCATCTGTTTTTCAAATACTTTAACATTATTTTCTCTATTTGTTAAGTTCAAGATTGAAAAAATCTTGATATTGCAAATACCAAGGTAAATGTGTCTGATATCTTAGAGTTTATGAAGGGTGTACAGGTCAATAAAATTTATGAACTGGAACTAATTTCTTTGCCTTTTTGAGCCTAATTTCTATCATTTAGCTTTCGACTGTACAAAATATAAACTAAATAAATTCAAAAATTAATTTTCAAACAGGTAAGCCCTACAGTTGACCTCTACCTGGTTTACTTTCACAGCACATATTTCAAAGTAGCATAAGAAAATATGAAAATAAATGGGAATGTATTAAGAAGTAAATACTTGCTAATGGCATCCCAAAATGGAGAAGGTAAAATAGTTAACAATAGCCAAGCCACATTAAATATTTAAAGGGCAGATATAAATCACAAATTAAACATTTTAATATAATCAACTCAGATTTATAAAAACAAGTTTTCTTATTGTCTTAAAAGGCATGTTTTTCTATGTCTCATTGGCCTAATGTTTACTTGAAAGGACTAAATTTCCAAGACTCTAAATGTAATAGGAAAAACTTAAATTCTTATACGCCTCTAGCCTTTCCATGTGTCTCTGAAGAAATACCGCATGAGAAAGTTTGAACACAGCTATTCAGATGGACAAATCCTGATATGCTTGGCACCTAGACAGAAAAGATAAGACTATGATTTTTAAAACTAATCTTACGAGAATGAAACACTCAATGCACAAAGCCAGAATCCAAGTCACATATACTTCTGGTTTCAGTTCACCATCCACATTGCAATTAAGGCCCATCAAGGACAACACTGGACCAACTCTTCAACACTGATAACTTACATCTCCGGAAATGCTTGTTTGTGACCCAGCATCAAGGGTCTGTCTGGAGAGGGATAAATGAGAGTTCACAGGACTAGATCTCAAATCTGGCTCAGATCTGCCAATGTTCTGATCCAAATGAAACCGCTCCTGCAGCTTAGCAAGACTCTGTTCAGAAAACACAAAGTGTTTTATAAAGCTTAACATGTAAGAGAGCGAACCTTCCCCACCAGGTGAAATTAAAAGGAAAGAGCTAATCTCAATGGAAAAAACAACTACTTTATTCTACTAGGTACTTACCACTTTATATAATTGAAAAAATAATAGGAAATAATATTGTACCTACATGCATGTGACTTCGGAAGTGAGATCATATTAAACCAGTTGCCTTATCTTTCCCAAGATAGCATTTTCCTGTGAATAATGGTATCTTTATAATACATGCATGTCTTATTTTTAAAAATTTCATGAAGAAGTTGTCTCTTGCAATAGGAACCTACTCACTTTATGCAATAGAAATTCTGGAAACACAGAGTATCTGTAACATAATCTCTCATTTTAGATACAGTAAGAGAACCTCCTACTTTGAAGACTTCTTCAATTACGCCATTGTACATCTGGACAGGAGCCAAGAGATTATTTAGCTCACATCAACATTAGGGATTAGGAAACTGAGGCTAAGAAGTTGCTAATGAGTGGCACGGTCCTCAAACAGGCCCGTGTGTATGTGTCTACTGCATGGCACTGCCTGTGGTGGCATGTTTGGCTTGGTAAAGAACATAATCAAAAGCAAATGTGCCTGCTGCGGGCACTCAGGTTTAATATACTGTGATTTACTTTAGAGGGAGAATATGAACAAGTGAAAGTATTGAAAGGGAAAGACTAATCTGAATCACTTTAAAAAATAAAAAGGAAATCCTACAGTAATACTAATTAAATGGTAAGAAACCATTATTATCAACTTCAAAAAAAGCCTGTATTTAATCCTGATATTTAAATTTTTCATGATTAGGAGGAATTAGAAAATACCAGAGATCTGAAATTTTTTACCTTTCTTTATTTTCTTTCAAAGGGATATTTACACAAAATATAAATAAATAAATATCTTCATATATATAT